>NC_089016.1:5147402-5487241 GCF_963932015.1 Anas acuta | reverse complement strand
GGAAATAGCAGGAGAGAGTCACAAGTGGGACAAAGTGCTGCTTGGAAGGTGAAGAGTGGGAATGAGGACGAGGAAATGTCATTATAGGGTAGTGCTGTGGGACCTGAATTCACCCAGAAGGAGTCTATGGTCAGCCCATGCCATTTTGTTTCAAAGGACAGCCAGGGAGGGTGGGGAGACCTCAGTGAAAGTAAGGAAATGGCAGGGTGAGAGCAAAGTGGAAACGTGAAGTGCATGCCTGTAGCCTGCAGGGAGAAAAAGGCAAAAATTGGACAGTGCAGGACAGCCTGTGGTGATGAAGACCGAGTGCACTGGCAAGCTGCAAGGCCCCAACAGCACTAAGGTCTTTGTCCCCCTGGCTATGGCAGTTGTCTCTGCTACTGAGGCTCACGAGGACACATGCTGTGCTCATGACAACAGGGTCTTGTGGCCTCCTTGCAACCCCGTGGAGAGTCCAGCAGGTGTCATAGCATTGTCCTTCACACAGCATCACACACCCCACATCCCACTGCCCCAGGAAGAGCCCTGAGCCATGGGTGAGGAACAGAACCTCCCTGCCCAGGGGCTGGGGGACAGGTCTTGGCCTTTCTGCTTCACCAAACAAACCAAGGCCTTTACTCAGCAGCAGAGTCTCCTGCCCAGTGCCTTTGCCTACCTGCAATCATGGCCTCCAATTGTCTGCTCTAACAAGTCCATGGGGAGGCTTTGTCAGTAATGACCCTCACTGGGGCCCATTAATACTCCCAAACACTTCAAAGTCTCCTTCTGACTTTTACTTCTCCTGCAGTTACATCATTCTCCTCTCACTACCTGAGGTTATGGACTCAGCACCAAATTCACCATGGGCTCATTACCCTTCAGCCATTTTCATCCGGTCTTTCAGACTTACACAGTTAATTAGTGAGGTTTCAAGAATGCAGTTTGAAGAGAAGTTTTCAATGACCAGATTTCTAAGAGAATTCTCTTTATTTAATATCATTTTACATTAGTTTAGAGTTTTCAGAAGAACTGATAGCATCATTCTCTAGTTGTCATGGATTCAATGTGTCTCCTAAGGAGGTCCATATTGGTGGAAAAGCAGTCCCTGGAAGTCCTAGACTGTAATGGACAACCTTGCTGCTCAGCTCTTCATCCCCACCACTTCTCTCATCAGCCACCTGGGACTTGCATCACTTTTCCTTACACCAGACTTCTCCCCTGAAGTCCACAGAAGGGTGTTACAGCATCTTTTCACCAAGTCCCACCTCCTTTCTTCAGACAACTGGCTGCACACAGGCACAGTTTTTGATGTTGTTGTTATTAACATTTAACCACAAACAAGCAAACCCCAATGTCCTCACCAGTGAGCCAAATCCAAGTTGCCTCCAATGAGGTGCACCTTCCACAAGGGATGACTATACAAGAAATGTTTGACAGGGGTAGGAAATGATGAATAGAAATGCCATTACAGAGTTGGGTGTAGGGTTGATGAGATAGGAGAGTGAAATACGGGCAAGCTTGAAGAGTCCTCAAGTTCAGAGAACCAACAGTGCAGGTGAGAGGTATCTGAATGATCAAAGAGTGAGGGGAGGGGAATCTGGAGAAGAATGGAAACTGCACATGTCCAGACAGTCTGCTGGAAAAGTGACTTCCAACATGGTCTGTTTCATAAAGCCAGGCGAAAATACCAGAAAGACTGGGGAGATGAAGTGCAGAGCATAAGAGACAGAGTCATGCAAGTACAGGGGAAGACTGGTATTTTTTCTCTTGCTGTAATAAACATCCAAGGGAAAAAAATGTCATGGGACAGCTCAAACATTGTATTAGAAGTGTTTAATCATTTCAGCTGATTGAAGTGTGCTGATTGAAGTGAAATGATTGAAACGGTTAAAAAAATGGGCCCATCTCAGGTCTTCAGCCCAACTCAGACCTAAAGCCTTAAAATTACAATTTTCTGTCTTGCATGGAGCCCAGTTACCATAAAACACTCCCTGCCCAGGACTGTTCATGCCACTCCTTAGTCTGGCACAGAGCAAATCTGTGACACGTCAAGCTCTCTTTCCTCTTGGAGGCCCAGATGATGTAGGCAATGTTATCTGAATTACCAAATGTGGGTATAGGTATAGCAAACTAAGGATCAATGGGGGACAATGTGATTGGTGAGAACTGATAATTGAGCAGGGGACGGCATGTAAAAAAAGGAAGGGATTACAGTGTCTTGAGGAGGAAGAATCCTGTGGAAGAGGAGGGGAGAGGGATGCAAGGGGCCAGCTGCATGTGGATATGGGGCTGGTCAGGGCTGGGCTGGTCAGGCCCTGTGCCTGATCACTGTCCTCCCCTCTCATTCAACTCTGTTGCTGGCTATTTGCTGTGTGAGTGTGCTCACTCCTGGGTGTGTCGGGATGAATCATACAATCATGGAACCACATAGCCATATGTGCATCTGCACCCATGGGTAATTGCTGCTGGGGATGTGTGGAGCACTGGTGACCTTCAGAGCAGATCAGGCTGAGGTGGGGAATGGGATGGGGCCAGGTGTGTTGCTCATGGCTCTGTGTGTGCTGCTGGTGGTAGTGTGGTGGCTGTGAAGGTGCTGCTCCCTGTTGGAGTTGGTCTGAGTGTGGTCGGCTGTGTCCATGCCCTGTGTGCACATCTGTGTATTTATGAGAGTGTGTGTTTGTGCATGCACTTGTGTGTAGTTGCCTGTGTCAATGAGAGTATTGGAAATTCTGAGAGAATTTCTCCAGCTTCCTGATGAAAGAAGAAGCTGGGCTTTGCTGGATCTTAGGACTGAGAGACATTTTTTGCAGCTCCCACAGATACAGAGGTGGTGAAAGGAGTGTTAGCATGTTATCAATATGCTCCCTTTTCCTGTGGAGCATACAAAGGCATCCAGCCGTGGACAGGCCCAAGGAGAGGGCTCATACTTCCTCTGGTCACAACTGCATTTCAGTCCTTGGGATGGACCCAAGATGAGGACTTGCTGATGACTCTTGGGCTGAGGTTCCTCAGACAGAGGAACAGAAGCAAACTGTTGCGGCTGCTGGACCATGTTTCCATCAGTCAAAGCCTTGACACAGGGCACAGGCATAGTTTTGATGGCACCCAACTGGAAAGATGGTTGCATTAAGGGCTGGAGAATATAGGGCACCAACCAGTTCTTCCTCAGACACTTCCTAGGCTTGGCAAAGCACCAGGAAACCATGGACTTGTGCATAATAAGAAGCACAGAATCTTAGAATTATTAAGGTTGCAAAAGACCTCCAAAATCTTCTGGTCCAAACATCCCCCTACCACCAATATCACCCACTATGCCATGTCCCTAAGTACTACATCCAACCTTTTCCTCTGCACAGCTTTCAGGCCAGTCTTCCCCAAGCCTGTAGCATTGCATGGAGTTGTTGTGGCCAAAGGGAAAGACGCAGCACTTAGCCATGGTGAACCTCATCCCACTGACCTCTGCCCATCAATCCAGCCTGTCCAGGTCCCTCTACTGGGCCTTCCTACCCTCTGGCAGATCGACACTTCCCTCCATCTTGGTGTCACCTGCAAACTTACTGAGGCTGCACTCAATTCCCACATCCAAATCATCCATAAAGATATTAAAGAAGATGGATCCCAACACCAACCCTTGGGGAACACCACTGGTGAGTGCTCACCAGCTGGATTTCGCTTTGTTCACCACTATTCTCTGGGCCCGGCCACCCAGCCAGTTTTTAACCCAGCAAAGCGTGTGCCTGTCCAAGCCATGGGCTGCCAGCTTCTCCAGGAGAATACTGTGGGAGACCATGGCAAAGGCCTTGCTGAAGTCTAGATAGACTATGTCAACAGGCTTTCCCTCATCCCCCAGACACATCACTGGTCGTAGGAGATGAGGTTGGTCAGGCTGGACTTGCCTTTCTTGAACCCATACTGACTGGGTCTGATCCCCCGGTGGTTCCACATATGCTGCATGATTGCATTCAAGATGACCTGTCCCATCACCTTTCCTGGCATCGAGGTCAGGCTGACATGCCTGTAGTTCCCTGGGTCCTCCTTATGATCCTTCTTAAAGATGGGCAAGTGTCCTGGTTTCAGTTAGCACAGAATTAATTTTCTTCCTAGTAGCTGGTGGAATGCTGTGTTTTGGCTTAGGATGAGAAGAGTGCTGATAACACCCCGATGCTTTAATTGTTGCAGAGCAGTGCTTATACTAAGCCAAGGACATCTCAGCCTTTTGCTCTGTCCTGCCAACGGGCAGGCTGGGGGTGCAGTAAGAGCTGGGAGGGGACAGACCCAGGACAGGTGACCCAAACTAGCCAAAGGGGTATTCCATACCATCTGACGTCATGCTAAACAATATATAGGGGTGGCTAGCCGGGGGGAGGGGGCCGGACTGCTCGGGGTTAGGCTGGGCATCGGTCAGCGGGTGGTGAGCAATTGCATTGTGCATCACTTGTTTGTACATACTATTATTACTTTCGTATTATCACCATTGTATCATTATTGTTATTATTGTTATTATTATTTTGTTATTATTATTTTCCTGTCTTATTAAACTGTCTTTATCTCAACTCACGGGCTTCACTTTCCATTTCTCTCCCCCGTCCCAGAGAGGGAGGGGGGAGGGTGAGCGAACGGCTGCGTGGTGTTTAGCTGCCGGCCGGGTCAAACCACGACAGTCCTTTTTGGCGCCCAACGTGGGGCTCGAAAGGTTGAGATAACGACAGATCTGATCAGAGTGTGTTAAACTAAAATTGGTGTAAGGATTAGACCTGCTTAATAGTCACTTGTCATGATGCTGATTGCTTTAATTTCAACTCTGCTGCGCCTGTTTTCCAAATTGAGTATTATAGTACATTATTTTCCGTATTTGCTCTCTGTCGTGTTGTTTATCCTCTCCGGGCCCTGGTTTCAGATCATTATGGTACTGAGTGTTATAGCAATGGCTTATGAGACGATAAGATATCTGGTCATGACTCTAACTTGGTATTTATACTCAGTAACATCGTGGACTCTGTACTTTGGAAACAGTATCTTGGGAACTATTAGCAATTATACCTATTGTTTTTCTCCGTTAGAGAGTCAATCTGTGGAGGGGAAAGGGGAGGATATTTTTCCTTACTTGCTTACTCTCCCTTTCTCCTTCACCACCCCTGTATCCTCCTGGATCACTCTGCCTTCCTCCTTCACCACCCTCTTATCCCCTGAGCTTGTCAAAATAGCTCTCCAAGATATTGAATATTATTGGGATACTCAGAATACCATAGTCTTGTTCTCCTGCCTCATGAATGCACTTCAGATTCTGCTTATAGTTAAACAACTACTTGGGAAGCTCATCCGGAGATCTGCCCGGAGGCAGTATAGTTGTGAGTGGCAGGGAGTATGGGTGGATATGGGCAGGCATCTAGAGCAGTTGGCACCCCCAGTGTGTTGGAAATTCACCCCTGAACAATGGCAAAATCCTCAAAAACTGGCAGAATGCTTGAAAAAAAGGTGTCATGATTCTGGCAGTTCCAAAGTAACACAAATCATTGTAACGTGCTGGGGCCTGGCTCATGCCTATCGAGCTGCCATTGATACTGCTATCAACTTAGTGACAGACCCTGCGGCCATTCCAAGCCCTGTGACAGATCCAACGGCCACTGTGACCCCTACGGTGGATTCTGCAGCCGCTCCAGCTCCGGTTCCTGCAGCCGCTCCAGTCCCAGCTCCTGCAGCCTCTCCAGATCCGGTTCCTGCAGCCGCTCCAGCCCCAGCTCCTGCAGCCGCTCCAGTCCCAGCTCCTGCAGCCGCTCCAGCCCCAGCTCCTGCAGCCGCTCCAGCCCCAGCTCCTGCAGCCGCTCCAGTTCCAGTTCCTGCAGCCGCTCCAGCCCCAGCTCCTGCAGCCGCTCCAGTTCCAGTTCCTGCAGCCACTCCAGCTCCAGCTCCTGAAGCCGCTCCAGCTCCAGCTCCTACTGCTGCTCCAGTCCCAGCTCCTGCAACTGCTCCAGCTCCAGCTCCAGCTCCTGTAGCCGCTACAGCTCCAGTTCCTGCAACCGCTCCAGCTTCTGCAGCCGCTCCAGCTCCTGTGGCCGTGTCAGAGAAACAATCTGTAGCAGTGCAAGTTGACCCTGCAGAGGGTATTCCAACCCCTGTAACGGGGTCAGAGAAACGAGCTGTAGCAGTGCAAGTTGACCCTGCAGAGGGTATTCCAACCCCTGTGGCAGACCCTGTAACAAAGTCAGAGAAACGAGCAGTAGCAGTGCAAGCTGCCCCTGTAGAGAAGGTGAAAAAATGGTATAGAGATTCAGGTCGTTTAGAACGCAGAGAGTCTTCTGCCAATCCAGGTAAGGCTTCTGCCAAAACTAGGTATAGAGATGACGAAGATGACGACGACGCTGGGCCATCAAGGATTCAGGAGGAGGAAGATGAGGATGCCGAAAAAGCAACAGTAACTACCCGAAGCCTAAACAAACGTGAGCTACGAGATGTGCGAAAAGATTTTGGTCGCTGTATAGGTGAGCAGCTTGTCAACTGGCTGCTCAGGTGCTGGGACTCTGGAGCCAATTGTGTGGAATTAGACGGCAGGGAAGCCAAGCGGCTGGGATCCCTTGCTCGAGACGCCGGCATTGACAAAGCAATTGCAGATGGAGCACAATCCACCAGCCTCTGGAGGCGTCTCCTCTTAGCTGTGAGGGAAAGGTATCCCTTCAAGGAAGAACTTTTATGTTTACCAGGCAAGTGGACCACTATGGAGAAGGGAATCCAGTACCTGAGGGAATTAGCCGTACGGGAAGTGATTTATGAGGATCCAGACCAGAGACAAACATCCAAAGATCCAGATGAAGTCAGGTGTACACGACCCATGTGGCGGAAGTTTGTACGGAGTGCACCATCATCATATGCCAGCTCATTGGCAATAATGGCCTGGAAAGAGGATGAGGAACCCACAGTGGATGAAGCGGCTAAACAACTCCGGCAGTACGAAGAAAGTCTCTTCTCTTCCTTACAGGCCTGCGTCTCAGCTGTGGAGAAACTTTCTGAAGAGGTCCACCAACTTAAAGAGAATCTATATTCCTCCCCACCTGACCCAACCAGTGTCCAACGACCGAAAGAGAACACCTGGGAGAAACTTTCTGAAAAGTTTCACCAACTTGAAGAGAGATTATTCTCCTCTGTACCTGTACAAAGCAGTGTCTCAGCTGTCAGGGGTAGGCGTTCACCCACACAAGGAAGACGATATGGTGGGTATTCACCCCGTGCCACCCTGTGGTTTTACTTATGAGACCATGGAGAGGACATGAGAAAATGGGATGGAAAATCTACCGCGACCCTAGAGGCACGGGTACGTGAGTTGCAAAAGAAAACAATCAGGAAAAAGGGATTCTCCGAAAAGTTTGCTGCTCCAACTTCCAGCAGACAGTCCTTCAAACACAGAAACGAGGAAGATTCTGACCAGGATTAGGGGGGCCCTGCCTCCAGCCAGGGGGAGGAAAGGGACAATCGAGTTTATTGGACTGTGTGGATTCGATGGCCTGGCACATCACGCACACAGAAGTATAAGGCTTTAGTAGACACCGGTGCACAATGTACTGTAATGCCATCGAGCTATAAAGGACCAGAGCCCATCTATATTTGTGGAGTGACAGGGGGATCTCAGCAGTTGACTGTATTGGAGGCTGAAGTGAGTCTGACTGGGAATGAGTGGGAAAAGCACCGCATTGTGACTGGCCCGGATGCTCCATGTATCCTTGGCATAGACTATCTTAGAAGAGGATATTGCAAGGACCCGAAAGGGTTCCGGTGGGCTTTTGGTATAGCTGCCTTAGAGACAGAGGGCATTAAACAATTATCTACCTTGCCTGGCCTCTCAGAGGACCCCTCTATTGTGGGGTTGCTGAGGGTCGAAGAACAGCAAGTGCCAATCGCTACCACAACTGTGCACCGGCGGCAATATCGCACCAACCGAGACTCCCTGATCCCCATCCATAAGCTAATTCGTCAATTGGAGAGCCAAGGAGTGATCAGCAAGACTCATTCACCTTTCAATAGTCCCATATGGCCAGTGCGAAAGTCTAATGGCGAGTGGAGACTAACAGTGGACTATCGCGGCCTGAACGAAGTCACGCCACCACTGAGTGCTGCAGTGCCGGACATGCTGGAACTTCAGTACGAACTTGAATCGAAGGCAGCCAAGTGGTATGCCACAATTGATATCGCTAATGCATTTTTCTCCATCCCTCTAGCAGCAGAGTGCAGGCCACAATTTGCCTTCACTTGGAGGGGAGTCCAATATACTTGGAATAGGCTGCCCCAGGGGTGGAAACACAGCCCTACCATTTGCCATGGGCTGATCCAGTCTGCGCTAGAGCAGGGGGAAGCTCCTGAACACCTGCAGTACATCGATGACATTATTGTGTGGGGTGACACAGCAGAGGAAGTTTTCGAGAAAGGGAAGAAAATAGTCCAAATCCTTCTGAAAGCCGGTTTTGCCATAAAACAAAATAAAGTCAAAGGACCTGCACGAGAGATCCAGTTTTTAGGAATAAAATGGCAAGATGGACGTCGTCAAATCCCAATGGATGTGATCAACAAAATAACAGCTATGTCTCCACCAACTAACAAAAAAGAAACACGGACTTTCCTAGGTGTTGTGGGGTTTTGGAGAATGCACATCCCAAATTACAGTCTGATTGTAAACCCACTCTACCAAGTAACCCGTAAGAAGAATGAGTTTGAATGGGGCCCTGAACAACGACAAGCCTTTGAACAAATCAAGCAGGAAATAGTCCATGCAGTAGCCCTTGGGCCAGTTCGAACAGGACCAGATGTAAAGAATGTGCTCTACACTGCAGCCGGGGAGAACGGCCCCACCTGGAGCCTCTGGCAGAAAGAACCTGGGGAAACTCGAGGTCGGCCTCTGGGGTTTTGGAGTCGGGGATACAGAGGATCGGAGGCCCGCTATACTCCAACTGAAAAGGAGATATTGGCAGCATATGAAGGAGTTCGATCTGCTTCGGAGGTGATCGGTACTGAAGAGCAGCTCCTCCTAGCACCCCGATTGCCGGTACTAGGCTGGATGTTCAAGGGAAGGGTCCCCTCTACGCATCATGCAACTGATGCTACATGGAGCAAGTGGGTTGCACTGATTACTCAGCGGGCTCGAATAGGAAACCCCAGTCGCCCAGGAATATTGGAAGTGATCATGGACTGGCCAGAAGGCAAATACTTTGGGATATCATCAGAGGAGGAAGTGGGTCGTGCTGAAGAAGCCCCACTGTACAACCAGTTGCCAGAGAATGAAAAGAAATATGCCCTGTTCACTGATGGGTCCTGTCGTATTGTGGGGAAGCATCGGAGATGGAAGGCTGCTGTCTGGAGTCCTACGCGACGAGTTGCAGAAGCTGCTGAGGGAGAAGGTGAATCGAGTCAGTTTGCAGAAGTGAAAGCCATTCAGCTGGCTTTAGACATTGCTGAACGAGAAAAATGGCCAGTTCTCTATCTCTACACCGATTCATGGATGGTAGCAAATGCCCTGTGGGGATGGTTACAGCAATGGAAGCAAAACAACTGGCAGCGTAGGGGCAAACCCATCTGGGCTGCTGCATTGTGGCAAGATATTGCTGCTCGGGTAGAGAACCTGGCTGTGAAAGTACGCCACGTAGATGCTCATGTGCCCAAGAATCGGGCTACTGAAGAACATCAAAACAACCAGCAGGTGGATCAGGCTGCTAAGATTGAAGTAGCTCAGGTGGACCTGGATTGGCAGCATAAAGGTGAATTATTTATAGCCCGATGGGCCCATGACACCTCAGGCCATCAAGGTAGAGATGCAACATACAGATGGGCTCGTGATCGAGGGGTGGACCTGACCATGGACGCTATAGCACAGGTTATTCATGACTGTGAAACATGTGCTGCAATCAAGCAAGCCAAACGGTCAAAGCCTCTTTGGTATGGAGGACGATGGCTGAAATATAAATATGGAGAGGCCTGGCAGATTGATTACATCACACTCCCTCAAACTCACAATGGCAAGCGCCACGTACTTACAATGGTGGAAGCAACCACCGGATGGCTGGAAACATATCCTGTGCCTCATGCCACCGCCCGGAACACCATCCTGGGCCTTGAAAAGCAAGTCCTATGGCGACATGGCACCCCAGAAAGAATAGAGTCAGACAATGGGACTCACTTCCGAAACAACCTTATAGACACTTGGGCCAAAGAACATGGTATTGAATGGGTGTATCACATCCCCTATCATGTACCGGCCTCTGGGAAAGTTGAACGATACAATGGCCTGTTAAAGACTACCTTGAAAGCAATGGGCGCTGGGACGTTCAAAAACTGGGATACGCATTTGGCAAAGGCCACCTGGTTAGTCAATACTAGGGGATCTACCAACCGAGCTGGACCTGCCCAATCAAACCTGTTACGTACTGTAGATGGGGATAAAGTTCCTGTAGTGCATGTAAAAAATATGCTGGGTAAAACAGTCTGGGCTACTCCTGCCTCAGGCAAAGGCAAACCCATTCGTGGAATTGTTTTCACTCAGGGACCTGGATACACTTGGTGGGTGATGCAAAAGAACGGAGAGGTGCGGTGTGTACCTCAAGGAGATTTAATACTGGGTGAGAATAGCCCATGAACTGAATTGTACCATGTTAATTAGTATATTATACTGTATGTTATCACTACCATGATTACTATAGGTGACTAATTAGAATGTATGGAAAAGAGTGTAACCTGAGCATGACATAAATGGTATGGAATAAGGGGTGGATAGAAAAAGACTGTCGTGGTTTAACCCGGCCGGCAGCTAAACACCACGCAGCCGTTCACTCACCCTCCCCCCTCCCTCTCTGGGACGGGGGAGAGAAATGGAAAGTGAAGCTCGTGAGTTGAGATAAAGACAGTTTAATAAGACAGGAAAATAATAATAATAAAAATAATAATAACAATAATAATAATAATGATACAATGGTGATAATAGGAAAGTAATAATAATATGTACAAACAAGTGATGCACAATACAATTGCTCACCACTCGCTGACCGATGATGCCCAGCCTAACCCCGAGCAGTCCGGCCCCCTCCCCCCGGCTAGCCACCCCTATATATTGTTTAGTATGACGTCAGATGGTATGGAATACCCCTTTGGCTAGTTTGGGTCACCTGTCCTGGGTCTGTCCCCTCCCAGCTCTTACTGCACCCCCAGCCTGCCTGTTGGCAGGACAGAGCAAAAGGCTGAGATGTCCTTGGCTTAGTATAAGCACTGCTCTGCAACAATTAAAGCATCGGGGTGTTATCAGCATTCTTCTCATCCTAAGCCAAAACACAACATTCCACCAGCTACTAGGAAGAAAATTAATTCTAACTGAAACCAGGACAGATGTCCGAACTGACACTGGGACAAAAAGATGTGATTGTTACACTTAATTGGTTTTCTGTTAGGAAAAATGAGCCTGGTGTGAAGAAGTGTGTGTGCCATGTGAGGGAGGGAGCCCAAGGGATTCCTTCAGGCTGTTTCCCAGCAGGTTCCCCTGCAGCCCCAGGGCCATGTGCAGGGAGCCTGGTGGGGGGCAGAGCAAGGGAGGCCTTGGGCTGGGCCTCTGCTGCTGAGCTGGGCCCAAGGGGAGCTCGTGGCAAGCGGGCAGCACTGCAGAGAGACAGCTCTGCCCAGGAGCAGCTCCTCTGCACAGCGCAGCAGGGCTGGGGGCGCTGCCTGCAGCTGGCACTGGGAGGACAGAGAAGGGAGAGTTGTTAAAGACTGCATGGATTGTTAGAAAGCTGAGAGTACACTGGAAAAGCAATGCTTGCAACCCTTAACACGGTAAGTCTGAGTGCACTGCAATGCACTGGAGTATCCTGGATGTGCCCTAGACCTGGATTATTCCAGAGCAGATGAGGCTGTAGACAGAGCATGTTTATTTCTTGGAGAGAAGAAATCTCCAGCACAGGGGTTCCCTGCCATAGGGTCATTGTCCAGGCCCCGACGGCTCCCTTCTCGTGGGCCAGCTGCAAGCTGTGAAGCCGGGGGTGCAGGCAGGGGTGTCCAGGGCTGTGGTGCAGAGCAGGGTCCCTGCTGTGCCCCAGGGGCTGTGTGCCGGGGCAGGGCCTCTGCCGCCTGCCAGGCTCAGCACTCAGCCTGCCCGGGGAGCTGCCCAGGGCGCTGCGGGGAGAAGCTGCGGGTGGAAGGAGCCCCCCCGGCAGGGCAGGGTCCTGCTGCTGGTGGGAGGCTGCTACCTGGGGCAGCCTGCTCACAGCTCTACAGCACAACCAGGGTGTATCCAAGGGGGCTTTGCAACAGCCGGGATAAGGTAGAGGATTTAAGCTTCAGTCACAGCTTTCCTGAGCCTCCTGAACTTTCAATCTTCTCTACTTGCCTCAGATGTAATAGAAATATATGCTGTTAGTTCCAAGAAGTGCCTGAGACTCCATGATGGCTGAGAGGTTACAAGGATATTTTCTTTCCCCTCAGCCCCTAGAAAGCTCCACCACCTCACATGCAGTGTCAGCAGGGTCTGTGTGACCTGGGCTCTAGGACGTGTCTCCAGTGAGCTGCCCCTGGGCAGAGCCCTGCTGCCAGGAGGTGTCTGCAGGGCAGAGCTGAGCACCCAGCGGGTGGGATGGGGGCTGTGAGCTGCAGGCAGGAGGTGTGGGGACAGAGACCCAGCTGCAGGCAGGGACAGCTCCAGGCAGCAGAGCCATGGGCAGGGTATTGTAGGACAGTGTTAGCAGAGTACTCTGCTACCTGTCTGTCTGTCCCCTAGCTCACAGGATTGAGAACGTGACTCATAACTTCAGCAGCAGAACCTCCAGCAGAGCAGAGTCTCCTGAGTTCTTGTCAGTCCCTCCCTGGCCTTGCCTCCCCTGGCAGAAGCCTTGTGCTGTTTCTCTCTGCTCATACACCTAGTGTTGTTGTATGGCTCCCTGCAGATCTG
This sequence comes from Anas acuta, assembly GCF_963932015.1. Lineage (NCBI taxonomy): Eukaryota > Metazoa > Chordata > Aves > Anseriformes > Anatidae > Anas > Anas acuta. The sequence continues at coordinate 5,474,355 of NC_089016.1, read as the reverse complement.
GCTTTCAGCAGCAGCTCAAGCTCTGATCCTCTTGGTCCCACCACGCAGATCTGCCCTTAGAGGAGAAGTGCCCAAACCCCCTTCTAAACTCTGGGGCTTGGGGCAATGCAGTCTGGAGGGAAGGAAAATTGTGAATCATTTTCCTGGATATTCCTGAGGCCACAATCATCGAGCAGCCCAATGTGGGCAACTTGACTGAGCCCTAGAGGAATCTGGCTGAGACCAGGGTAGATGGACAGACTGGTTATCCTCACTGCACTTCACAAAATCCTCACAGGACATTCACAAAATCTCACCTGGAATGTAGGAAAAATGCCAGGGTTTTCTACCCTCAAAAGACTCCTCTGAGTGTCACAGATGCAGTTGGAACAAATTAAACCACAAATGCTGTTTGGCAGTCAAGAGTGTTGAGAATGGTAATGCTGGGAATTCTACATACATCAGAGGTAGATTTAATCAGAGGTCACTCCTGATTTCTTTATGTTTAGACTTGTAGGACAGGCGTGACTCCTCCACAGTCCACAGCAGTGTCCCCTGCTCCCAGTGACACCTTCCTCCAGCAACATCCAAAGCTCAAGCAACAGAGCAGCACGAAAGTCTCAGAAATGGGAAAGTCACTGTGTGGGTTTTTCAGTGAGAAGTGGAGTAGGTTTTTCTCAGAGATGTCTCTCTTAATTATCGTGGTCTTTTCTTCCTTGGGTAGTCCCCGTTGTCCAGGAGGATCAGATGTCCAACAGCAGCTTCATCACTGAGTTCCTCCTCCTGCCATTCGCAGACACATGGGAGCTGCAGCTCCTGCACTTCACGCTTTTCCTGGGCATCTACCTGGCTGCCCTTCTGGGCAACGGCCTCATCCTCACCGCCGTAGCCTGCGACCACCGCCTCCACACTCCCATGTACTTCTTCCTCCTCAACCTCGCCCTCCTCGACATGGGCTGCATCTCTACCACTGTCCCCAAAGCCATGGCCAATTCTCTTCATGATACCAGGACCATTTCCTATGAAGGATGTGCTGCACAGGTCTTTCTTTTTCCTTTTCTCATGTCGGCAGATTTGTTTCTTCTCACTGTCATGGCCTATGACCGCTACGTTGCCATCTGCAAGCCCCTGCACTATGGGACCCTTCTGGGCAGCAGAGTTTGTTCCCAGATGGCAGCAGCTGCCTGGGGCAGTGGATTTCTCTATGCTCTACTGCACGCTACCAATACATTTTCCCTGCCCCTCTGCCAAGGCAATGCTGTGGACCAGTTCTTCTGTGAAATCACACAGATCCTAAAAATCTCCTGCTCAGACTCCTACCTGAGGGAAGTTGGACTTCTCGCATTCAGTGGCATTCTGGTTTTGGGGTGTTTTGGATTCATTGTGCTGTCCTATGTGCAGATCTTCAGGGCTGTGCTGAGGATCCCCTCTGAGCAGGGACGCCACAAAGCCTTTTCCACGTGCCTCCCTCACCTGGTTGTGGTCTCCTTGCTAGTTAGCACTGGTGTATCTGCCTACCTGAAGCCTCCCACTATCTCCTCTTCATCCCTGGACATGATAATGGCTGTTCTATATGCAGTGATGCCCCCAGCAGTGAACCCCCTCATCTACAGCATGAGAAACCAGGAGCTCAAGAATGCCATTAGGAAAGTTATGTCATGGATGTTTATCAGGATTTGCTCAGGAAATTAATTGGACCCTTCAGCAGCTATAGACTGCTTCTTTTGCTTCTTCTACACATGAATTGTGGTTTATGTCATGACAGGCTAAGCCTGCCTGGTTTTACTTCTAGAAGACATTTTTTTTTTTTTCCATTTTCCCCTTGTGATACTGTTTTCCACAAAGAAATGCCATTCTTCATCCCCTTGCACTTAAGTCTCAACATACCTTATGTGATCCTGAGGCTCTGCATAAACAAGGAGCCAGCCTCTCTGTGTATTTAAACAAAATAAATGAACCTACAGGAAATTCTTTTTCTGGATCCCACTCTCAGCAGAGCAGAGACATAATGGGACCAGCGAACCCCCTTCTGGCTGCCCTGGCCCACGGGCTGCAGGAGCTGCCTGCAGACCCACAGGGATGGCACGGAGGGACTGCAGGCCTCTGAGGATCTGCTGCAGAGAAGAGCAGGGGACACCACAGCAGGGTACGCTGATCTCTGTATGCTTCTGCCATGGATGTTTCCATCTGTGGAGCTGAGCCCTCTATGCCCCAGGAGCTAGTGTTCCCTTCAGAGGGGCCGGGGCTGTGGTGGCAGTGCCCAGAGCCCTGCAGCAGCCTGCAGTGGGCATTGCCCTGGAGCCACTGCCACTGGGCTGGGCAGAGGGCAGGGAGGCGGGCAGAGGGCAGGAAGTTGGGGAGCTGGGCTCAAGGCCTGTGTCAGGGCAATGGCCAGCCCTGCCAGCCTCTGTCTTGGCCCAGAGCCCTGCAGACCTGGGGCAGGGCTGTCTGCAGAGCCCTCATGGGACATGGCTAGGTCAGGGCAGGGGCCATGGGATGGAGGAGGCTGCAAAGGCAGGAGGGCCATGGTGGGAAGGGACCCTGATGGTTCCATTGGGATTGTAATGGGGAGAGATCCATCCAGCCTTGAATGTGCACTGCCATATGTGGTGCCTTGGCAGCATGGCTGTGGGACCATGTGTGGGGCAGTGGGGCTGGGACGATGCAGGGACAGGGCGCTGAGAGGAGCCACGAAGGAGCTGCCAGGGGGTGACAGCAAGGACAAGCTCCAAAAACAGAAATTTATGGTGGAGATGGAGGTATGGTTTTAGCAAGGGCAGAGCTCACCTGGAAGTGGTATTATCGAGAAAAGTCAAGAGCAAAGAGAAGAGCTTCTGCTGGAGCTAAGGCTCAGATTTCTCACCCAGCTCACCCAGGGCTCGTCCTGAGCAAGGCGGCCACAAGCCCTGCCTGCCCTCCTGCCTGCCCCACGCCGCCAGGTGGCTGCAGCAGAGGGGACCCCCAGCCAGCCCCTCGATGGGGCTCTGCCAGCCCCTCGCCCTCCCCTCTGCAGTGACGTCATTGCTGCCCAGGGGGCTCTCTGATGCGCGGGATGATGTCACAGTGCCTGCCGGCCAGCCCTTCTGAGGGCCAGTCAGGCTGCTGCAGTGGCAGTGACCTCACTCCAGCCTCCTCCCCAAGGCCTGCCTCTCCCCTTCCCTCTCCCCTGTCTGGACCCCGGGGACAAAAGTCGGTGTTACGCAGCAGCTTTGCAGTGGTGGCCTCCGTGGTGGTTTTGCCAGGGAGGACATCTGCCCATGTGCCAAAAGGACCTACTACCACCAAGATGCATTTGGTGCTTTGAGCTGTCACTGGCCTTGCAAAGTCTTTCTGCAGTTGTGCCCAGGGACCTTCACTCCATTGTCCTGGGCTGGGGCTTTCACTTCAGCTGAACCTGTGTTGGTTGTGGCACAAGAAAGACACCTCTTACAGCTGCACTCTGCATCTTCCATCATGGGAGGACACCACTCCGTGTCCTTCTCTCTGCTCACAGTGTTTGTCTTAGCTCACGGATGAACTAGATTTGATCTGCTTGAGTCTTCTGAGGCCCAATCCAGCGCCTACTGCCTGCTGCACCTACAGCACAATAACTATTACTTTCCTTTAATATGCAGATTGACCTGATGGGTGTGTTCATATTATTGCCTTCTAATTTCCCTAGTTGGAAGGGGAAATATTCCCAGACTGGAGCAAGCTGCTGGGATCTGCTACAGCCACTCAAAGTCACCCACTTTTTCCAGTCTTCCAGCCTGAATTTTTTCACAATGACCCTGCACGAGTTTCTCATAGGCCCAATGTAATTTCAAATGTAGATCATCTTCAAGAATCCACTGGCAAGAGTGCCAGGAGGCATGGTGCCAGCCCACAGGAATCCTGGCCTCCCTCACAGAACCTACGGACTTGTCCAGGCTGTAGTCTGGAGTTCCCAGGCTGCAGTGACCCCCTTGAGATGGTTGTGAGTCTTGTTATTGACTTTCAATAGCTCTGCTAGAAACTGAGCTGCTGTTCTGGCTTCTTTTAGCTTATTTTGTAAAACTTCTGTTTTTAGGACTTGTGTTTCTATGACTTCGAACTACAGCTTTTTGATTTGTAACCAGACACTATGTCTGTGGGCTCTAAGATCTTCATGGAATCATATCATAGAATCATAGTATCATAGAATCATAGAATCATAGAATGGCTTGGGTTGTAAGGAACCTTTAAGATCATCTAACTCCAACCCCCCTGCCACAGGCACGGATGCCACCCACTGGATCAGGTTGGCCAAGGCCCCTTCCAACTTGTCTTAAACACCTCCAGGAATGGGGCATCCACAACTTCTCTTGGCAACCTGTTCCAGTGCTTCACTACCCTTAGAAGGAAGAATTTCTTCCTAATGTCTAATCTAAATCTATCTTGTTTTAGTTTATGACCTTTCCCCCTTGTCCTATCATTATCTACTTGAGTAAAGAATCTTTCTCCAACCTTTTTATAAGATCTCTTTAAGTATTGAAAGGCTGCAGTAGGGTCTGCCTGGAGCCTTCTCTAGACTCAATAGCCCCACCTCTCTCAGCCTCTGTTCACAGGAGAGGTGCTCCAGCCCCCAATCACCTTTATGGTCCTCCTCTGGACTCACTCTAACAGGTCCACATCTTTCCTGTGCTGGGGCTCCCAGCAAAAGTAGGGCCCCATCTTCCTCTCCTCTGGTTACGACAGTTCTCTTAACTTGGGAATTTCCTCCTCCTCTACTTTCTGAATGTCCTTTTGTGCATTCAATACCTTCTCATCTGTTTCCCTAGGTGATCCTGTGAATCACATCAGGCAGACCACATGGTTCAAATGGCACAAGCTTCCTTCTTACTGCCTTTTCAGTTTTCCAGTTGTAATGAGTAATGCTTCCCAGGCTGCAGTGGTGGGACCTGCTACTTCAAATCAGCCATTCCTGCAAGGGCATATTCCTTGTTGAAGGACCCTCCTTAAGAGTTCTGTACCATACTTTTCCTCCCTAACAAATGTATTGGGTTTAGGTCAGAATATTTTGGTAGTGGGGCAGTGAAGGAGTGGTGGGGAAGAAATATCACAGACTGATCACAGCCCCCATTCCCTCTTCCCCTGTGTCACTTGGTGGGAGGAGGTAGAAGTGGATGGATGGGAGGGAAGGTATTTTTAGTTTATTTTCTCACTCCTCCAGATAATGCATTTTTGTAATCTCCTTACACGCAATCTGTCTTGTCCATCACTGCAATTGTTGAGCAACCTCCCTGTCCTTAAATCAGCCCTGGAGCCCTTTTCCATTCTATATTTTTCCCACGTAGCAAGAGACAGACAGATCCTTGCAGCTGACCCAGTCCAGTAGCATTTCCATGCCCTTAACTCTCACATCTTTTCCATGAATAGCACAGAGCTGCTATGGCAGAGCTGTGCCCTAGTGGAGGACAGCCTGCAGCCCAGAAGAACCCTTGCAGGAAAAGAGTGGAATGCCCTAAACATGGGGTGACCTGAACACAGAGACAGCTCATTCACAGCCCCACACACACCATTTCCACAACCCTACGCGTCAGGAAGGGACATGGATGCTTTTCCTCCATTAACATATGTGCATGGCAGAACGTGCAGGCTCTGTGTCTGAGTTGCACCTGAATTATCCTCTACGTTGCTGACTCCAAAGGCAACTCATGAACAAGTTCCCATGCAATTACGTCTAGACATCTGTGCTGGGGGAGGGGAAGAGTCCAGGAGGCTGTACTGTGGAAGGCATCAGCAGTGCAGGGATGGCAGGGAGGTGCCCAAATCGCCTCTGCCATGCGGATTCTGGGAGCAGCTCCCTCTCACTCTCTGCGAACAGTTCTGCAGCCTGCAGCTGTCCCTGCCTGCAGCTGGGTCTCTGTCCCCACGCCTCCTGCCTGCAGCTCACAGCCCCCATCCCACCCGCTGGGTGTTCAGCTCTGCCCTGCAGACACCTCCTGGCAGCAGGGCTCTGCCCAGGGGCAGCTCGCTGGGGGCATGTCCCAGAGCCCAGGTCACACAGACCCTGCTGACACTGCACGTGTAATGATGGAGCTTACTATGGGTAGTAAAGGGACTTGTTACGGTCTTTGGAATGCTCCTTGTGAAGGCTTAGGAATTTTTGTATCTTCTTAGAAAAATACAGCCTCTATTTTCAATCCCACAGGGATGAAGAAGAGAAAATTGAAAGCAGAGGCTCAGGAAAGATGAGAGTGAAGTTCCCTTTGAAATTCCCTTGGTGTTCTGTGGAGCTGTGAGCAGGCTGCCCCAGGCAGCAGCCTCCCACCAGCAGCAGGACCCTGCCCTGCCGGGGGGGCTCCTTCCATCCGCAGCAGCTTCTCCCCGCAGCACCCTGGGCAGCTCCTCGGGCAGGCTGAGTGCTGAGCCTGGCAAGCGGCAGAGGCCCTGCCCTGGCACACAGCCCCTGGGGCACAGCAGGGACCCTGCTCTGCACCACAGCCCTGGACACCCCTGCCTGTACCCCCAGCTTCACAGCCTGGAGCCGGCCTGTGACAAAGGAGCTCTAAGGGCCTCCATGCTGACCCTGAAGGAGGGAACCCCTGTGCTGGAGCATGTCCTTCTCTGTATTAAAGAAACACGCAGTGTCTCCAGCCTGTCCTGCTCTGGGACAATCGAGGTCTAGGACACCTCCAGGATATTCCAGTGCAGTGCACTGCACTTAAACTTACCATGTTAGGGGTTGCTAGAATTGCTCCTCCAGTGTATTCTCAGCTTTCTAACACTCCACACAGTCTTAAACATCTCTCCCTTCTCTCCCCTCCCCGTGCCAGCTGCAGACAGTGTCCCCAGCCCTGCTGCGCTGTGCAGAGGAGCTGCTCCTGGGCAGAGCTGTCTCTGTGCAGCGCTGCCCGCTTGCCAGGAGCTCCCCTTGGGCCCAGGAGCCCGGCACAGCTCAGCAGCAGAGGCCCAGCCCAAGGCCTCCCTTGCTCTGCCCCCCACCAGGCTCCCTGTACATGGCCCTGGGGCTGCAGGGGAACCTGCTGGGAAACAGTCTGAAGAAATCCCTGGGCTTCCCTCCCTCGCATGGGAACACACTCTTCTTGACAGTGCTGTTCTGGAGTAGTCTTGGAGTAGTTGGGTACTCATATTCCCCTGGCATTCCTCATACCCACAGGGGCTGGATTCCTCTGGCCTCCGTTGAGGTGTCCTTAACATAGGCACGTGAATGTGAGATATCTCACTAATGCTGATAACTAAGCCACTGCAGGTAATTAGTGGAAATAGAGGTCAGGAATGAGCTGCTCAGATCTTCCTGTGCCCACCTGCCATCCACAGCAGCATATCTGCTGTGATGTAAAGTGTGTGCATGCCCAGGCTCTTGGCACAAGGTCTGGGACAAGTCTGAGTTTGGCCCTTGTGCCACAGCTGAGGTGCTGCAGCCCAGATGTGCCCCAATGCCCTCAGCCTGGGGCACAGGCAGGAGGAGCTGGATCCCCGCCTGCTGTCACAGGGCTAGGACATTGATGGAAGAGCTGCTGAGGTGTGGGGGGACAGGTCCCTCAGCTTGGGGTGCTGTGCTGGATGGGGGCAGATTGTTCAGAAGAGAGAAGCAGGGATGATAAACAGTGAATACGTTTGCCATTCCCTCGTGTACCACCTCTGCCTCCTGCATGGCAGACCGGGGGATAGTTCTGAGGCCTTCTGAAATCTCAGAGCCCTGTGTCATATCTGGAAGGAAGGCCCTGGCATGCACTGGAATTCCCTCCATATAACGCATCCTACTTCTCCAAGTGAGCGACATGCAGTGAAGAGGAATTCAGGCACACTGAGGGGCTGCTGCATCCCAGGAGACTTCGCTCCACTTCCTATATTCCATGGCCTTTGTCACCATTTGGACATGTTCCTGGTGGATTTGTCAGGATCCTGTGGAAAAGAACTGGGCAGAAGTAAGGTGAGAATTTCTCAGGACAAGAAGGGAAATCTCTCATCATTCTCGCGAGCTGTCCTGTCTCCTTGCTGCTGAACTAATAGGACTTTAAATGACATGTGCTGATGTCACAGGGGGTGCACTGCATCACCAGGATATCGTCACACGAGCAGCAGCAGTGCCGGCACTTCCCTGCAAGGCCTGGTCCGTGCTGGGCACTGCTTGGGTGCTCCCCAGCGCTGTCCTTCTGTGGCCAGGAGTGGGGTCAGCAGGCAGCAAGCTTGCACTGGGCGACCCTCACTGACAGGCAGAGGAGCAGGGGCACCTTGCAGAGGAGCTGTGGTTGAGGAGCCAGGGCGGGCATCCCTTGTCCTGTGCTGAGGGCCAGCAGCAAGCGACATGGAGGGCTGCTGGAGGGTGACCATCGCCTCTGACATGACTTCCCTGTTCCCAGTGCTCCTGAATCTCTCCCCCAAAGGTAAGGGTGTCAGGAGCCCCTTCCGAAGGGGTGGCCCAGGGGCTGTCAGCGGTCCAAAGCTGCAAGTCCTGGGCTTTGGGGGGAGGCTGGACAAGGCTGGTGGCTGCTGTGAGAGCCCTGCCTGAGTGTCCCTCTGAGCTCAGGGGACAATGTGGCAGCCAGGACTCCTGGGTCCTGACGCTAGGGATGCCCTTATCCCTAGGGCATCTCTAGGCATGCCTCCTTGCTATGGGGGACAATGCAGGGCCAGGTGTCCCTGGGAGCTGGTGCCTTGTTGGGATCTGGCTCTGTGTGGAAAGATGGCCAGTGTCCCAGGGCCTGGTGTGGCCTGCAGCTCCCACAGGCTTCTCAGGAGTGCACCAGAAATGCCTGTGTTGGAAATCAAGCCTTCCTCTTCTACTGCTCTCATTCAGGGGAATCTCTCTTCATTCCCATTTGTGTGGCCAAGCTAGCAGAGCATGTCCTGGGTGCTGAGATGCCATCTCTTGAATGCCACAGCCCTAGTTCTGAACGTTTCCCATACCCCTACTGTGGTGGATTTACCGTGCTACGCAGGTGACCTCCTCCACCCTACTCCATCATAACCCCTCCCCGGAGGAAAAGAGGAAGTAAATATTTTTTTTGTGTGGTTGTTCGGGGTCCCAGGATTTAGAGTTTCCTTCAGCAGTAGCTCTCCATGGGCCGCAGCTTCCTCCAGTCCAAATCTACCTGCTCCACCGGGGGCTCCTCCATGGGCTGCAGTGTGGAGATCTGCTCCACCGTGGGACTCATGGGCTGCAGGGGAACTTCTGGTGTCTGGAGCACCTCTTGACCTTGGTGTCTGCAGGACTGGTTCTCACTCCTCTCTCTTCCAGCTGCTGTTTCCCAGAAGGTTTTTCCCTATTTAAATCTGCTCTCACAGAGGCCCAACCAGCATCACCCATTGGCTTGGCTCCGACCAGCAGCTGCCATGGCTTGGAGTGGGCTGGACATTGGTCAGCAGGTGGTGAGCAATTACACTGTGCATCACATGCTTTGTGCTGTCTACTGTCATCATCGACAACAACAATAACATCTTTATTATTATTATTTCCCTTTATTTGCTCTCCTATTAAACAGTCTTTATCTCAACCCATGAGATTTTACCTTTTTTTCCCCTTCAATTCTCTCCCCCATCCCACTGGTAGGGTGTGGAGCAAACGGCTATGCGGTGCTGAGCTGCCTGCCAGGTTAAACCACAACACTCACTTCGGCACATAAGGTAGGGCCCAAAGGGTAGAGATAATGACAGATCTGCCCAGAGCATGTTAAAATTAAATTGTTATAAGCTTATTATTTGTTGAAAACAATGTTGATTTTTTGTGGATCTCAGGGTTGTAGTTGTGTTTGGTCTCTGAATTATGTTCCATAGCACATTACCAACTGTGTGTTCCTTGCAGTGTTGTTTATCACTTTTGGGAGCTGGTTTAAGGTTATTATTTTGCTGTAATGTGTAACACTGGCTTATGGTATGATAAAATTGTTGGATATGAGACTGATCTGGTAGTTGTACTCAGCATTGCTGTCACCACCACACTACAGGAACCACCTATAAGAAACTATTCTGCTCTTGTGAGGCCCCATTTAGAGTACTGCATCCATGTCTGGGGTCTCCAGTACAAGACGAATATTGATCTGTTAGAATGGGTCCAGAGGAGAGCCACGAAGTTGGTCAGTAGGCTGGAAAATTTCTCCTATGAAGTAAGGCTGAGAGAACTGGCAATGCTGAGCCTGAAGAAGGGAAGGCTCAGGGGTGACCTCATTGCAGCTTTTCAAATTTTAAAGGGGGCTTATAAAAAAGATGGAGAGTGACCTTCTCCTCATGCAGCCAATGAGAGGACAAAGGGGGATGATATTAGACTAAAAGTGGGAGACACTCCTTTTGGCACATAATGTGGGGCCCAAAGGGTAGGTTTAAGGTTTAAAGGAGAGATTAGGAGGAAATTCTTCACGGTGAGGCACTGGAACAGGTTGCCCAGAGATGTTGTGGATGCCCCATCCCTGGAGGTGTTCAAGACCAGGTTGCATGAGGCCCTGAGTAACCTGTTCTAGTGGATGGCATCCCTGCCCATGGCAGGGGGTTTGGAAGTAGATGTTCTTTAAAGTCCCTTCCAACACAAACCATTCTATGAGTCTGTGATTCTCTTCTGGGACTTCCTGTGGCCTCAGCTTCCCTTCAGTCTTCCAGGAGGACCTGAGCTGAAGAACCTTGTCTGGGGGTGATCTCTAGGGTAAGGGCCAGAACTTGGGTTGGGAGAGACTGTCTGACTGTCTCAAGGACATGTGCTGCATACAAGTACAGCAGGAAGCTCACGTCTGCTGGGTCATGCTTCCATCAATGCAAACCCTGACCCGGGATCCCAGCCTTGCTTTCCAACCCACCCTTCGGGAAATGCGATGATATTAAGAGATGGGGAGTGTACAGCAGCAATCCTTCTTCAGTCACTGCTCAGGCCAGGTGGTGCACCAGTAAACCATGGACATGTGGTGCTGCATGATGAGCATGAATTAGGGTACCCATAGTCCCGACCTTGTCTTGGATGAGATGAACACCAGTATTAGAGGCAACTTCTAGACAAGGTCAGCTCCCATCTGATCTCTCTCCATCCCTCCTCTCACCTCTCCAGCTCTTCCTGGCCTAATGAGGTTGCTCAGCTTACTCAGCCTGGAGAAAAGAGAGTGTTGGAGAGGAGGAAAACAATAGCAGAGAATGGCCAGGGGACTGTCAAGGAGATAAAGCCACCAGTAGTGCTTCCAAGCAGGAGGATGAGATCCAGATGGCAGAAGTTGACCTCTGGAAGTTCTTTCCAACCTGAATTATCCTTTCATCCCATGACGTGTATCAGTGGGACCATTTCTGATGGTCATGGGCCTTTGAAAGGACCAAGATGTTTGAAGGATAGAACACAGGGCCATCTCAGGTATTTTTTATTCTTAGCAAAGCTGAGGTGATTCTCAGCTTCACAAAGGGGCAACTGGAAGCAGAAATAATGCTGTGAGAGTTGGGGTGCATATGGGAAGGTCTGCTATGCACCAGCACTGCCAAAAGTATGAAGAGTGACCCCGTCAATATGCAATGTGCACACCTTGTGTTGGCAATTGCAACATCTTACTCTTGGGAACTCTTCTGACATTGTGTGGTGAGTGTGGATGAGTCTTGATGATTGCCCTGCCTCCATTTAGCTTCTGGAGGAGCCTGACTCAGACTCCAAAGGGCTCAGGGACCGGAGAAAGGGAGACACTGCTTGAGAAGTTTACAGACTTTCCAGCAGTTCAGAAGTTTCAGCCTCCTTTGAGAGCACATCAAGCAATGCTCCCTCTCTGCAGTCCCTGGGGAGAGCAGAGCTATAGAAGGAACCTTCAGAGAGTTGTTGGTGCTATAAACCCCAGAACACTGCACAGACCAGGGGGCATGGGATGCTGCTGGAGACCCACCACAGGAAGTGCTGGGAGGAGAAAACAAGGACAAAGCACGGTGTGAATCCTGGGGCCAGCTTGGCAGAAAAATCAGGGAAGGGAAGGGAAAAGAAGGACATAGTGAGGAAGAGGCAGAGAGACCCTGGTGAGACCCTGGCCTTGGTCTTCATTCCCAGGCACTAAGAGTGGAGAATTCACCGCTTCATGCTGAGGACTTCAGGTGAGTGCTGGATGTCCTGAGTCAGGCTGGTGGTTGTTTTGCTGCTGTGTGTCTGCACAGGGTAAGTTTTGGAGGCCTCAGTCTCAGTCCTGTCCTTTGCTGTGTGTCTTCCCACCTTCCCCTAGACATCCTGAGCCCCAGTACCAAGCAGAAGAGATGCTGAGATGGCAGTGCTGAGTTAGAGGTGGGCTGGGGAGGGTGTGCATGGAGGCAGATTACCTAAGTCCCCTCTTGAAACTTTCTCCTCTCCTCTCTCTCTCTATACAAAAAAATCTATATTTGGTACTTTTTGCTTTATTTTTTTAGCTGTGAAGTCCACCATAACTCTCTCTGTCTTGTTTTCAGCTGGGAGAGAGAGAATTTTGGTGCCGTGCTTCAGATCTAGGAGGAAAAATATTGATGCCTCACTGATATTTTAGTTTCTGCTGAGTAGTGCTTGCTCAGAGTCAAGGATTTGTTTGGCTCCTCACACTGCCCTGCTAGTGGGGAGGCTGGGAGTGCACGAGAATCTGGGAGGGACAGATGATCCAAACTGCCCAAAGGGATATTCTGTACTGTATAATATCAAACTCAAAAATAAAACTAGGGGGGGAGTTAGCCGGGGAGCTACTGTTTTCTCTGAGACTGGCTGGGCAGCAGTCTGCTGGTATTGACCAATTGTGTTGTGCATCACTTGTTTTGTGATTTTTTTCCCCTCCCCCTTTTTGTTCCTATTAAACTGTCTTTATCTCAACCCATGAGCTTTAATGATTTTCACTTTTTTTTAACCCCATTCCACTGGCAGGGAGAAGTGAGCAAATGGCTGTGTGGTGCTGAGCTGTCTGCCAGGTTAAACCACAAGACTTTCTTAAATTTAACACAGAAGTATTCTTTCTCACAGGTCTCCTTCCTGGCAAGTGAGAAAAGAAAGACAAAAAACACTGCATGGGGGAAGGACAGCTTGACAATTGGACATCACCAATGGATTTTCTGCTGCTGGGACTGGGAAATGTCCCTGAACTCCAGTCACCCCTTTTCTTCCTGACATTCATGATCTACTCAGTCACCATGGCTGGGAACATCCTCATCATCGTGCTGGTGATGGCAGTGCAGCATCTGCACACCCCCATGTACTTCTTCCTGGTCAACCTGTCCTCCTTGGAGACCTGCTACAGCTCCACCATCCTGCCCCGGCTGCTGGCCAGCTTCCTGACGGGGGACGGGACCATCTCTGCTCATGGCTGTATCACTCAGTTCTACTTCTTTGGCTCCTTTGTAACATCTGAGTGTTACCTGCTGGCAGCCATGTCCTATGATCGATACTTGGCCATCTGCCAGCCCCTGCTCTATGCAAGCTTCATGACCTGGAAGGTCTGTATCCAGATGGCAGTTGGATCTTGGTTAATGGGTTTTCTGCTGTCTGCTGTAGTCATACACCTCTTATCCCAGCTGAAGTTCTGTGGCCCCAAGGCAATTGACCACTTCTTCTGTGACCTTATCCCACTGCTAGAGCTCTCCTGCAGTGAAACCAGAGTGGTCACGCTTGTAACTTTTATGCTGTCTCTCCTAGATCTGGTTTTCCCTTTCTTGTTTATGCTGGCCTCCTATGTGTGCATCATAGCTGCCATCCTGAGAATCCCATCCAGAGTGAGCAGGCAGAAGGCCTTTTCCACTTGCTCCTCTCACCTCACTGTCATCACTGTTTTCTACGGCACCCTCATCATTGTCTATATGATGTCCCGATCGGTCTCGCTAAGGCAACTCAACAAAGTGCTCTCCTTCTTCTACACTATCCTCACGCCCCTGGTCAATCCCCTCATTTACAGCCTGAGGAACAGGGAGGTCAGGGAGGCCCTGAGCAAAGGGCTTAGGAAAGCTGTGGTCTGCATACAGAGATCATAGTAGGTGAGTGACCCTTGGCACAGGCTACCTGTGGGTCTTTCACAAAGGCAAGTGCCATGTACTGTATGTATCTTTAGAAGTTTGTGCCTTTGAGCCTGCTTGCAGAGTGATGGGAATGAATGAGAGAGCTTCTTGGTGAGAAATACTGCTTTATATAGACAGATTGTGAAAAATGTTGTGGGTTTGCTTTTCCCTTCTTAATGAACTGTTCAATGCTCCTCTGATACCAGCTGCACCTCTGATCTTCTCTTCACCTTCTTGTAGGGAGGTGGAGATAGATATCTCCCGTTTCTAGATCATTTACCCTTGGAGGACCATCCGTGTCTGTTGTGTCCATGGTAGTAACTGGTAAGCGATTTCCCTGTCCTGATCTGGACACATGAGCTTTCTCCTCTTCTCCCCTTCTTCTGCTATGGACAGGACTCAGAGAGTGGCCACTGTGCACCTGGTGGCCAGCCAAGGTCAACCCACCATACTGGAGTTTCATTGATGCTTTTGAATAATGATATCTTTCCCTTTATTTAATATTTCCCCCAACACGTGTGCTGAACCTGAGACCAAAAGTCCTCAGTAAGTCCTCAGCTTGGGTCCACCTGGAGCACTGGAATGAAGCCATAAACACTGGAAGGATGCGCCCTCTCCTGGGACTGCTGGAAGCCTCTGTATGCTCCACAGGAGCTGGGAGATTAGAGAGGACACCCTGATGCCCTGTTCACCATCTCCATGTCCATGGGACCCTCAAAAATGTCCTTCAGTCCTAAGATACAGCCTAACTTCTTCCTATATCAGGAACCTGGAGAAATTGCCCCAGAAGTCTCAACACTCTGGTGCACACAAGTAAATACACAAAAATACACAGAAATACGCATGTCCAAACACACAAACACACATCTCACCCACACACAGAGATGTGTACACAAGGCATGGGCACAGCCAACCAGACACAGACCAGCTCCAACAGGGAACAGCACCTTCACAGCCACCACGCCACCACTAGCACACAGAGCCGTGAGCAACACACCTGGCCCCATCCCCTTCCTCACCTCAGCCTGTTCTGCTGTGAAGGTCACCAGCACTCCATGCATCCCCTGCAGCACTTACCCATGGGCACAGATGCACCCATGGCTCCCCGAGTTTGGGCCTGGTGTTTGGGACCAACCCGATGTCCTACCCAGGCTCTGAGCTGTTCCCCATTTGGCAGCTCCAACCCTGGCTCTCTTCAGTTCCTGGTCTCCTCCTCCTCCTCTGACCAGCCCCACCTGAGCTTGGCCAGCAAAGCAGGCACATACATTCACCTCCAACACACCAGGAGTATTCAGCAAACAGCATCACCAGAGCTGAATAAGAAGGCAGGACAGAGCCTAGTGACTGGGCACGGGGTCTGGACAGACCAGCCCTGACCAGCCCCCTGTCCACATGGAGCTGCCCATGTGCATCCCCTCCTCTCCCCTTCCACAGGATTCTTCCTCCTCAATCCATTTTGATCCCTTCCTTTCTCGGCCATAGTCACTTCTCCACTTATCAACTCTTTCTATATTTCCCCTGCTGATCCCTAGTTTGCTGTACCTGTCCACTCATTTGATAGTTCAGATACCATTGCCTACATCATTTGGACCTTCACTGGCATCACACATGGGTTCCCTGGACACAGATGCCTTTTCTAGACTTGATGCCCAGAGGGTCCCCACTGCTCCCCTCCGTCTCTCTGTGCCGTTTGGCCATTGCTCACATCTCTGCCCACCAAGGGCTCATGAGATGCTGCTGTCCCTCACAACCCTGCCTGTACTCTGCTCCTTTCTCCCGCTGTGCTTTGTCACACCCAGCACTTTGTCATGCCGCATCCCACAGGCTCCCACCCCATGTCCAGCTGGCATCACTGCAGGGCAGCCCTCCCCAGGGCCCAGGCATCTGCCTGCAACTTCCACAGCTGCTGCTCTTGATGGCCTCCTGAGGCCTGCCTGCTCCTGGCCCATCGCACTGTTGTGAGGAGGTGACCTTAGCAGCAGCCCAGCCATGGTGGACAGAGCTGTCCCCTGCCTGAGCTGCCCCCTGTGTCCCATGGGGTTTGTGATTCACTTGATGAAATCGCCGTGTCTGCCTGCCTGCCACCAGGAGGAAATTTAGCCATTCACAGAATCACAGATTTACAGAATCACAGAATTGAAGGGGTTGGAAGGGACCTTGAAAGACAGTCAGGTCCAACCCTCCTGCCAAAGCACGTTGCTTAGAGCAGGCTGCCCAGGTAGGCATCCACATTTTTTGGCACCCAACGTGGGGCTCGAAAGGTTGAGATAACGGCAGATCTGATCAGAGTGTGTTAAACTAAAATTGGTGTAAGGATTAGACCTGCTTAATAGTCACTTGTCATGATGCTGATTGCTTTAATCTCAACTCTGCTGCGCCTGTTTTCCAAATTATAGTACATAGTATTATAGTACATTATTTTCCGTATTTGCTCTCTGTAGTGTTGTTTATCCTCTCCGGGCCCTGGTTTCAGATCATTATGGTACTGAGTGTTATAGCAATGGCTTATGAGACGATAAGATATCTGGTCATGACTCTAACTTGGTATTTATACTCAGTAACATCGTGGACTCTGTACTTTGGAAACAGTATCTTGGGAACTATTAGCAATTATACCTATTGTTTTTCTCCATTAGAGAGTCAATCTGTGGAGGGGAAAGGGGAAGATATTTTTTCTTACTTGATTACTCTCCCTTTCTCCTTCACCACCCCTGTATCCTCTTGGATCACTCTGCCTTCTCCCTCAAAAAATAGCAGTGCAAGTTGACCCTGCAGAGGGTATTCCAACCCCTGTAGCAGACCCTGTAACAAAGTCAGAGAAACGAGCAGTAGCAGTGCAAGCTGCCCCTGTAGAGAAGGTGAAAAAATGGTATAGAGATTCAGGTCGTTTAGAACGCAGAGAGTCTTCTGCCAATCCAGGTAAGGCTTCTGCCAAATCTAGGTATAGAGATGACGAAGATGACGACGACGCTGGGCCATCAAGGATTCAGGAGGAGGAAGATGAGGATGTCGAAAAATCAACAGTAACTACCAGAAGCCTAAACGAACACGAGCTACGAGATGTGCAAAAAGATTTTGGTCGCTGTATAGGTGAGCAGCTTGTCACCTGGCTGCTCCGGTGCTGGGACTCTGGAGCCAATTGTGTGGAATTAGACGGCAGGGAAGCCAAGCGGCTGGGATCCCTTGCTCGAGACGCCGGCATTGACAAAGCAATTGCAGATGGAGCACAATCCACCAGCCTCTGGAGGCGTCTCCTCTCAGCTGTGAGGGAAAGGTATCCCTTCAAGGAAGAACTTTTATGTGTACCAGGCAAGTGGACCACTATGGAGAAGGGAATCCAGTACCTGAGGGAATTAGCCGTACGGGAAGTGATTTATGAGGATCCAGACCTCAGACAAACATCCAAAGACCCAGATAAATTCAGGTGTACACGACCCATGTGGCGGAAGTTTGTATGGAGTGCACCATCATCATATGCCAGCTCATTGGCAATAATGGCCTGGAAAGAGGATGAGGAACCCACAGTGGATGAAGTGGCTAAACAACTCCGGCAGTACGAAGAAAGTCTCTCCTCTTCCTTACAAGCCTGTGTCTCAGCTGTGGAGAAACTTTCTGAAGAGGTCCACCAACTTAAAGAGAATCTATCTTCCTCCCCACCTGAACCAACCAGTGTCCAACGACCGAAAGAGAACACTTGGGAGAAACTTTCTGAAAAGTTTCACCAACTTGAAGAGAGATTATTCTCCTCCGTACCTGTACAAAGCAGTGTCTCAGCTGTCAGGGGTAGGCGTTCACCCACACAAGGAAGACGATATGGTGGGTACTCACCCCGTGCCACCCTGTGGTTTTACTTACGAGACCATGGAGAGGACATGAGAAAATGGGATGGAAAATCTACCGCGACCCTAGAGGCACGGGTACGTGAGTTGCAAAAGAAAACAATCAGGAAAAAGGGACTCTCCGAAAAGTTTGCTGCTCCAACTTCCAGCAGACAGTCCTTCAAACACAGAAACGAAGAAGATTCTGACCAGGATTAGGGGGGCCCTGCCTCCAGCCAGGGGGAGGAAAGGGACAATCGAGTTTATTGGACTGTGTGGATTCGATGGCCTGGCACGTCAGATGCACAGAAGTATAAGGCTTTAGTAGACACCGGTGCACAATGTACTATAATGCCATCGAGCTATGAAGGACCAGAGCCCATCTATATTTGTGGAGTGACAGGGGGATCTCAGCAGTTGACTGTATTGGAGGCTGAAGTGAGTCTGACTGGGAATGAGTGGGAAAAGCACCGTATTGTGACTGGCCCGGATGCTCCATGTATCCTTGGCATAGACTATCTTAGAAGAGGATATTGCAAGGACCCAAAAGGGTTCCGTTGGGCTTTTGGTATAGCTGCCTTAGAGACAGAGGGCATTAAACAATTATCTACCTTGCCTGGTCTCTCAGAGGACCCCTCTGTTGTGGGGTTGCTGAGGGTCGAAGAACAGCAAGTGCCAATCGCTACCACAACTGTGCACCGGCGGCAATATCGCACTAACCGAGACTCCCTGATTCCCATCCATAAGCTAATTCGTCAATTGGAGAGCCAAGGAGTGATCAGCAAGACCCATTCACCTTTCAATAGCCCCATATGGCCAGTGCGAAAGTCTAATGGCGAGTGGAGACTAACAGTGGACTATCGTGGCCTGAACGAAGTCACGCCACCACTGAGTGCTGCAGTGCCGGACATGCTGGAACTTCAGTATGAACTTGAATCGAGGGCAGCCAAGTGGTACGCCACAATTGATATCGCTAATGCATTTTTCTCCATCCCTCTAGCAGCAGAGTGCAGGCCACAATTTGCCTTCACTTGGAGGGGAGTCCAATATACTTGGAATAGGCTGCCCCAGGGGTGGAAACACAGCCCTACCATTTGCCATGGGCTGATCCAGTCTGCGCTAGAGCAGGGGGAAGCTCCTGAACACCTGCAGTACATTGATGACATTATTGTGTGGGGTGACAGAGCAGAGGAAGTTTTCGAGAAAGGGAAGAAAATAGTCCAAATCCTTCTGAAAGCCGGTTTTGCCATAAAACAGAATAAAGTCAAAGGACCTGCACGAGAGATCCAGTTTTTAGGAATAAAATGGCAAGATGGACGTCGTCAAATCCCAATGGATGTGATCAACAAAATAACAGCTATGTCTCCACCAACTAACAAAAAAGAAACACGGACTTTCCTAGGTGTTGTGGGGTTTTGGAGAATGCACATCCCAAATTACAGTCTGATTGTAAACCCGCTCTACCAAGTAACCCGTAAGAAGAATGAGTTTGAATGGGGCCCTGAACAACGACAAGCCTTTGAACAAATCAAGCAGGAAATAGTCCATGCAGTAGCCCTTGGGCCAGTTCGAACAGGACCAGATGTAAAGAATGTGCTCTACACTGCAGCCGGGGAGAACGGCCCCACCTGGAGCCTCTGGCAGAAAGAACCTGGGGAAACTCGAGGTCGGCCCCTGGGGTTTTGGAGTCGGGGATACAGAGGATCTGAGGCCCACTAAACTCCAACTGAAAAGGAGATATTGGCAGCATATGAAGGAGTTCGATCTGCTTCAGAGGTGGTCGGTACTGAAGCGCAGCTCCTCCTAGCACCCCGATTGCCGGTACTAGGCTGGATGTTCAAGGGAAGGGTCCCCTCTACGCATCATGCAACTGATGCTACATGGAGCAAGTGGGTTGCACTGATTACTCAGCGGGCTCGAATAGGAAACCCCAGTCGCCCAGGAATATTGGAAGTGATCATGGACTGGCCAGAAGGCAAATACTTTGGGATATCATCAGAGGAGGAGGTGGGTCGTGCTGAAGAAGCCCCACTGTACAACCAGTTGCCAGAGAATGAAAAGAAATATGCCCTGTTCACTGATGGGTCCTGTCGTATTGTGGGGAAGCATCGGAGATGGAAGGCTGCTGTCTGGAGTCCTACGCGACGAGTTGCAGAAGCTGCTGAGGGAGAAGGTGAATCGAGTCAGTTTGCAGAAGTGAAGGCCATTCAGCTGGCTTTAGACATTGCTGAACGAGAAAAATGGCCAGTTCTCTATCTCTACACCGATTCATGGATGGTAGCAAATGCCCTGTGGGGATGGTTACAGCAATGGAAGCAAAACAACTGGCAGCGTAGGGGCAAACCCATCTGGGCTGCTGCATTGTGGCAAGATATTGCTGCTCGGGTAGAGAACCTGGCTGTGAAAGTACGCCACGTAGATGCTCATGTGCCCAAGAATCAGGCTACTGAAGAACATCAAAACAACCAGCAGGTGGATCAGGCTGCTAAGATTGAAGTAGCTCAGGTGGACTTGGATTGGCAGCATAAAGGTGAATTATTTATAGCCCGATGGGCCCATGACACCTCAGGCCATCAAGGTAGAGACGCAACATACAGATGGGCTCGTGATCGAGGGGTGGACTTGACCATGGACGCTATAGCACAGGTTATTCATGACTGTGAAACATGTGCTGCAATCAAGCAAGCCAAACGGTCAAAGCCTCTTTGGTATGGAGGACGATGGCTGAAATATAAATATGGAGAGGCCTGGCAGATTGATTACATCACACTCCCTCAAACTCGCAATGGCAAGCGCCACGTACTTACAATGGTGGAAGCAACCACCGGATGGCTGGAAACATATCCTGTGCCTCATGCCACCGCCCGGAACACCATCCTGGGCCTTGAAAAGCAAGTCCTATGGCGACATGGCACCCCAGAAAGAATAGAATCAGACAATGGGACTCACTTCCGAAACAACCTCATAGACACTTGGGCCAAAGAACATGGTATTGAATGGGTGTATCACATCCCCTATCATGCACCAGCCTCCGGGAAAGTTGAACGATACAATGGCCTGTTAAAGACTACCTTGAAAGCAATGGGCGCTGGGACGTTCAAAAACTGGGATATGCATTTGGCAAAGGCCACCTGGTTAGTCAATACTAGGGGATCTACCAACCGAGCTGGACCTGCCCAATCAAACCTGTTACGTACTGTAGATGGGGATAAAGTTCCTGTAGTGCATGTAAAAAATATGCTGGGTAAAACAGTCTGGGCTACTCCTGCCTCAGGAAAAGGCAAACCTATTCGTGGAATTGTTTTCGCTCAGGGACCTGGATACACTTGGTGGGTGATGCAAAAGAACGGAGAGGTCTGGTGTGTACCTCAAGGAGATTTAATACTGGGTGAGAATAGCCCATGAACTGAATTGTACCATGTTAAATAGTATATTATACTGTATGTTATCACTACCATGATTACTATAGGTGACTAATTAGAATGTATGGAAAAGAGTGTAACCTGAGCATGACATAAATGGTATGGAATAAGGGGTGGATAGATGTCCTGGTTTCAGTTAGCACAGAATTAATTTTCTTCCTAGTAGCTGGTGGAATGCTGTGTTTTGGCTTAGGATGAGAAGAGTGCTGATAACACCCCGATGCTTTAATTGTTGCAGAGCAGTGCTTATACTAAGCCAAGGACATCTCAGCCTTTTGCTCTGTCCTGCCAACGGGCAGGCTGGGGGTGCAGTAAGAGCTGGGAGGGGACAGACCCAGGACAGGTGACCCAAACTAGCCAAAGGGGTATTCCATACCATCTGACGTCATGCTAAACAATATATAGGGGTGGCTAGCTGGGGGGAGGGGGCCGGACTGCTCGGGGTTAAGCTGGGCATCGGTCAGCGAGTGGTGAGCAATTGCATTGTGCATCACTTGTTTGTACATACTATTATTACTTTCCTATTATCACCATTGTATTATTATGGTTATTATTATATTATTATTTTGTTATTATTATTTTCCTGTCTTATTAAACTGTCTTTATCTCAACTCACGGGCCTCACTTTCCATTTCTCTCCCCCGCCCCAGAGAGGGAGGGGGGAGGGTGAGCGAACGGCTGCGTGGTGTTTAGCTGCCGGTCGGGTTAAACCACGACAGAACCTCAGCACTGTGACCTCAGCACTGTGACCTCTGCGTGGGAACATCAGTACTGTGACCTCAGCACTGTGACCTGAGCATGGGAACCTCAGCACTGTGACCTCAGCACTGTGACCTCAGCCCTGGGACCTCAGCACTGTGACCTCAGCACTGGGACCTCAGCGTGGGAACCTCAGCACTGTGACCTCAGCACTGTGACCTCAGCCTGTGAACATCAGCAATGTGACCTCAACAATGTGACCTCAGCACTGTTACCTCAGCGTGGGAACCTCAGCACTGTGACCTCAGCACTGTGACCTCAGCACAGGGACCTCAGCGTGCGAACCTCAGCACTGTGACCTCAGCACTGTGACCTGAGCGTGGGAACCTCAGCACTGTGGCCACAGCACTGTGACCTCAGCGTGGGAACCTCAGCACTGTGACCACAGCACTGTGACCTCAGCACTGTGACCTCAGCACTGTGACCTCAGCGTGGGAACCTCAGCACTGTGACCTCAGCGTGGGAACCTCAGCACTGGGACCACAGCACTGTGACCTCAGCACTGTGACCTCAGCACTGTGACCTCAGCACAGGGACCTCAGCGTGCGAACCTCAGCACTGTGACCTCAGCGTGGGAACCTCAGCACTGTGACCTCAGCACTGTGACCTCAGCGTGGGAACCTCAGCACTGTGACCTCAGCACTGTGACCTGAGCGTGGGAACCTCAGCACTGTGACCTCAGCCCTGGGACCTCAGCACTGTGACCTCAGCACTGTGACCTCAGCGTGGGAACCTCAGCACTGTGACCTCAGCACTGTGACCTCAGCACTGTGACCTCAGCGTGGGAACCTCAGCACTGTGACCTCAGCACTGTGACCTCAGCACTGTGACTTCTACGTGGGAACCTCAGCACTGTGACCTCAGCACTGTGACCTTAACGTTGGAATCTCAGCGCGGGAACCTCAGCACTGTGACCTCAGCACTGTGACCTCAGCGTGGGAACCTCAGCACTGTGACCTCAGCACTGTGACCTCAGCACTGTGACCTCAGTACTGTGACCTCAGCGTGGGAACCTCAGCACTGTGACCTCAGCACTGTGACCTCAGCGTGGGAACCTCAGCACTGTGACCTCAGCACTGTTACCTCAGCGTGGGGAACTCAGCACTGTGACCTCAGCCCTGGGACCTCAGCACTGTGACCTCAGCACTGTGACCTCAGCGTGGGAACCTCAGCACTTTGACCTCAGCACTGTGACCTCAGCACTGAGACCTCAGCGTGGGAATCTCAGCGATGTGACATCAGAGGGGGAACCTCAGCGCGGGAACCTCAGCGATGTGACCTTAGCACTGTGACCTCACCACTGTGACCTCAGCGTGGGAACCTGAGCGATGTGACCTCAGCACTGTGACCTCAGCGTGGGAACCTCAGCACTGTGACCTCAGCACTGTGACCTCAGCGTGGGAACCTCAGCACTGTGACATCAGCAATGTGACCTCAGCACTGTGACCTCAGCGTGGGAACCTCAGCACTGGGACCTCAGCACTGGGACCTCAGCGTGGGAACCTCAGCACTTTGACCTCAGCACTGTGACCTCAGCACTGTGACCTCAGCACTGTGACCTCAGCGTGGGAACCTCAGCACTGTGACCTCAGGATTTTGACCTCAGTACTGAGACCTTAGCACTGTGACCTCAGCACTGTGACCTTAACGTTGGAATCTCAGCGCGGGAACCTCAGCGATGTGACCTCAGCGCGGGAACCTCAGCGCTGGAACCTTAGTGATATGACCTCAGCACTGTGACCTCACCACTGTGACTTCAGCGTGGGAACCTCAGCACTGTGACGTCAGCACTGTGACCTCAGCACTGTGACCTCAGCAGTGTGACCTCAATGTGGGAACCTCAGCACTGTGACCTCAGCGCGGGAACCTCAGCGATATGACCTCAGCACTGTGACCTCAGCTCTGTGACCTCAGCACTGTGACCTCAGCGTGGGAACCTCAGCACTGTGACCTCAGCACTGTGATTTCAGCACTGTGACCTCAGCGTGGGAACCTCAGCGATTTGACCTCAGCGCGAGAACATAAGCGCGGGAACCTGAGCGATGTGACCTCAGCAGTGTGACCTCAGCACTGTCACCTTAGCGTGGGAACCTGAGCGATGTGACCTCAGCACTGAGACCTCAGCGTGGGAATCTCAGCGATGTGAACTCAGCGCAGGAACCTCAGCGATGTGACATCAGAGGGGGAACCTCAGCGCGGGAACCTCAGCGATGTGACCTTAGCACTGTGACCTCACCACTGTGACCTCAGCGTGGGAACCTGAGCGATGTGACCTCAGCACTGTGACCTCAGCGTGGGAACCTCAGCACTGTGGCCTCAGCACTGTGACCTCAGCGTGGGAACCTCAGCAATGTGACCTCAGCAATGTGACCTCAGCACTGTGACCTCAGCGTGGGAACCTCAGCACTGTGACCTCAGCACTGTGACCTC
This sequence comes from Anas acuta, assembly GCF_963932015.1. Lineage (NCBI taxonomy): Eukaryota > Metazoa > Chordata > Aves > Anseriformes > Anatidae > Anas > Anas acuta. Next base: position 5,450,036 of record NC_089016.1, on the reverse strand, counting down.
AGCGTGGGAACCTCAGCACTGTGACATCAGCAATGTGACCTCAGCACTGTGACCTCAGCGTGGGAACCTCAGCACTGGGACCTCAGCACTGGGACCTCAGCGTGGGAACCTCAGCACTGTGACCTCAGCACTGTGACCTCAGCACTGTGACCTCAGCACTGTGACCTCAGCGTGGGAACCTCAGCACTGTGACCTCAGGACTTTGACCTCAGTACTGAGACCTTAGCACTGTGACCTCAGCACTGTGACCTTAACGTTGGAATCTCAGCGCGGGAACCTCAGCGATGGAACCTTAGTGATGTGACCTCAGCACTGTGACCTCACCACTGTGACTTCAGCGTGGGAACCTCAGCACTGTGACCTCAGCTCTGAGACCTCAGCACTGTGACATCAGCGTGGGAACCTCAGCACTGTGACGTCAGCACTGTGACCTCAGCACTGTGACCTCAGCAGTGTGACCTCAATGTGGGAACCTCAGCACTGTGACCTCAGCGCGGGAACCTCAGCGATATGACCTCAGCACTGTGACCTCAGCTCTGTGACCTCAGCACTGTGACCTCAGCGTGGGAACCTCAGCACTGTGACCTCAGCACTGTGATTTCAGCACTGTGACCTCAGCGTGGGAACCTCAGCACTGTGACCTCAACACTGTGACCTCAGCATGGGAACCACTGCACGGGAACCTCAGCACTGTGACCTTAGTGATGTGACCTCAGCAATGAGACCTCAGCGTGGGAACTTCAGCGATTTGACCTCAGCGCGAGAACATAAGCGCGGGAACCTGAGCGATGTGACCTCAGCAGTGTGACCTCAGCACTGTCACCTTAGCGTGGGAACCTCAGCACTGTGACCTCAGCACTGTGACCTCAGCACTGTGACTTCAGCGATGTGACCTCAGCACTATGACCTCAGCGTGGGAACCTCAGTACTGTGAACTCAGCACTGTGACCTCAGCACTGTGACCTCAGCGTGGGAATCTCGGCACTGTGACCTCAGCGTGGGAACCTCAGCACTGTGACCACAGCACTGTGACCTCAGCACTGTGACCTCAGCGTGGGAACCTCAGCACTGTGACCTCAGCACTGTGACCTCAGCACTGTGACTTCAGCGTGGGAACCTCAGCGATGTGACCTCAGCGTGGGAACCTCAGCACTGTGACCTCAGCACTGTGACATCAACGTGGGAACGTCAGCACTGTGACCTCAGCGCGGGAACCTCAGCGATGTGACCTCAGCGATGTGACCCCAGCGCGGGAACCTCAACGATGTGACCTCAGCGCGGGAAACTCAGTACTGTGACCTCAGCCCTGGGACCTCAGCACTGTGACCTCAGCATGTGAACCTCAGCACTGCGACCTCAGCACTGTGACCTCAGAGTGGGAACCTCAGAACTGGGACCTCAGGGTGGGAACCTGAGCACTGTGACCTCAGCACTGGGAGCTCAGCACTGTGACCTCAGCGTGGGAACCCCTGCACTGTGACCTCAGCACTGTGACCTCAGCACTGGGACCTGAACGCGGGAACCTCAGCACAGTGACCTCAACACTGTGACCTCAGCTCTGTGACCTCAGCACTGTGACCTCAGCGTGGGAACCTCAGCACTGTGACCTCAACACTGTGACCTCAGCACGGGAACCACTGCACGGGAACCTCAGCACTGTGACCTTAGCGATGTGACCTCAGCACTATGACCTCAGCGTGGGAACTTCAGCGATTTGACCTCAGCGCGAGAACATAAGCGCGGGAACCTGAGCGATGTGACCTCAGCAGTGTGACCTCAGCACTGTGACCTTAGCGTGGGAACCTCAGCACTGTGACCTCAGCACTGTGACCTCAGCACTGTGACCTCAGCGATGTGACCTCAGCACTATGACCTCAGCGTGGGAACCTCAGTACTGTGAACTCAGCATTGTGACCTCAGCACTGTGACCTCAGCGTGTGAACCTCAGCACTGCGACCTCAGCACTGTGACCTCAGCACTGTGACCTCAGCACTGGGACCTCAGCGTGGGAACCTCTGCACTGTGACCTCCGCACTGTGACCTCAGCGCTATGACCTCAGAACTGTGACCTCAGCGTGGGAACCTCAGCGATGTGACCTCAGTAATATGAACTCAGCGCGGGAACCTCAGCGATGTGTCCTCAGCGTGAGAACCTCAGCACTGTGACCTCAGCGTGGGAACCTCAGCACTGTGACCTCAGCCCTGGGACCTCAGCAAAGGGACCTCAGCGTACGAACCTCAGCACTGTGACCTCAGCTCTGTGACCTCAGCGTGGGAACCTCAGCACTGTGACCTCAGCGTGGGAACCTCAGCACTGTGACCTCAGCACTGTGACCTCAGCCTGTGAACATCAGCACTGTGACCTCAGCACTGTGACCTCAGCACTGTGACCTCAGCACTGTGACCTCAGCGAGGGAACCTCAGCACTGTGACCTCAGCGTGGGAACCTCAGCACTGTGACCTCAGCACTGTGACCTCAGCCTGTGAACATCAGCACTGTGACCTCAGCAATGTGACCTCAGCACTGTGACCTCAGCGTGGGAACCTCAGCACTGTGACCTCAGCACTGTGACCTCAGCACTGTGTCCTCAGCCTGTGAACATCAGCACTGTGACCTCAGCAATGTGAACCTCAGCACTGTGACCTCAGCGTGGGAACCTCAGCACTGTGACCTCAGCACTATGACCTCAGCGTGGGAACCTCAGCACTGTGACCTCAGCGTGGGAACCTCAGCACTGTTACCTCAGCACTGTGACCTCAGCGTGGGAACCTCAGCACTGTGACCTCAGCGTGGGAACCTCAGCACTGTTACCTCAGCACTGTGACCTCAGCGTGGGAACCTCAGCACTGTGACCTCAGCACTGTGACCTCAGCAAAGGGACCTCAGCGTGGGAACCTCATCACTGTGACCTCAGCACTGTGACCTCAGCCTGTGAACATCAGCACTGTGACCTCAGCAATGTGACCTCAGCACTGTGACCTCAGCACTGTGACCTCAGCCTGTGAACATCAGCACTGTGACCTCAGCAATGTGACCTCAGCAGTGTGACCTCAGTGTGGGAACCTCAGCACTGTTACCTCAGCACTGTGTCCTCAGCGTGGGAACCTCAGCACTGTGACCTCAGCACTGTGACCTCAGCCTGTGAACATCAGCACTGTGACCTCAGCAATGTGACCTCAACACTGTGACCTCACCACTGTGACCTCAGCCTGTGAACATCAGCACTGTGACCTCAGCAATGTGACCTCAGCAGTGTGACCTCAGTGTGGGAACCTCAGCACTGTTACCTCAGCACTGTGTCCTCAGCGTGGGAACCTCAGCACTGTGACCTCAGCCTGTGAACATCAGCACTGTGACCTCAGCAATGTGACCTCAGCACTGTGACCTCAGCACTGTGACCTCAGCCTGTGAACATCAGCACTGTGACCTCAGCACTGTGACCTCAGCACTCTGACCTCAGCGTGGGAACCTCAGCACTGTGACCTCAGCAATGTGACCTCAGCGTGGGAACCTCAGCACTGTTACCTCAGCACTGTGACCTCAGCGTGGGAACCTCAGCACTGTGACCTCAGCGTGGGAACCTCAGCACTGTTACCTCAGCACTGTGACCTCAGCGTGGGAACCTCAGCACTGTGACCTCAGCACTGTGACCTCAGCAAAGGGACCTCAGCGTGCGAACCTCAGCACTGTGACCTCATCAGTGTGACCTCAGCGTGGGAACCTCAGCACTGTGACCTCAGCACTGTGACCTCAGCGTGGGAAGCTCAGCACTGTGACCTCAGCACTGTGACCTCAGCACTGTGACCTCAGCATGGGAACCTCAGCACTGTGACCTCAGCACTGTGACCTCAGCACTGTGACCTCAGCATGGGAACCTCAGCACTGTGACCTCAGCACTGTGACCTCAGCACTGTGACCTCAGCATGGGAACCTCAGCACTGTGACCTCAGCACTGTGACCTCAGCACTGTGACCTCAGCATGGGAACCTCAGCACTGTGACCTCAGCGTGGGAACCTCAGCACTGTGACCTCAGCACTGTGACCTCAGCGCGGGAACCTCAGCGATGTGACCTCAGCGATGTGACCTCAGCGCGGGAAACTCAGCACTGTGACCTCAGCACTGTGACCTCAGCGCGGGAACCTCAGCGATGTGACCTCAGCACTGTGACCTCAGCGTGGGAACCTCAGCACTGTGACCTCAGCACTGTGACCTCAGCGCGGGAACCTCAGCGATGTGACCTCAGCACTGTGACCTCAGCGTGGGAACCTCAGCACTGTGACCTCAGCACTGTGACCTCAGCCCTGGGACCTCAGCACTGTGACCTCAGCGTGGGAACCTCAGCACTGTGACCTCAGCACTGTGACCTCAGCACTGGGACCTCAGAACTGGGACCTCAGGGTGGGAACCTCAGCACTGTGACCTCAGCACTGTGACCTCAGCACTGTGACCTCAGCCTGTGAACATCAGCACAGTGACCTCAGCAATGTGACCTCAGCACTGTGACCTCAGCGTGGGAACCTCAGCACTGTGACCTCAGCACTGGGACCTCAGCGTGGGAACCTCAGCACTGTGACCTCAGCACTGTGACCTCAGCGTGGGAACCTCAGCACTGTGACCTCAGCACTGTGACCTCAGCGTGGGAACCTCAGCACTGTGACCTCTGCACTGTGACCTCAGCACTGCGACCTCTACGTGGGAACCTCAGCACTGTGACCTCAGCGTGGGAACCTCAGCACTGTGACCTCAGCACTGTGACCTCATCACTGTGACTTCAGCGTGGGAACCTCAGCGATGTGACCTAAGCGTGGGAACCTCAGCACTGTGAACTCAGCGTGGGAACCTCAGCACTGTGTCCTCAGCCTGTGAACATCAGCACTGTGACCTCAGCAATGTGACCTCAGCAGTGTGACCTCAGCGTGGGAACCTCAGCACTGTGACCTCAACACTGTGACCTCAGCAGTGTGACCTCAGCGTGCGAACCTCAGCACTGCGACCTCTGCGTGGGAACCTCAGCACTGTGACCTCAGCACTGTGACCTCAGCGTGGGAACCTCAGCACTGTGACCTCAGCGTGGGAACCTCAGCACTGTGACCTCAGCAATGGGACCTCAGCACTGTGACCTCAGCATGGGAACCTCAGCACTGTGACCTCAGCACTGTGACCTCAGCGATGTGACCTCAGCACTATGACCTCAGCGTGGGAACCTCAGTACTGTGAACTCAGCACTGTGACCTCAGCACTGTGACCTCAGCACTGTGACCTCAGCATGGGAACCTCAGCACTGTGACCTCAGCACTGTGACCTCAGCACTGTGATTTCAGCGTGGGAACCTCAGCGATGTGACCTCAGCGTGGGAACCTCAGCACTGTGACCTCAGCACTGTGACATCAACGTGGGAACCTCAGCACTGTGACCTCAGCGCGGGAACCTCAGCGATGTGACCTCAGCGATGTGACCCCAGCGCGGGAACCTCAGCGATGTGACCTCAGCGCGAGAAACTCAGTACTGTGACCTCAGCCCTGGGACCTCAGCACTGTGACCTCAGCGTGTGAACCTCAGCACTGTGACCTCAGCACTGTGACCTCAGGACTGGGACCTCAGGGTGGGAACCTGAGCACTGTGACCTCAGCACTGTGACCTCAGCGTGGGAACCTCAGCACTGTGACCTCAGCACTGTGACCTCAGCCTGTGAACATCAGCACTGTGACCTCAGCAATGTGACCTCAGCAGTGTGACGTCAGCGTGTGAACCTCAGCACTGTGACCTCAGCACTGTGACCTCAGCGTGGGAACCTCAGCACTGTGACCTCAGCACTGTGACCTCAGCTCTGTGACCTCAGCAGTGTGACCTCAGTGTGGGAACCTCAGCACTGTGACCTCAGCACTGTGACCTCAGTGTGGGAACCTCAGCACTGTGACCTCAGCACTGTGACCTCAGCACTGTCACCTCAGCAGTGTGACCTCAGCGTGGGAACCTCAGCATTGTGACCTCAGCAGTGTGACCTCAGCGTGGGAACCTCAGCACTGTTACCTCAGCACTGTGACCTCAGCACAGGGACCTCAGCGTGCGAACCTCAGCACTGTGACCTCAGCGTGGGAACCTCAGCACTGCGACCTCAGCACTGTGACCTCAGCACTGTGACCTCAGCGTGGGAACCTCAGCACTGTGACCTCAGCAGTGTGACCTCAGCGTGGGAACCTCAGCACTGTGACCTCAGCACTGTGACCTCAGCGTGGGAACCTCAGAACTGTGACCTCAGCACTGTGACCTCTGCGTGGGAACCTCAGCACTGCGACCTCTGCGTGGGAACCTCAGCACTGTGACCTCAGCACTGTGACCTCAGCGTGGGAACCTCAGCACTGTGACCTCAACACGGGAACCTCAGCACTGTGACCTCAGCAGTGTGACCTCAGTGTGGGAACATCAGCGATGTGACCTCAGCACTGTGACCTCAGCCTGTGAACATCAGCACTGTGACCTCAGCAATGTGACCTCAGCAGTGTGACCCCAGCGTGGGAACCTTAGCCTGGGAACCTCAGCGCGGAACTTCAGTGATGTGACCTCAGCACGGGAACCTCAGCGCGGGAACCTCAGCGATGTGACCTCAGCACTGTGACCTCAGCGTGGGAACCTCAGCGTGGGAACCTCAGCGCTGGAACTGCAGCGTGGGAACCTCAGCACTGTGACCTCAGCACTGTGACCTCAGGACTGGGACCTCAGCGTGGGAACCTCAGCACTGTGACCTCTGCACTGTGACCTCAGCACTGTGATCTCAGCGTGGGAACCTCAGCACAGTGACCTCAGCACTGTGACCTCAGCCTGTGAACATCAGCATTGTGACCTCAGCAATGTGACCTCAGCAGTGTGACCTCAGCGTGGGAACCTCAGCACTGTGACCTCAGCACTGTGACCTCAGCACTGTGACCTCAGCAGTGTGACCTCAATGTGGGAACCTCAGCACTGTGACCTCAGCACTGTGACCTCTGCACTGAGACCTCAGCACTGCGACCTCAGCGTGGGAACCTCAGCACTGTGACCTCAGCACTGTGACCTCAGCACTGTGACCTCAGCATGGGAACCTCAGCACTGTGACCTCTGCACTGTGACCTCAGCACTGCGACCTCTGCGTGGGAACCTCAGCACTGTGACCTCAGCGTGGGAACCTCAGCACTGTGACCTCAGCACTGTGACCTCAGCATTTTGACCTCAGTATGGGAACCTCAGCACTGTGACCTCAGCACTGTGACCTCAGCACTGTGACTTCAGCGTGGGAACCTCAGCGATGTGACCTCAGCGTGGGAACCTCAGCACTGTGACCTCAGCACTGTGACATCAACGTGGGAAGCTCAGCACTGTGACTTCAGCGCGGGAACCTCAGCGATGTGACATCAGCGATGTGACCCCAGCGTGGGAACCTCAGCGATGTGACCTCAGCGCGGGAACCTCAGCACTGTGACCTCAGCGCCGGAACCTCAGCGATGTGACCTCAGCGTGGGAACCTCAGCACTGTGACCTCAGCACTGTGACCTCAGCACTGGGACCTAAGAACTGGGACCTCAGGGTGGGAACCTGAGCACTATGACCTCAGCACTGGGAGCTCAGCACTGGGACCTCAGCGTGGGAACCTCTGCACTGTGACCTCAGCACTGTGACCTCAGCGAGGGAAACTCAGCACTGTGACCTCAGCGTGGGAACCTCAGCACTGTGACCTCAGCACTGTGACCTCAGCACTGTGACCTCAGCGTGGGAACCTCAGCACTGTGACCTCAGCACTGTGACCTCAGCCTGTGAACATCAGCACTGTGACCTCAGCACTGTGACCTCAGCACTGTAACCTCAGCACTGTGACCTCAGGACTTGGACCTCAGCGTGGGAACCTCAGCACTGTGACCTCTGCACTGTGACCTCAGCACTGTGATCTCAGCGTGGGAACCTCAGCACTGTGACCTCAGCACTGTGACCTCAGCCTGTGAACATCAGCACTGTGACCTCAGCAATGTGACCTCAGCAGTGTGACCTCAGCGTGGGAACCTCAGCACTGTGACCTCAGCACTGTGACCTCAGCACTGTGACCTCAGCAGTGTGACCTCAGTGTGGGAACCTCAGCACTGTTACCTCAGCACTGTGTCCTCAGCGTGGGAACCTCAGCACTGTGACCTCAGCAATGTGACCTCAGCCTGTGAACATCAGCACTGTGACCTCAGCAATGTGACCTCAACACTGTGACCTCACCACTGTGACCTCAGCCTGTGAACATCAGCACTGTGACCTCAGCAATGTGACCTCAGCAGTGTGACCTCAGTGTGGGAACCTCAGCACTGTTACCTCAGCACTGTGTCCTCAGCGTGGGAACCTCAGCACTGTGACCTCAGCACTGTGACCTCAGCCTGTGAACATCAGCACTGTGACCTCAGCAATGTGACCTCAGCACTGTGACCTCAGCACTATGACCTCAGCCTGTGAACATCAGCACTGTGACCTCAGCACTGTGACCTCAGCACTCTGACCTCAGCGTGGGAACCTCAGCACTGTGACCTCAGCAATGTGACCTCAGCGTGGGAACCTCAGCACTGTTACCTCAGCACTGTGACCTCAGCGTGGGAACCTCAGCACTGTGACCTCAGCGTGGGAACCTCAGCACTGTTACCTCAGCACTGTGACCTCAGCGTGGGAACCTCAGCACTGTGACCTCAGCACTGTGACCTCAGCAAAGGGACCTCAGCGTGCGAACCTCAGCACTGTGACCTCATCAGTGTGACCTCAGCGTGGGAACCTCAGCACTGTGACCTCAGCACTGTGACCTCAGCGTGGGAAGCTCAGCACTGTGACCTCAGCACTGTGACCTCAGCACTGTGACCTCAGCATGGGAACCTCAGCACTGTGACCTCAGCACTGTGACCTCAGCACTGTGACCTCAGCATGGGAACCTCAGCACTGTGACCTCAGCACTGTGACCTCAGCACTGTGACCTCAGCATGGGAACCTCAGCACTGTGACCTCAGCACTGTGACCTCAGCACTGTGACCTCAGCAATGTGACCTCAGCAGTGTGACCTCAGCGTGGGAACCTCAGCACTGTGACCTCAGCACTGTGACCTCAGCGCGGGAACCTCAGCGATGTGACCTCAGCAATGTGACCTCAGCGCGGGAAACTCAGTACTGTGACCTCAGCCCTGGGACCTCAGCACTGTGACCTCAGCGTGGGAACCTCAGCACTGTGACCTCAGCACTGTGACCTCAGCACTGGGACCTCAGAACTGGGACCTCAGGGTGGGAACCTCAGCACTGTGACCTCAGCACTGTGACCTCAGCACTGTGACCTCAGCCTGTGAACATCAGCACAGTGACCTCAGCAATGTGACCTCAGCACTGTGACCTCAGCGTGGGAACCTCAGCACTGTGACCTCAGCACTGGGACCTCAGCGTGGGAACCTCAGCACTGTGACCTCAGCACTGTGACCTCAGCGTGGGAACCTCAGCACTGTGACCTCAGCACTGTGACCTCAGCGTGGGAACCTCAGCACTGTGACCTCTGCACTGTGACCTCAGCACTGCGACCTCTACGTGGGAACCTCAGCACTGTGACCTCAGCGTGGGAACCTCAGCACTGTGACCTCAGCACTGTGACCTCATCACTGTGACTTCAGCGTGGGAACCTCAGCGATGTGACCTAAGCGTGGGAACCTCAGCACTGTGTCCTCAGCCTGTGAACCTCAGCACTGTGTCCTCAGCGTGGGAACCTCAGCACTGTGTCCTCAGCCTGTGAACATCAGCACTGTGACCTCAGCAATGTGACCTCAGCAGTGTGACCTCAGCGTGGGAACCTCAGCACTGTGACCTCAACACTGTGACCTCAGCAGTGTGACCTCAGCGTGCGAACCTCAGCACTGCGACCTCTGCGTGGGAACCTCAGCACTGTGACCTCAGCACTGTGACCTCAGCGTGGGAACCTCAGCACTGTGACCTCAGCGTGGTAACCTCAGCACTGTGACCTCAGCAATGGGACCTCAGCACTGTGACCTCAGCATGGGAACCTCAGCACTGTGACCTCAGCACTGTGACCTCAGCGATGTGACCTCAGCACTATGACCTCAGCGTGGGAACCTCAGTACTGTGAACTCAGCACTGTGACCTCAGCACTGTGACCTCAGCACTGTGACCTCAGCATGGGAACCTCAGCACTGTGACCTCAGCACTGTGACCTCAGCACTGTGATTTCAGCGTGGGAACCTCAGCGATGTGACCTCAGCGTGGGAACCTCAGCACTGTGACCTCAGCACTGTGACATCAACGTGGGAACCTCAGCACTGTGACCTCAGCGCGGGAACCTCAGCGATGTGACCTCAGCGATGTGACCCCAGCGCGGGAACCTCAGCGATGTGACCTCAGCGCGAGAAACTCAGTACTGTGACCTCAGCCCTGGGACCTCAGCACTGTGACCTCAGCGTGTGAACCTCAGCACTGTGACCTCAGCACTGTGACCTCAGGACTGGGACCTCAGGGTGGGAACCTGAGCACTGTGACCTCAGCACTGTGACCTCAGCGTGGGAACCTCAGCACTGTGACCTCAGCACTGTGACCTCAGCCTGTGAACATCAGCACTGTGACCTCAGCAATGTGACCTCAGCAGTGTGACGTCAGCGTGTGAACCTCAGCACTGTGACCTCAGCACTGTGACCTCAGCGTGGGAACCTCAGCACTGTGACCTCAGCACTGTGACCTCAGCTCTGTGACCTCAGCAGTGTGACCTCAGTGTGGGAACCTCAGCACTGTGACCTCAGCACTGTGACCTCAGTGTGGGAACCTCAGCACTGTGACCTCAGCACTGTGACCTCAGCACTGTCACCTCAGCAGTGTGACCTCAGCGTGGGAACCTCAGCATTGTGACCTCAGCAGTGTGACCTCAGCGTGGGAACCTCAGCACTGTTACCTCAGCACTGTGACCTCAGCACAGGGACCTCAGCGTGCGAACCTCAGCACTGTGACCTCAGCGTGGGAACCTCAGCACTGCGACCTCAGCACTGTGACCTCAGCACTGTGACCTCAGCGTGGGAACCTCAGCACTGTGACCTCAGCAGTGTGACCTCAGCGTGGGAACCTCAGCACTGTGACCTCAGCACTGTGACCTCAGCGTGGGAACCTCAGCACTGTGACCTCAGCAGTGTGACCTCAGCGTGGGAACCTCAGCACTGTGACCTCAGCACTGTGACCTCAGCGTGGGAACCTCAGAACTGTGACCTCAGCACTGTGACCTCTGCGTGGGAACCTCAGCACTGCGACCTCTGCGTGGGAACCTCAGCACTGTGACCTCAGCACTGTGACCTCAGCGTGGGAACCTCAGCACTGTGACCTCAACACGGGAACCTCAGCACTGTGACCTCAGCAGTGTGACCTCAGTGTGGGAACATCAGCGATGTGACCTCAGCACTGTGACCTCAGCCTGTGAACATCAGCACTGTGACCTCAGCAATGTGACCTCAGCAGTGTGACCCCAGCGTGGGAACCTTAGCCTGGGAACCTCAGCGCGGAACTTCAGTGATGTGACCTCAGCACAGGAACCTCAGCGCGGGAACCTCAGCGATGTGACCTCAGCACTGTGACCTCAGCGTGGGAACCTCAGCGTGGGAACCTCAGCGCTGGAACTGCAGCGTGGGAACCTCAGCACTGTGACCTCAGCACTGTGACCTCAGGACTGGGACCTCAGCGTGGGAACCTCAGCACTGTGACCTCAGCACTGTGACATCAACGTGGGAACCTCAGCACTGTGACTTCAGCGCGGGAACCTCAGCGATGTGACATCAGCGATGTGACCCCAGCGTGGGAACCTCAGCGATGTGACCTCAGCGCGGGAACCTCAGCACTGTGACCTCAGCGCCGGAACCTCAGCGATGTGACCTCAGCGTGGGAACCTCAGCACTGTGACCTCAGCACTGTGACCTCAGCACTGGGACCTAAGAACTGGGACCTCAGGGTGGGAACCTGAGCACTATGACCTCAGCACTGGGAGCTCAGCACTGGGACCTCAGCGTGGGAACCTCTGCACTGTGACCTCAGCACTGTGACCTCAGCGAGGGAAACTCAGCACTGTGACCTCAGCGTGGGAACCTCAGCACTGTGACCTCAGCACTGTGACCTCAGCACTGTGACCTCAGCGTGGGAACCTCAGCACTGTGACCTCAGCACTGTGACCTCAGCCTGTGAACATCAGCACTGTGACCTCAGCACTGTGACCTCAGCACAGTAACCTCAGCACTGTGACCTCAGGACTGGGACCTCAGCGTGGGAACCTCAGCACTGTGACCTCTGCACTGTGACCTCAGCACTGTGATCTCAGCGTGGGAACCTCAGCACTGTGACCTCAGCACTGTGACCTCAGCCTGTGAACATCAGCACTGTGACCTCAGCAATGTGACCTCAGCAGTGTGACCTCAGCGTGGGAACCTCAGCACTGTGACCTCAGCACTGTGACCTCAGCACTGTGACCTCAGCACTGTGACCTCAATGTGGGAACCTCAGCACTGTGACCTCAGCACTGTGACCTCAGCACTGTGACCTCAGCAGTGTGACCTCAGCGTGGGAACCTCAGCACTGTGACCTCTGCGTGGGAACCTCAGCACTGTGACCTCAGCACTGTGACCTCAGCGTGGGAACCTCAGCACTGTGACCTCTGCACTGTGACCTCAGCACTGCGACCTCTGCGTGGGAACCTCAGCACTGTGACCTCAGCGTGGGAACCTCAGCACTGTGACCTCAGCACTGTGACCTCAGCATTTTGACCTCAGTATGGGAACCTCAGCACTGTGACCTCAGCACTGTGACCTCAGCACTGTGACTTCAGCGTGGGAACCTCAGCGATGTGACCCCAGCGCGGGAACCTCAGCGATGTTACCTCAGCGCGGGAAACTCAGTACTGTGACCTCAGCCCTGGGACCTCAGCACTGTGACCTCAGCGTGGGAACCTCAGCACTGTGACCTCAGCACTGTGACCTCAGCACTGTGACCTCAGCACTGGGACCTCAGAACTGGGACCTAAGGGTGGGAACCTGAGCACTATGACCTCAGCACTGGGAGCTCATCACTGGGACCTCAGCGTGGGAACCTCTGCACTGGGACCTCAGCACTGTGACCTCAGCGAGGGAAACTCAGCACTGTGACCTCAGCGTGGGAACCTCAGCACTGTGACCTCAGCACTGTGACCTCAGCACTGTGACCTCAGCGTGGGAACCTCAGCACTGTGACCTCAGCACTGTGACCTCAGCCTGTAAACATCAGCACTGTGACCTCAGCAATGTGACCTCAGCACTGTGACCTCAGCGTGGGAACCTCAGAACTGTGACCTCAGCACTGTGACCTCAGCACTGTGTCCTCAGCGTGGGAACCTCAGCACTGTGACCTCAGCACTGTGACCTCAGCCTGTGAACATCAGCACTGTGACCTCAGCAATGTGACCTCAGCAGTGTGACCTCAGCGTGGGAACCTCAGCACTGTGACCTCAGCACTGTGACCTCAGCAGTGTGACCTCAATGTGCGAACCTCAGCACTGCGACCTCTGCGTGGGAACCTCAGCACTGTGACCTCAGCACTGTGACCTCAGCGTGGGAACCTCAGCACTGTGACCTCAGCGTGGGAACCTCAGCACTGTGACCTCAGCAATGGGACCTCAGCACTGTGACCTCAGCATGGGAACCTCAGCACTGTGACCTCAGCACTGTGACCTCAGCGATGTGACCTCAGCACTATGACCTCAGCGTGGGAACCTCAGCACTGTGACCTCAGCACTGTGACCTCAGCACTGTGACCTCAGCACTGTGACCTCAGCACTGTGAACTCAGCACTGTGACCTCAGCACTGTGACCTCAGTACTGTGACCTCAGCATGGGAACCTCAGCACTGTGACCTCAGCACTGTGACCTCAGCACTGTGATTTCAGCGTGGGAACCTCAGCGATGTGACCTCAGCGTGGGAACCTCAGCACTGTGACCTCAGCACTGTGACATCAACGTGGGAACCTCAGCACTGTGACCTCAGCGCGGGAACCTCAGCGATGTGACCTCAGCGATGTGACCCCAGCGCGGGAACCTCAGCGATGTGACCTCAGCGCGAGAAACTCAGTACTGTGACCTCAGCCCTGGGACCTCAGCACTGTGTCCTCAGCCTGTGAACATCAGCACTGTGAACCTCAGCACTGTGACCTCAGCACTGTGACCTCAGGACTGGGACCTCAGGGTGGGAACCTGAGCACTGTGACCTCAGCACTGTGACCTCAGCGTGGGAACCTCAGCACTGTGACCTCAGCACTGTGACCTCAGCCTGTGAACATCAGCACTGTGACCTCAGCAATGTGACCTCAGCAGTGTGACGTCAGCGTGGGAACCTCAGCACTGTGACCTCAGCACTGTGACCTCAGCGTGGGAACCTCAGCACTGTGACCTCAGCACTGTGACCTCAGCACTGTGACCTCAGCAGTGTGACCTCAGTGTGGGAACCTCAGCACTGTGACCTCAGCACTGTGACCTCAGTGTGGGAACCTCAGCACTGTGACCTCAGCACTGTGACCTCAGCACTGTCACCTCAGCACTGTGACCTCAGCGTGGGAACCTCAGCACTGTAACCTCAGCACTGTGACCTCAGCACTGTGACCTCAGCAGTGTGACCTCAGTGTGGGAACCTCAGCACTGTGACCTCAGCACTGTGACCTCAGTGTGGGAACCTCAGCACTGTGACCTCAGCACTGTGACCTCAGCACTGTCACCTCAGCACTGTGACCTCAGCGTGGGAACCTCAGCACTGTGACCTCAGCACTGTGACCTCAGCGTGAGAACCTCAGCACTGTTACCTCAGCACTGTGACCTCAGCACAGGGACCTCAGCGTGCGAACCTCAGCACTGTGACCTCAGCGTGGGAACCTCATCACTGCGACCTCAGCACTGTGACCTCAGCACTGTGACCTCAGCGTGGGAACCTCAGCACTGTGACCTCAGCAGTGTGACCTCAGCGTGGGAACCTCAGCACTGTGACCTCAGCACTGTGACCTCAGCGTGGGAACCTCAGAACTGTGACCTCAGCACTGTGACCTCAGCGTGGGAACCTCAGCACTGCGACCTCTGCGTGGGAACCTCAGCACTGTGACCTTAACACGGGAACCTCAGCACTGTGACCTCAGCAGTGTGACCTCAGTGTAGGAACCTCAGCGATGTGACCTCAGCACTGTGACCTCAGCCTGTGAACATCAGCACTGTGACCTCAGCAATGTGACCTCAGAAGTGTGACACCAGCGTGGGAACCTTAGCCCGGGAACCTCAGCGCGGAACTTCAGTGATGTGACCTCAGCACGGGAACCTCAGCGCGGGAACCTCGGGGATGTGACCTCAGCACTGTGACCTCAGCGTGGGAACCTCAGCGTGGGAACCTCAGCGCTGGAACTGCAGCGTGGGAACCTCAGCACAGTGACCTCAGCACTGTGACCTCAGGACTGGGTCCTCAGCGTGGGAACCTCAGCACTGTGACCTCAGCAATGTGACCTCAGCAGTGTGACCTCAGCACTGTGACCTCAGCGTGGGAACCTCAGCACTGTGACCTCAGCACTGTGACCTCAGCACTGTGACCTCAGCAGTGTGACCTCAATGTGGGAACCTCAGCACTGTGACCTCAGCACTGTGACCTCAGCAGTGTGACCTCAGCACTGTGACCTCAGCGTGGGAACCTCAGCACTGTGACCTCAGCACTGTGACCTCAGCACTGTGACCTCAGCAGTGTGACCTCAATGTGGGAACCTCAGCACTGTGACCTCAGCACTGTGACCTCAGCACTGTGACCTCAGCAGTGTGACCTCAGCGTGGGAACCTCAGCACTGTGACCTCAGCACTGTGACCTCAGCGTGGGAACCTCAGCACTGTGACCTCTGCACTGTGACCTCAGCACTGCGACCTCTGCGTGGGAACCTCAGCACTGTGACCTCAGCGTGGAAACCTCAGCACTGTGACCTCAGCACTGTGACCTCAGCATTTTGACCTCAGTATGGGAACATCAGCACTGTGACCTCAGCACTGTGACATCAACGTGGGAACCTCAGCACTGTGACTTCAGCGCGGGAACCTCAGCGATGTGACCTCAGCACTGTGACTTCAGCGCGGGAACCTCAGCGATGTGACCTCAGCGCGGGAAACTCAGTACTGTGACCTCAGCCCTGGGACCTCAGCACTGTGACCTCAGCGTGGGAACCTCAGCACTGTGACCTCAGCACTGTGACCTCAGCGAGGGAAACTCAGCACTGTGACCTCAGCGTGGGAACCTCAGCACTGTGACCTCAGCACTGTGACCTCAGCACTGTGACCTCAGCGTGGGAACCTCAGCACTGTGACCTCAGCACTGTGACCTCAGCACTGTGACCTCAGCGTGGGAACCTCAGCACTGTGACCTCAGCACTGTGACCTCAGCCTGTGAACATCAGCACTGTGACCTCAGCACTGTGACCTCAGCACTGTAACCTCAGCACTGTGACCTCAGCCTGTGAACATCAGCAGTGTGAACTCAGCGTGGGAACCTCAGCACTGTGACCTCAGCACTGTGTCCTCAGCGCGGGAACCTCAGCACTGTGACCTCAGCACTGTGACCTCAGCACTGTGACCTCAGCCTGTGAACATCAGCACTGTGACCTCAGCAATGTGACCTCAGCAGTGTGACCTCAGCGTGGGATCCTCAGCACTGTGACCTCAGCACTGTGACCTCAGCGTGGGAACCTCAGAACTGTTACCTCAGCACTGTGACCTCAGCGTGGGAACCTCAGCACTGCGACCTCTGCGTGGGAACCTCAGCACTGTGACCTCAGCACTATGACCTCAGCACTGTGACCTCAGCGTGGGAACCTCAGCACTGTGACCTCAGCGTGGGAACCTCAGCACTGTGACCTCAGCAATGTGACCTCAGCACTGTGACCTCAGCATGGGAACCTCAGCACTGTGACCTCAGCACTGTGACCTCAGCGTGGGAACCTCAGCACTGTGACCTCAGCACTGTGACCTCAGCGTGGGAATCTCGGCACTGTGACCTCTGCGTGGGAAACTCAGCACTGTGACCTCAGCGCGAGAACATCAGCGCGGGAACCTGAGCGATGTGACCTCAGCACTGTGACCTCAGCACTGTGACCTCAGCACTGTGATTTCAGCGTGGGAACCTCATCACTGTGACCTCAGCGATGTGACCTCAGCGCGAGAAACTCAGTACTGTGACCTCAGCCCTGGGACCTCAGCACTGTGACCTCAGCGTGTGAACCTCAGCACTGTGACCTCAGCACTGTGACCTCAGCACTGTGACCTCAGGACTGGGACCTCAGGGTGGGAACCTCTGCACTGTGACCTCAACACTGTGACCTCATCGTGGGAACCTCAGCACTGTGACCTCAGCAATGTGACCTCAGCAGTGTGACCTCAGCGTGGGAACCTCAGCACTGTGACCTCAGCAGTGTGACCTCAGTGTGGGAACCTCAGCACTGTGACCTCAGCACTGTGACCTCAGCGTGGGAACCTCAGCACTGTGACCTCAGCACTGTGACCTCAGCGTGCGAACCTCAGCACTGTGACCTCAGCACTGTGACCTCAGCAGTGTGACCTCAGCGTGGGAACCTCAGCACTGTGACCTCAGCACTGTGACCTCAGCGTGGGAACCTCAGCACTGTGACCTCAGCACAGGGACCTCAGCGTGCGAACCTCAGCACTGTGACCTCAGCGTGGGAACCTCAGAACTGTGACCTCAGCACTGTGACCTCAGCGTGGGAACCTCAGCACTGTGACCTCAACACGGGAACCTCAGCACAGTGACCCCAGCGTGGGAACCTTAGCCCGGGAACCTCAGCGCGGAACTTCAGTGATGTGACCTCAGCACGGGAACCTCAGCGCGGGAACCTCAGCGATGTGACCTCAGCACTGTGACCTCAGCGTGGGAACCTCAGCGCTGTGACCTCAGCACAGGGACCTCAGCGTGGGAACCTCAGCGCTGGAACTGCAGCGTGGGAACCTCAGCACTGTGACCTCAGCGTGGGAATCTCAGCACTGGAAACTCAGCGTGGGAACCTCAGCACTGTGACCTCAGCGTGGGAATCTTAGCGCAGGAACCTTAGTGATGTGACCTCAGCGCGGGAACCTCAGCGATGTGACCTCAGCACTGTGACCTCAGCACTGTGACCTCAGCACTGTGACCTCAGGACTGGGACCTCAGCACTGTGACCTCAGCACTGTGACCTCAGCGTGGGAACCTCAGCACTGTGACCTCTGTGTGGGAACCTCAGCACTGCGACCTCTGCGTGGGAACCTCAGCACTGTGACCTCAGCGTGGGAACCTCAGCACTGTGACCTCAGCGTGGGAACCTCAGCAATCTGAACCTCAGCCCTGGGACCTCAGCACTGTGACCTCAGCGTGGGAACCTCAGTACTGTGAACTCAGCACTGTGACCTCAGCGTGGGAACCTCAGCACTGTGACCTCAGCACTGTGACCTCAGCACTGGGACCTCAGAACTGGGACCTCAGTGTGGGAACCTCTGCACTGTGACCTCAGCACTGTGACCTCAGCGAGGAAAACTCAGGAGAAAACAATGAAAACAAAACAACCGAAGGCTAAAGAAACACTACACACAAGTGCCACAACTTCCCTGAGGTAGGCATCTGAGCAGGAGAGCTTGAGGATCTGGGGGATTTCACAGAAGAACTGGTCCATGGCATTTTCTCCGCAGAGGGGCAGTGAAAATGTATTGGCAGTGTGCAGGACAGCATTGAGAACCCCACTGCCCCAGGCAGCTGCTGCCATCTGGGCACAAGCTCTGCTGCCCAGGAGGGTCCCGTAGTGCAGGGGCTTGCAGATGGCAACGTAGCGGTCATAGGCCATGATGGTGAGAAGGGAATACTCTGCATCAAAAAAGAATAAGTAAAAGGAGACTTGAGCTGCACATCCTTCATAGGAGATGGATCTGGAGTCCCAGAGGGAATTGGCCATGGCTCTGGGGACAGTGGTGGAGATGGATCCAAGGTCGAGGAGGGCGAGGTTGAGGAGGAAGCAGTACATGGGGGTGTGGAGGCGGTGGTCGCAGGCTACAGCGGTGAGGATGAGGCCGTTGCCCAAGAGGGCAGCCAGGTAGATGTCCAGGAAGAGCGCGAAGTGCAGGAGCTGCATCTCCCGCGTGTCTGCGAATGGCAGGAGGAGGAACTCGGTGACAGAGCTTATGTTGGGCATTCTCTGACCTGGGACATGGCTGTCTGTTGGAGAGGAGAAGGTAAAACAGTTAGAACAGATTTATCCTTGGAAAACATTTTGCAAGTCGTAGAGCACCCTCAAACAGTGTGTTTCTCTTGGAAGCTCTCTTGCTTGAGCTGCGGCAGGTGGTGGCTGAGAGTGGCACTGGGAGGAGGGGCTGCTGTGGGCTCCAGAGGAGTCCTTCGTGCTGTTTCAGGAGAGAAGCAAAAACATGGGGGAAACTCAAGTTCAGTCCACTTGTCAGATCCATGAGCTCTGCAGTGTTGTTGCAGACAACACATCTGAATAAGAGCAGAGCTGAAGGGATTTTGTTTGCTTGATTTTATCCCAGTTGCCTCTGTAACACTTAGCAGAGGTATTGGATGCTTGAACTCCCTGACTGTTCCTGTGCACTCTTGGTGAAATCCTGTGGGTACCGGGAGGCAAAGGGACTGTCCCTTGCTGAAGACTGAGCACAGAAGCTCTGCCTAGCAGTCCTGTTCTCAAAAGACCTGTTTCACCCCTCTGAGCTGCAGGACCATCCCACTCAGGTCCTTCCCTGAGAATAAAAATGGAGCCATCTGAGGGTGGAGAAGCCCCAGTCCATGTGCAGCTGGAAAGCATCCTCACCTTGTCTCTGTGAAGCTCCAAGACAGAAGGAGCTTGGGAGCTTCTCCTCACATGGGCTCTGCCTGCTGTACTGGCCATGCCTGCCGCACAGCCCACGGGCTGCAGGGGGAGAGAAGGCCACGGAGGGGCTGCTCCAGGGGAAGACGTCTGCACTGCAGGGCATGGCCATGAGGTGCCCAAATCCCCCCTGCCATGGTGTTTCTGGCAACAGCTCCTTCTGGCCGCCTGCCCCTGTCTCTGCTGCCTGCAGCTGTCCCTGCTGGGAGCTGCTGCTCTGCACCCACCTCTTCTTTCCCCCTGCCCGTGCTCACAGATCCCATCCCACGTGGCTGTGCTCAGCACTGCCCTGCAGAACCCTGCCACCAGCAGGGCACGGCCAAAGGGCACCTCCATGGATGCAGGAGCTACAGGGCAGCTGACAGAGAGCCCGGCATGGCCAGACAGGGCAGGGTGTTCTGGGCTGACAGGGGGCACCTGGCTTAGGGCACTCCAAGGGGCTCCTGACAGACTTCCTCACCTCGCAGTGCAATCCAGCAGGGCTCTCAAAGCCTACTGCATTGCCCACTGCCCTCCCAGAAATAAGACCCAGCAGGAGACCCTTCCAGGAGCTGCAGCTGCATGGCCCTGCAGCCAGAGACTTACCTTGTCAAGGGCTGTGCAGATTTCTCCTCCAGTCAGCTCTCAGCATCCTGCCACTCTCAACTGCCTCCAACCCCTCTCTCCTTCTCTCCTCTCTGCGTGCCACCTGTGATTGGAGCCCCCAGCCCTGCTGCGCTGTGCAGAGGAGCTGTTCCTGGGCAGAGCTGTCTCTCTGCACCAGGGCCCTCTTGCCAGGAACTCCCCTTGGGCCCAGGAGCCCGGCCCAGCTCAGCAGCAGAGGCCCAGCCCAAGCACTGTAATCACCCCTCTGGTGGCTTTGGTGATGAGCCCTCAAAATGCAGGCACTGAGAGCAAATGGAAGAAATCTCTCAAGAAGTCCAAATCAGATACAAGTTTCCTGGAGTGTCCCCCGAGGGCCAGCACTGACACAGCCTCTCTTGGAGCTCACTAGATCAGTACATTGGAGGCAGTGAGGACAAGGAGACAAAGGCAATGTGAAGGTGACACTGACGTGTAGACAAAGTGTATGTGTTTCACCAAGCACAAGGGCTGAGCCTTGAGATCCGGACCCTGGAATGGGCAATTCTTTCCCTTCACACATGGCTCAGGGCTCTTCCTGGGGTAGTAGGAGATGGGGATGTGCATTGCCAAGTGCAGGAGAATGGTACAACCTCTACCTGGTTCATGGGAGGGGCTGAGTAGACAATGAGGCCCTGGTGCTTTAACGATAAGCTGTCTCCTCATAGGCATCAGTGGCAGAGAGAACAGCCAGAGCCATGGACATGAAGACCCCAGTCCTGCTGGGACTTTCAGCCTTGCCACAGCCCTTGCTCCTCTCCACACCCGGCTGTCCTAAGGACTCCCAGACCTGCACCTCTTTCCTTGCTGGCTGCAGACCCTTGTGCCTGTGGTGTCACTCCGGATCTGAGCTGAGTCTGATAACTCAGACCACCCAGCCAGGATGATGACACCAATGAATTATTCTTTGAAGAGCTAAGAAATACCTCAAGATCAGTTGCCCTTGTCCTGATGGGGAATTCAACTTGCCAGTCGTCAACTGTGACTACCACATGGTCAACACAAGCAGGTCCAGGAGGTTCCTAAAGCACCTTGAAGATAACTTTTTGGTTCAGGTGCTAAGGGAGCCAACTAGGAAAGGTGCCCTCCTAGATCTGTTGCTGGAGAACAGAGAGGGTCTTGTAGGGGACGTGGCAATTGGTGGCCATCTTGGTCATAATGACCATGAAGTTGTTGAGTTTGAAATTTTTGGTGACAGGAGGAAAACTGCCACCAAAACTTCAGTCCTGGATATGGGGAGAGCAGACTTCAGGCTGCTGGGGGAACTAGTTAGCAAGGTCCCCTGGGAAACTGCTTTTGAAGGCATTGGCGTCCATCAGTGCTGGTCAGTCTTAAGCGGTGCCTCCTAAAAGCACAGGATCAGGCAATTCCAAAATATCAGCAATGAGACTGTGGTGCTCTAATGATGAGCTGTCTCCTCATAGGCCTCAGTGGCAGAGACAACAGCCATAGCCATAGGTATAATTATCTTGGTCTTGTTGGGACTTTCAGCCTTGCTAAGTCCTTGTTCCTCTCCAGACCAGGATACCCTAGGGACTCCCAGACTTACACCTCTTTCCCTGCTGGCTGTAGACCCTTGTCCATGTCATGTCACACCAGATCTGAGCTGAGAAAGACAACTCATATTTTCTTGGTGGCCGTGTTCCTTGTAAGGCAGCTCTGTAGGAAGCTGGCCTGGTTCCTGGTGAGTAGGCACCACTGCTCGTATGGCATCCCTCATGGTGCCCAGGCCCTCTTCCTTTTCTCCTTCAAAATGTCAAGAGGTTTCTGTAGGCAAAATCCTGCTGTTTCTCCAGGTTCCCCTGGACAGATGCTCCACTGCGTCAGCTGTTAATGTCTGTAGGCAGATGGCTCACCCTGATTGTGCTGTCTCTCACAAGATAGCAGAATTGGCAGTTGCAGGAGAGTTTGGACAATACAGGAGTAACTAGTTGAATGGAGTTGCAGCACAGACTCACAGAGGGCTCGAGCATGGAAGGCTGCCAGAGTCCACCTTTTCTGTGCTTCCTTCTCATGCCTTCTGTCATTTTGTTTGGAACTTTGTCTTAAATCTTGGAAGGCTTTGCAGGGACAAAAATAGAAGGGCCAAAGCCTAACTGGAGATCAGTCTGGCTGTTACCATCAAAGACAATAAAAATGGTTTTAGAAATACACAAGAAGGGGAGGATTAAGGAGAATCTTCATACTTTATTGGATGTGGAGGGAAACATTTTGACAATAGATGAGAAAAAGACTGAGGTATTTAATGCCTTCTTTGCCTCAGTCTTTAGCAGCAAGACCAGTTGTTCCCCTGATACTCAGCCCCTGAGCTGGTAGATAGGGACAGGGAGCTGACAAAGGGGTGACACTTTTCACAACTTCTTCACTCTCCCTTTCTCCTTCTCCTCCCCTTTCTCTTCCAGGCTAGTTACAATAGCTTCAAAGCTTTCAGTATCCTGGGGATGGTCAAACCAGCCTGTTCCTATTGTGATGTCTCCTGAATGTGCTTCATCTTTTGTTTAAGGTTAAACAAGTACTTGAGAGTGCCACCCAGAAGTCTGCCCCAAGGCAGGAGATTTAGTAGAGGCTAGGAGTATGGGAGGATACTAGCAGGCACCTAGAGCAGTGAGCACATCCAATGCTTTGGAACTTCACCCCTGAGCAAGTGCAGAATCCTAAAAAAAATGGTGAAATGCATGAAAAAGGGTTGTGAAACGATACAAATCGCTGCAAAGAGCTGGGGCTTTTCCTATGTATAGAAGACACAGCCAATGCTACTCCAAGTCCAATAACAGGCCCTCCCGCAACTCCACCCTGTGTGATGATCCCTGCTGCCACTCCAATTCCTCCGAAAGGCCCTGCAGACACCACAACTCCTGCAATGGGCCCTGCAGGCACTTTAGCCCCTCTGATGGGCCCCATGGCTGGGCCAGAGAACCAACCTGTGTCACTATTGGTTACACCTTTCTGCAAGAGAAAACTATGGATGCAAAAAATCATTTTTCTTTTTTCCTTAGAAAGGAAAGAAACTCCTATGCAGGCAAGAATGCAGGAAGAAGACAAGGAATGCTTCAACAAAGTTGGGCCATCAAGGAAGAAGGAGGGCAAAGAGGAAGAGATCAGAACAGCATCAGTAACCACAAGACCCCTATCCCAGGGCGAGCTATGGGATTTGTGAAAAAAATCAGTCATCATTTAGGTGAGCACATTGTCACTTGGCTGCTCCAGTGCTGGGAGAACAGGGCCAATAGCCTGGAATTAGAGGGCAGAGAAGCCAAGCAGCTGAGATTCCCCTCTAGGGAAGGGGTGATTGACAAAGCAATTGGCCCTACCATTTACCATGGACTGACCCAGACTGCCCTGCAATGGGGGAAGCTCCTGAACACCTGCAATACCTTGGTGACATCATCATGTGGGGCAACAGAGCAGAAGAAATATTTGAGAAAGGGAAAGAAATAATCCAAATCCTTCTGAAAGCTGGTTTTACCCTAAAACAAATGTCAAAGGACCACAACACTTGATCCCCATGCAAGCTGGCCAGGGTCAAGGGGACCACAGCTCAGGGATGGGATGATGGGCAACAGTCATTAGGTGGTGAGCAATTGCATTGTGCATCACTTGCTTTGTATACCTAAGTATTAATGTTGTTATTGTTGCTGTTATTATTATTATTAATCTCTTCCTTTTCTGTCATTTTAATCTGTCTTCATCTCAACCCATGAGCTTTACAGTTGTGGAGCTGCAGGGGCAGTGAGCTAACAGCTGTGTGGTGCTGAGCTGCCGGCTGGCTTAAACCACAACGTATTGACAACTGTACGTCAATAGAACAAATCACACTTCTAACATCAGTCTCTCCCATGTTCAGCAAGGAGCAGTCGCTGATGACTTCAGTCTGCTTCAAACACCACACCCCAGGAGAGACCCCGATGACTTCAGGAGCTGTCAGCCCTGAGGCCTTGAGGACACCTCGAGGGAGCCCAATGGCACAGAGCAAGTGATGCCATGGTTGGGTGCTGTGCTGCTGAGCTGGGCTGGGCTCCTGGGCTCAAGGGGAGCTCCTGGCAAGCGGGCAGCGCTGCAGAGAGACAGCTCTGCCCAGGAGCAGCTCCTCTGCACAGCGCAGCAGGGCTGGGGGCACTGCCTGCAGAGACACAGTGCTTAAAGGCAGGCAGAAGTGGCAGCATGCCCAGAGCTCCCTGCAGGAGAAGATTTCTCAGCCCCGAACCCAGTAAGTGTCTGGCTGGAGGGCAATGCAGCCGCAGTTCCTGGAGGCAGGAGAAGCCGGGGGTGCAGGCAGGGGTGTCCAGGGCTGTGGTGCAGAGCAGGGTCCCTGCTGTGGCCCAGGGGCTGTGTGCCGGGGCAGGGCCTCTGCCGCCTGCCAGGCTCAGCACTCAGCCTGCCCGGGGAGCTGCCCAGGGCGCTGCGGGGAGAAGCTGCGGGTGGAAGGAGCCCCCCCGGCAGGGCAGGGTCCTACTGCTGGCGGCAGGCTGCTGCCTGGGGCAGCCTGCTCACAGCTACATAGCACACCGAGGATATATCCAAGGTGAGAAACTTGTCAGGGGTTAGAAGGTTTGGTCTCAGCTTTCCAGAATATTTGTTTTCATTTTTCTCTGCTTTGTTTCTGTGGGAATGGAAATAGAGGCTGCAATTTCCAAGAAGAGTCTGATCCTGCTAAGCTTTCCCACTGAGGGCTACAAGGATCCACAGCAAGTCCCTTTCCTGCCCCTCAGCCCATAGAAAGCTCCACCACCACCCCTTGCACAGTGTCAGCAGGGTCTGTGTGACCTGGTCTCTAGGACGTGCTCCCAGCGAGCTGCCCCTGGGCAGAGCCCTGCTGCCAGAAGGTGTCTGCAGGGCAGAGCTGAGCACGCAGCAGGTGGGATGAGGGCTGTGAGCTGCAGGCCAGAGCCCTGCAGCAACCTACAGTGGGCACTGCCACGGGGCTAGTGCCACTGGGCTGGGCAAAAGGCAGGGAGGTGAGCAGAGATCAGGGAGGTCAAGAGCTGGCACTCAAAACCTGTCTCAGGGGAATGGCCAGCCATGCCGGTCTTGGTCCTGGCCCATAGCCCTGCAGACCTGGAGCTGGGCTGTCTGCAGATGCCCCCATGGGACGTGGCTGGGTCAGGGCAGAGCCGTGGGCTGGAGGAGGCTGCAAAGGAAGGAGGGCCATGGCAGGAGGGGACCCTGAGGATGCCTTTGCGATTGTAATGCGGGGAGCTCGACCAAGCCCTGAATGTGCACTGCCACTGAATGTGGCTGTAGCAGAGGGGACCCCCAGCCAGCCCCTCGATGGGGCTCTGCCAGCCCCTAGCCCTCCACTCTGCAGTGACGTCATTGCTGCCCAGGGGGCTCTCTGATGCGCGGGATGATGTCACAGTGCCTGCCGGCCAGCCCTTCTGAGGGCCAATCAGGCTGCTGCAGTGGCAGTGACCTCACTCCAGCCCCCTCCCCACGGCCTGCCTCTCCCCTTCCCTCTCCCCTGTCTGGACCCTGGGGACAAAAGTCAGTGTTACGCAGCAGCTTTGCAGTGGTGGCCTCCGTGGTGGTTTTGCCAGGGAGGACTTCTGCCCATGTGCCAAAAGGACCTACTACCACCAAGATGCATTTGGTGCTTTGAGCTGTCACTGGCAGAGGTCTTGCAAAGTCTTTCTGCAGTTGTGCCCAGGGACCTTCACTCCATTGTCCTGGGTTGGGGCTTTCACTTCAGCTGAACCTGTGTTGGTTGTGTTCATATTAATGCCTTCTAATTTCCCTAGTTGGAAGGGGACATATTCCCAGACTGGAGCAAGATGCTGGGATCTGCCACAGCCACTCAAAGTCACCTGCTCTAGAATCTTTCAGTCTGAGTTTGTCACACATGACCCAGCATGAGTTTCTCAGGGTCCCAACAGTCATTTTAATTGCAGGTGCTAGACGGGTTTGACCCGTCTAGCAGCTAAGCTCCACAGAACCATTCGCTCACTCACCCCCCGCTGTCTCTGGGATGGGGGAGAGAAGCAGAAAGAAATGAAAGCATGTGGGTTGAGATAAAGACAGTTTATTAGGACAGAAAATGGACTTATTCTAACAGATCCAAACCCTTCTTGTGCTGGGAGCTGGAATCCTGGAAACAGCACACCAAGTTGGGCCTCACCTGGGCAGAGCAGAGCGGGGACCATCACTTCCCTTGACCTGCTGGCCACTCCTCTGTTGATGCAGCCCAGGATGCAGTTGGCCTTCTGGGCTGCAAGAGCTCACTGCTAGCTCATGTTGGGCCTTGCATACACCCGAACCCCCAAGTCCCTCTCTGCAGGCCTGCTCTCAGTGAGTTCTTCTCCTAGTCTGTACTCACATCCAGGATTTCCCGGGCCCAGTTGCAGCACCTTGTTCTTGGACTCGTTGAACCTCATTAAGTTCATGTGGGCCTACTTCTCAAGCCTGTCCAGGTCCCTTTGGATGGCGTCTCTTCCTGCTATTGTATCAACCACACCACTCAGCTTAGTGTCATCAGCAAACTTGCTGAGGGTGCACTCAATCCCACTGTCTATGTTATTGATAAAGGTATTAAACAATATCAGTCCCAGGACAGACCCCTAAGGGATAACACTCATCACCAGCCTCTACTTGGACATACAGCCTTCGAGCACTACTCTCCCAGTGCGACCTTCAAGCCAACACCTTATCCACTGAATGGTCCAGCCATCAAATCCATACCTCTCCGACTTGGAGATCAGGATGTCATGTAGAACTGTTTTAAGAGCCTTAAAGAGGTCCAGGTAGATGACATTGGTCAGTCTTCCCTTGTCAACTGATACTGTCACTCCATTGTAGGCCACCAGATTGCTCAGGCACCATTTGCCCTTGGTGAAGCCATGCTGGCTGTCCCAAATCACCTCCTTGTCCTGCATGTGCCTTAACATTGCCTCCAAGAGGACCCATTGCATGATCTTGCCAGGCACAGAGGTGAGGCTTACCCTTCTGTAGTTCCCCCAGTCTTCCTTTCTAGCCTAATTAAGAGTGATGTTTCCCTCTCCTTTTCCCAGTCACCAGGGACTTTGCCTTACTGCCACGACTTTTCAAATATGATGGAGAGTGGCTTGGCAACTACATCAGCCAATTCCCTCAGGACCCTCAGATGCATGTCAGCAGGCCCTGTAGATTTGTACTTGTTTAGTTACATCAGGTGGTCTCAAACCTCCTCTTCACTTACAGTGTGTGCAACTTTGCTCCCCCAGCCTCCATCTAGAGGTTAAGAGAACAAAAGACTTTGAAAGCCTGACTGGCAGTGAAGACTGAGGCAAAGAAATTGTTGAGTACCTTAGCCTTCTCCATGTTTGTTATTAGCAGTTCACCATTCTCATCCATCAGAGGAGATACTCTCTCCTTGTCCTTTCTTTCCAGAGCAAAGTACCTATAGAAGCCCTTCTTGTTATTCTTTGCATCCCTCACCAAGCTCGGTTCCATCCGTGCTTTGGCTTTCCTTATGCCATCCCTGCACATCTGGACTGCATCCCTGTACTCTTCCCAGGCACTGGAATAGGCTGTCCAGGGAAATGGTTGAGTCACCATCCCTGGATGTATTTAAAAGATGTTTAGATGTAGAGCTTAGTGATATGGTTTAGTGGAAGATTTGTTAGTGTTAGGTCAGAGGTTGGACTCGATGATCTTGAGGTCTCTTCCAACCTAGAAATTCTGTGATTCTGTGATTCTGTGAAGTGAGAGAAATCCCAAAGTGTGCAGGAACAGAAAAACCATACTTACCTATAAAAAGGAAAACAAGCAAAACACAGGTCTGACATCAGATATGCTGGGAGTCATTTATGGAAAGAGGCAATAATTTTATAACTATTGAAAAAACTCCAGGAAATCACTTTCTTCACAGAATTCAAGAGCTCCTCGTTCCTCAAGCTGTAGATGAGGGGGTTCAGCACTGGAGGTACCACCGAGTACAGAACAGCCACCACCAGGTCCAGGGATGGGAAGGAGATGGAGGGGGGCTTCAGGTAAGAAAAAGCTCCAGTGCTGACAAACAGGCAGACCACGGCCAGGTGAGGAAGGCATGTGGAAAAGGCTTTGTGCTGTCCCTGCTCAGAGGGCATCCTCAGCACGGCCCTGATGATCTGTACATAGGAGAGCACAATGAACACAAAACATCCAGAAGCAAAGCATGCACTAACCATGACAAGCCCAGCTTCCCTGAGGTAGGAGTGTGAGCAGGAGAGCTTGAGGATCTGGGGAATTTCACAGAAGAACTGGTCCACGGCATTGCCTTGGCAGAGGGGCAGGGAAAATGTGTTACCAGTTTGCAGCAGAGCATTGAGAATCCCACTGCCCCAGGCAGCTGCTGCCATCTGGGCACAAGCTCTGCTGCCTAGGAGGCTCC
Source organism: Anas acuta (assembly GCF_963932015.1). NCBI lineage: Eukaryota > Metazoa > Chordata > Aves > Anseriformes > Anatidae > Anas > Anas acuta. Next base: position 5,421,164 of record NC_089016.1, on the reverse strand, counting down.
CGTAGTGCAGGGGCTTGCAGATGGCAACATAGCAGTCATAGGCCATGACAGTAAGAAGAGAATATTCTGCTGAAAACAAGAAGACAAACAGGAAGACCTGTGCAGCACATCCTGCACAGGAGATGGCCCTGGATCCCCAGAGGGAATTGGTCATGGCTTTGGGGACAGTGGTGGAGATGCAGCCCAGGTCGAGGAGGGCAAAGTTGAGGAGGAAGAAGTACATGGGGGTGTGGAGGCGGTGGTCACAGGCTATGGCTGTAAGGACGAGGCCGTTGCCCAGGAGGGCAGCCAGGTAGATGCCCAGGAAGAGCACGAAGTGCAGGAGCTGCAGCTCCCGTGTGTCTGTGAATGCCAGGAGGAACTCGGTCCTTGGCTATGGGCATCCTGTGATCAAGGGACACAGAAAAAAATCACTGGGCTGTGTCTTGACTTAGTAAGGGATGGGGGTAAGACGCAGCAGCAGTGTTTGCAAACCAAAGGACACAAGTGGAAACCTCGGTGTGACGTGCCTCATATCCGTGCACTGCCTGCCTCTAACACATAGAGGTGGGACAGACCTTGGCTCACTGCAGCCCTGGGAAGCGGTCACTTGCTCATAAGCACCAGGTCTACCAGAGATGCCCTCAGGGGTGCCCGTTAAATACCAGCTGTGAATGGCCAGAGCTGTCCTGTGGGTCCTGTGCTGCCCATGTCAGCTGCGTGCTCCAGTGGTGCTGGGCAGCGTTGGCATCTCAGGTAGCACTGCAGGCCTGCAATTGGCTATTAAATGGAGCAGCTGCCCCGAATTTCATTAGGCAATGTAGGGATGTCCATGAGACAAGTGCCGTTACAGTCCCTGGAGATGGAGGGAAAACCAGATGGAGAAGAGGGAGAGAGAGACTCAGCTCTCCCTGTGGCACAGTTCTCCATTGGGTCAGGTGGATGCCTCTACAGGCTGCCCTGGGCCTACTGAGGAGGGACAGGTTTAGTTGTCCTAAATGGGTGCATTTGCTGTCATTTCAGCTGGCCAAAGGCATTCCTCACCAGCCTCCAAGGGGATGCCCCCAGGTGCTGCCCTGTCCCTCAGGGTACCTCCATGAGAGCTTGCAGATGCCTGCACGTACCTCTGCCCCCTGACATGTCACCAGGTGTTTGCAGCCCCCTGATTTCCTCCATCTCCATTAATGATCCTGGAGCTGAGATAAGGAGCTCACCTGCAGCTGCCCACATGGTGCACATCAAAGTGAGTGCAGAGGAATCCCAGGTCCCATGGGTTTGTGGCAGGCATGGGAGGGATCTGAGTCCCATTCCAGCCCCAGGACAAAAACACAACATGAGATGATGGGTTAACTGGCTGTGCTGAATCCCTTCCTTAAGCAGGGGGTTAGAGGAGTTACATCTATGACCATGTGTGGGTGTCCCACCATCAACAGGCATGAGAAAAGAAGACTGCTACAGATAATAATTTTTTTGCTAAGAGAAATGAGCCAAATGTCAAGAAGTGTGTGTGCCAGGTGAGGGAGGGAAGCCCAGGGATCCCTTCAGGCTGTTTCCCAGCAGGTTCCCCTGCAGCCCCATGTGCAGGGAGCCTGGTGGGGGGCAGAGCAAGGGAGGCCTTGGGCTGGGCCTCTGCTGCTGAGCTGGGCTGGGCTCCTGGGCCCAAGGGGAGCTCCTGGCAAGCGGGCAGCGCTGCAGAGAGACAGCTCTGCCCAGGAGCAGCTCCTCTGCACAGCGCAGCAGGGCTGGGGGCACTGCCTGCAGAGACACAGTGCTTAAAGGCAGGCAGAAGTGGCAGCATGCCCAGAGCTCCCTGGGGGAGAAGACTTCCCAGCCCTGCACCCGGTAAGTCTCTGGCTGGAGGGCAATGCAGCCGCAGTTCGTGGAGGCAGGAGAAGCCGGGGGTGCAGGCAGGGGTGTCCAGGGCTGTGGTGCAGAGCAGGGTCCCTGCTGTGCCCCAGGGGCTGTGTGGCGGGGCAGGGCCTCTGCCGCCTGCCAGGCTCAGCACTCAGCCTGCCCGGGGAGCTGCCCAGGGCGCTGCGGGGAGAAGCTGTGGGTGGAAGGAGCCCCCTTGGCATGCTGCTGCTGCTGGGAGGCTGCTGCCTTGGGCAGCCTGCTCACAGCTCCACAGTACAACCAGCGTGTATCTAAAGGTTCTTTGCGAGAGCTGGGATAAAGTAGGGGATTTCAGCTTCAGTCACAGCTTTTCTGAGCCTCCTGAACTTCCAATCTTCTCTACTTGCCTCAGTTGTAATAGAAATATTTGCTGTTAATTCCAGGAAGTGCCTAAGACTCCATGATGGCTGAGAGGTTACAAGGATCTTTTCCTTCCCCTCAGCCCATAGAAAGCTCCACCACCACATGTGCAGTGTCAGCAGGGTCTGTGTGACCTGGGCTCTAGGACATGTCCCCAGCGAGCTGCCCCTGGGCAGAGCCCTGCTGCCAGGAGGTGTCTGCAGGGCAGAGCTGAGCACCCAGCGGGTGGGATGGGGGCTGTGAGCTGCAGGCAGGAGGCGTGGGGACAGAGACCCAGCTGCAGGCAGGGACAGCTGCAGGCAGCACATCCCTGGGCTGGAAATGGCAGGACAGTGCGAACATAGTCTGGTACCTCCTTTTCCGACCTGAAGCCCACAGGAATCAGGATGTCTCATAACCTCATGAGTGGAACCTCTGGCAGAGCTGGCTCTCCTGAGATCCTTTCAGTCCCTCCCTGGCCTTGCCTCCCCTGGCAGAAGCCCTGGGCTGTTTCTCTTTGTTCCTTCATCTGCTGTTGCTGTTCTTGTTTTATGGCTTGCTGCAGGTCTGGCTTTCAGCTGCAGCTCTAGCACTGACTTCCACCACACAGATGTGTCCATAGGAGGAAGGTGCCCAAAGTTCCCCTTAAAACCTGTGGGGCTCAGGGCAATGTAGTTTATGGGGCAGGAAAAATCTGAATCGTCTTACAGGCAGTTCCTGAGGCCACAGTAATTGGGCCAGTGGACTGAGGACTCTGTCCTCAGGACTCTGGCTGAGACGAGGGTAGATGGACAGACTGGCCAACCTCACTGCATGAAGGAGAGTGCCTATGTCTCAAGGGACTCAGAAGATCTCAGTTGGAATACCTGAAAAGTACTGGGGTTTTCTTCCCTTAAGAAATGCTCCTGAGTATGACACAGCTAGCTGCAAGAAAGTAAACCACAAATTTTGGCAGTCAAGAGCATTCACAGTGGTAATGCTGTGAAGTCCACATACATCAGAGATAGATTAAGCAGAGATCACTCGTATTTCTTATTTACCTAGACATGAAGGGAAAGCCTGACTCCTTCAGAGCCCACAGCAGAGCCCCCTGCTCCCAGTGGCACCCTTTACCACGATCACCAACCGGAGCTCAAGCAAGGGAGCAGAAAAAATGTCTCAGAAAGAGGAAAATCACTGTGGGGGACTTCAGAGAGAAGTGGAGCAGGTTTTTATCAAAGATGTCCTTCCTAATTATCATTGTCTTTTATTTTCCTGGGATTGTTCCCCTTTGTCCAGGAGGATCAGATGTCCAACAGCAGCTCCATCACCGAGTTCCTCCTCCTGCCATTCGCAGACACACGGGAGCTGCAGCTCCTGCACTTTGCACTCTTCCTGGGCATCTACCTGGCTGCCCTCCTGGGCAACGGCCTCATCCTCACCGCCGTAGCCTGCGACCACCACCTCCACACCCCCATGTACTTCTTCCTCCTCAACCTCGCCCTCCTCGACCTGGGCTGCATCTCCACCACTGTCCCCAAAGCCATGGCCAATTCTCTCTGGGATACCAGGGCCATTTCCTACTCAGGATGTGCTGCACAGGTCTTTCTGTTTCTTTTCTTGGTATCAGCAGAGTTTTTTCTTCTCACTGTCATGTCCTATGACCGCTACGTTGCCATCTGCAAGCCCCTTCACTACGGGAGCCTCCTGGGCAGCAGAGCTTGTGCCCAGATGGCAGCAGCTGCCTGGGGCAGTGGGGTTCTCTGTGCTCTGCTGCACACTGCCAATACATTTTCCCTGCCCCTCTGTGGAGGAAATGCTGTGGACCAGTTCTTCTGTGAAATCCCTCAGATCCTCAAGCTCTCCTGCTCACACTCCTACCTCAGGAATGCTTGGGTACTTATGATTGGTGTCCCTTTAGCATCCATGTGCTTTTTTTTAATTATTTTTTCCTATGTGCAGGTCTTCAGGGCCGTGCTGAGGATGCCCTCTGAGCAGGGCCAGCACAAAGCCTTCTCCACGTGCCTCCCTCACCTGTTTGTGGTCTCCCTGTTTGTCATCACTGGACTTTTTGCCTCCATGAAGCCCTCCTCAATCTCCTTCCCAGCCCAGGACCTGATGGTGTCATTTTTGTACTCAGTGATGCCTCCAGCAGTGAACCCCCTCATCTACAGCATGAGGAACCAGGAGCTCAAGTGTGCCATTAGGAAAATGATTTCAGGGATGTTTCTGAAAAGTGATAAATTACCACTTTTTCTCCACAAATGACTTCCTGGGTATTTGTTTCATGATCACTATTGTTACATTTATCTTTGTTGTCATTCCCGTTCATTAGTTTATTACATTTATTTATTTTTAATATGTATATCTCCTGTACATTGAGGAATGAAACTGCTTTTTCAGTACTCTCTCTTAACATCTGCTTAATAAAACAGGATCTCCCCAGCGGACTGCCTGAAATCCTACTTCTTCTTTCAAAGCTGATGCCAGATGCCAGTAACACGGCTGAGCAGTGTGGTGGTTTCACACCAATTGGCAGCTGAACTCCAGCACATCACACTCATCACACTTTCATCCCCTCCTCAAAGGAGCAGCCGGAGAAAACAGAGTGGAAAGGGCTCCTTTTTTTTTTTTTTTTTTGAAGATACAGGTAGAAGGCTTACCATTTGCAGTCTTGGGCAAAACAGATTCAGTGTAGGGAGATTAAGATCACTTACTGAGATTTAACTAACTGACTGGAGCAGTGAGGAACTAAAAACAAAAAGTTTCTCACTCTTATTTCTCCCAGCTGCTGTTGTGTAGCAGCTTATTTTTTACCCTTTCTTAAATATGTTTTCACAGAAATGCAAACACCATTGCTTATTGGCTTGAATCTGGCTTGCGGCGGGCCCCTAGTCTAACATGGGGCTGCTTCTGGGTTCTTCTCACAGAAGCCACCCCTATGGCACCCTGCTACCAAAACCTTGCCAAGTTAACTCACTACAGGAGGGATACAAATTTAATCAGAAGGTTGGAGCACCTCTTGTATGAAGAGAGGTTGAGAGAGGTGGGGATGGTCAGCCTGGAGAAGAGAAGTCTCTGGGGTGACCTCATTGCAGCTTTTCTTTTTTTTTTCTTTTTTTTTTTTTCCTTTTTTTTATAAAAAAAAAAAAAAAAAGACCCTTAAAGGGACCTTAAAGAGGTCTTTTTAAAAGTACTTTTTTAAAAATACTTTTCAGTACTTAAAAGGGTGAAGAGGGACTCCTTATTTGGCTATATGATGATAGGAAAAGGGGGAATAGTCTTAAAATAAAAGAATATAGATTGTTATTATACTTTGTAGGAAATTAACCTGGCTGCCCTCCTGGGCAACGGCCTCATCCTCACAGCTGTAGCCTGCAACCACCGCCTCCACACCCCCATGATACCAGGGCCATTTCCTATGCAGGATGTGCTGCACAGGTCTTTTTCTTTTTCTTTTTAATGTCAGCAGAGTTTTTTCTTCTCACTGTCATGTCCTATGACCGCTACGTTGCCATCTGCAAGCCCCTGGACTACGGGAGCCTCCTGGGGAGCAGAGCTTGTGCCCACATGGCAGCAGCTGCCTGGGGCAGTGGGGTTCTCTGTGCTCTGCTGCACACTGCCAATACATTTTCCCTGCCCCTCTGTGGAGGAAATGCTGTGGACCAGTTCTTCTGTGAAGTCCCGCAGATCCTCAAGCTCTCTTGCTCTGACTCCTACCTCAGGGAAATGGGGCTTCTCACATTTAGTGTTTTTGTTTAGTTTGGGGGGTGTTTTGCATTCATTTTGTTGCCCTATGTGCAAATCCTCAGGATCTGTTGCTCATATTCCTACCTCAGGAATGTTTGGGTACTTATGATTGGTTTCTCTTTAGCATCCACATGTTTTATTTTCATTCTTTTCTCCTGTGTGCATGGACAGCAGAAAGCCTTTTCCACGTGCCTCCCTCACCTGTTCGTGGTCTCCCTGTTTTTCAGCACTGCCATTTTTACCTACCTGAAGCCCCCCTACATCTCCTCCCCATCCCTGGATCTGGTGGTGACAGTTTTGTACTCGGTGGTTCCTCCAGCCATAAACCCCCTCATCTACAGCATGAGGAACAAGGAGCTCAAGGATGCACTGCAGAAACTCATGAGTGGGTGTACATCAGAAGTAATGTACTGCCTGTCTTCTCCTGAATAGCACTGGTAATATAACTCATGCCATGCCAAACTTGTCTTTTGTTCTTGAGTGGGTTTTTTTGTTCGTTATTGGGGAGAGGGCCATCAACGTAATCCATATAAATTGTCATTGTTTATCCCACTCCTGTGTTTAAACAAAATAAAGGAACCTGCACTGAAGAGTGTGTCTGAGATGCTTTTTCTGAGAATTTTGCTGGGGGTTCCATGGTAATGCCCATGGGTAGAAGTGGAAAGCAATAGAGTCCCATCAGAACAGCACTGCCAGGAAGCACCAGTGTTTGGTCTGTCTGGGGCAGCTCTTGCTCCATCTCCACACTCTCCTTCTGAGCCTTTTCTGTTGGCATAAGCCTGATTGTTCCTGCAGCTTGGTCACAGTACTGCTGTGTGGCAATCCTGTGACCAATCCCACGGACAGGCAACGGGCATTTTTGTGATACAGATGGCCTCCAGAACAGCATTTCCATCCCATAAAGTGATTCAGCTCAGGGTAGCGCCTAGGGTTCAAGTCTTCCTTCACAGTTTCTGTCAAGAACATTGCAGTCCAGAAATGGATTCTAAAGGGGGACCTGGCTTTGCCTGTTTCTCCATGGGCTCAGGGTGAAGTGATCAGAGCCCCAGCTGGGTGTTTGAGGGTATGTGGGCTGGCTCAGGTGTTGCTTGTTGGTTTCCAGCACTCAGGCAGATGGTGAGGAGTCTCTAATTAACCTGCCTGGGGCACTACAGCATGTGCTGGGGCTGGTGGCAAGTGAGCATTTTTTGGAAGGCATCAGGAGCTGCCAGGAGAGCCCAGGGGCGCTGCAGGGACAGTGTGTTCAAGGGGGTCACCAGTGAATGGAGCCCACAGAGCATGAGTCTGTCCCAGGTGGAGTCCCTGCAAGAGAAAATGCTAAATTGGGGTGTGAGCAGGCAAAGGAGAGCCCTGCAACCCAGGGGACACAGAGGGGACAGGGAAAGAAGTCTGGCAAATGGTTTTACCCCTAGTGAAATGCTACAGGCTGGATATAGTGCAGCACCCAAACACTTCTTGTGGCACTGGAAAGAAGGCAGGCTACCTCTGAGCACCCTCGACAGCCACAGAAGAGCTGGTGTGGGAGGCAGTCAGTGGAAGAGCCCTATGAGCTGTCTCTGCCTCCCAGCCTGCCCAGCACAGCCCTGCAGAGTGCCCCTGTGTCCTGGACACCACAGGCCCCTTGCTCTGCAAAGCAGAACCACCAGCTGGGGCTGTGAGGTGTGCAGAGATAGGGTGAAGGAATGGTTGGCCAGGCCAGCACAGGCATGCTTCTTCCTGGGAAAGGCTCTCTGTTGATGTGGGAAGTCCTGGGAGGAGAGTGGGGCCCCGTGTGTGTGCAAGGGATCCCTGGAAAGAGAAACCCCTGGGTACTTCTGCAGCTTGGAGCAGGCTGCTAGGGCTCGGCGGCAGCAGGAGCTGCCTGAGGAGCTCCAGGACCAGGGCTCTCAGCCCAGCTCAGAGAGGTGGTTTGTTCCTCCACACTGGGACACAGAATGGCTCAGTCAGAAGTCCAGATGTGCCTGGTACAGTTGAGGCTTCAGTGTGCAATTGTGTGCATGTGCTAAGGCAAACCTGGGTGAGCACAAATGTGCTCAGCCTGTGTCCATTCTTCATGCTGTGGGGTATCTCTGATGAGTGCAGAGCAGGATGATGCACCAGAGGGCTGAGGTGCCTCCCAACCTCTGGCAGAGGCAGCAGGAGCTAGAAGGACACCACAACCACTGCAGTGCCCTGCCTTTGGGTGTGCAAAGGAAGGACTTGTGTACTTGAACACCGCTGTGTGTACAAGGAGTGCACGAGGCCAGCTCAGATGTGGACACCTCACAGAGCCCTGACACTTCCATGTGTGACACCAGGAACAACCCCCCACCCCATCCCCGTGAGATCCATCTCACCTGCCCTGCACAGGTTCCTTGCAAATGCCCCTGTCTGCTCCATCACCCTTCCCTGCCTTCCTGGACTGTATCAGCAATTGTGCCAGAGAGACCATAGAGCTTTCTGGGGACTTGGAATGACATCAAACGTGTCTTCCAGAAGAGGAAAGAGGAGGGTGGGAGAACTAAGGCTGGTCTCACCTCAGTCTCTGGCAAGGTGATGGGGCAAGCTTTTCCACAACCACCTCCAGGAACTTCAAGGACAAAAGTGGGATTGCTGAACCCACAGAGGAGGGGGAAGAAAGACATATGTTACTGAATGTAACATATGTCTTTTCCTGTCCTGTGGAGCCACAGCAACAGCTAGAAAGCAATTCATGGACTAAATGGATTCGTTGACCATTTTATGGACATTCCAGGGACGTGGCCCACGGACTATGGGAATGACATCTGTGCATTAATTGCTGGGTGATGATTAATGAAGATGCTTAGGAACGTCTGGAATCTGTGATGAAATAAATGGTATGGAATAAGAGGTTGATACTGTCCTGGTTATTTTTTTGTGATCTTCATGGCTTTCAGCCCAGCTCAGAGAGGTGGTTTCATCCTGCACAGTTGGACACAGAATGGATCAGTCAGAAGTCCACATGTGCTGTGTACATATGAGGCTTCAGTGTGCACATTGTGTACATGTGCTGAGGTGAACCTGAGTGAGCACAAATGCCCTCAGCAAGTGTCCATTCCTCATGCCGTGGAGAGTTGGAAAAACTAAGGCTGGTCAGCCTCACCTCAGTGCCTGGGAAGGTAATAGGGCAAACTTTTCCACAGCCACCTCCAGGCACTTGAAGGACAAAAACAGGATTGCTGAACCCATAGGGGAGGGGAAGGAAAGGGAAGCAAAGGGAAGCAAAGGGAAGAGAAGGTGCCTACCTGTCTTTAGCTTTGTCTCAGAGACTTCTTATAGCCAGAATGGTGCTATGTGGACTTCACAAATAGATGAGGCTGTGAGTGGGGCACTTTGCTGGACAATCAGGCCCAGTTATCATCCATGACACATAGTGCTGTCAGCCAGTTCTTAGTATCATCCCTCAGTGATCAGCACTTGTACCAGCATTGCTGAATGTCGTTATTAACACTATGAATGGATGGAGCACACTTTCAGATCTTTTCTGGATGGTGTCAAGCTCAGAGGAGCCGTTGATCAATCTTATCTATTCAGTCTACCTTGAGCAGAAGAATTGAAGAAGATAAAAATCAGAGGTCTCTTGGAATATTTATTTATTTATTTGTTTATTGTGATTCAATGACCTTTCCTTCAGAGAGCTCTCTGAAGACATAACAGGCAGAGGAAGAAGAAATGAGAGAGATTCAGAGGCAGAGATATGTCTTGTGTTACTATGACCACGGTAGATCCTGCACAGAATTATTCTATATTTGAAGCAGTGGTAGAAAATTCAATTCATAAAGTAAGGATAGAAGATTTACTTGATAAGCTTACTTTTTTATGCCTCAGGTCCTGGCTGACAATGACGGTGCCCGGTTAATAACCTGAGGTCTGTGGTGCCTCAGAAACTTAACAACCAGTAGGAAGCCTCTGGTCAGCTCAATCTCTGGAGCTGACAGGCCAGCAGCAGTAACATGGCTGGGGACAAGGCCTGTGAGGTGACTGCTTCCTGAAGCAGCTGATGTGTCAGCCCTTGCCTCCTGGTTCACATCTGTGCTTTTCCACTTACACCTGCCAGCATCCCTGATAAGCCAGCAGAAGGCACCTGCTTGGCACGCTGCTTGTGAGATACCCTCTGTCTGAGAGCCTGACAGGCCCCATGCAGGAAGAGGCCTTGGGTGTGGGTTTTCACATCCCTTCTGCCTGAGCACATGGTGGGACAGCAATGGGCACACAACTTGGTCACATCTACATGAGAAGCTGGAAGGCCAGCAGCAGGCATGTGGCGTCGAAGATCCTGGTGGTGGGAAATAGCAGGAGACGGACAAAAGTGGGACAAAGTGCTGCTAGGAAGGTGAAGAATGGGCATGGGGAGGAGGAAATGTCACTGAAAGGGTAGTGCTGTGGGACCTGACATCACCAAGAAGCAGTCTGTGGTCAGCCCATGCCACTGTGTTTCAAAGGACAGCCAGGGAGGATGGGCAGATATCAGTGAAAGTAAGGAAATGCCAGGGTGAGGCAAAGTGGAGAAGTGAAGTGTGTGCCTATAGCCTGCAGGGAGAATAGGTCAACAATTGGACAGTGCAGGACAGCCTGTGGTGATGAAGACCACATCTTTGTCCCCCTGGCTATGGCAGTTGTCTCTGCTACTGATGCTCACGAGGACACATGCTGTACTCGTGACACTGGGGCCTTGCAACCCAGTGGGGAGGCCAGCAGGTGTCATAGCATTGTCCTTCACACAGCATCACACACCCCACATCCCACTGCCCCAGGAAGAGCCCTGAGCCATGGGTGAGGGACAGGACCTCCCTGCCCAGGGGCTGGGGGCCAGGCCTTGGCCTTTCTGCTTCACCAAACAAACCAAGGCCTTTACTCAGCATCAGAGTCTCCTGCCCAGTGCCTTTGCCTACCTGCAATCATGGCCTCCAATTGTCTGCTGTAACAAGTCCATGGGGAGGCTTTGTCAGTAATGACCCTCACTGGGGCCCATTAATACTCTCAGACTCTTCAAAGTCTCCTTCTGACTTTTACTTCTCCTGCAGTTACATCATTCTCCTCTCACTACCTGAAGTTTATGGACTCAGCACCAAATGCACCATGGGGCTCATTACCATTCAGCCATTTTCATCCAGTCTTCCAGACTTGTACAGTTAATTAGTGAGGTTTCAAGAATGCAGTTTAAAGAGAAATTATTCAATGACCAGATTTCTAAGAGCATTTTCCTTATTTAAGATTATTTTCCATTAGTTTAGAGTTTTCAGAAGAACTGCTAGCATCATTCTCTAGTTGTCATAGATCCAAAGTGTCTCCTAAGGAGGTCTGTATGGGTGGAAAAGCAGTCCCTTGAAGTCCTAGACTGTATGGACAACCTTGCTGCTCAGCTCTCCATCCCCACCACTTCTCTCATCAGCCACCTGGGACTTGCATCACTTTTCCTTACACCAGACTTCTCCACTGAAGTCCACAAAAGGGTGTTACAGCATCATTTCACCAAGTCCCACCTCCTTTCTTCAGACAACTGGCTGCACACAGGCACAGTTTTTGATGTTGTTGTTATTAACATTTAACAACAAACAAGCAAACCCCAATGTCCTCACCAGTGAGCCAAATCCAAGTTGCCTCCAATGAGGTGCACCTTCCACAAGGGATGACTATACAAGAAATGTTTGACAGGGGTAGGAAATGATGAATAGAAATGCCATTGCAGAGTTGGGTGTAGGGTTGATGAGATAGGAGAGTGAAATACGGGCAAGCTTGAAGAGTCCTCAAGTTCAGAGAACCAACAGTGCAGGTGAGAGGTATCTGAATGATCAAAGAGTGAGGGGAGGGGAATCTGGAGAAGAATGGAAACTGCACATGTCCAGACAGTCTGCTGGAAAAGTGACTTCCAACATGGTCTGTTTCATAAAGCCAGGCGAAAATACCAGAAAGACTAGGGAGATGAAGTGCAGAGCATAAGAGACAGAGTCATGCAAGTACAGGGGAAGACTGGTATTTTTTCTCTTGCAGTAATAAACATCCAAGGGAAAAAAATGTCATGGGACAGCTCAAACATTGTATTAGAAGTGTTCAATCATTTCAGCTGATTGAAGTGTGCTGATTGAAGTGAAATGATTGAAACGGTTAAAAAAATGGGCCCATCTCAGGTCTTCAGCCCAACTCAGACCTAAAGCCTTAAAATTACAATTTTCTGTCTTGCATGGAGCCCAGTTACCATAAAACACTCCCTGCCCAGGACTGTTCATGCCACTCCTCAGTCTGGCACAGAGCAAATCTGTGACACGTCAAGCTCTCTTTCCTGTTGGAGGCCCAGATGATGTAGGCAATGTTATCTGAATTACCAAATGTGGGTATAGGTATAGCAAACTAAGGATCAATGGGGGACAATGTGATTGGTGAGAACTGATAATTGAGCAGGGGACTGCATGTAAAAAAAGGAAGGGATTACAGCGTCTTGAGGAGGAAGAATCCTGTGGAAGAGGAGGGGAGAGGGATGCAAGGGGCCAGCTGCGTGTGGATATGGGGCTGGTCAGGGCTGGTCTGGTCAAGCCCTGTGCCTGGTCACTGTCCTGCCCTCTCATTCAACTCTGTTGCTGGCTATTTGCTGTGTGAGTGTGCTCACTCCTGGGTGTGTTGGGGGTGAATCATACAATCATGGAACCACATAGCCATGTGTGCATCTGCACCCATGGGTAATTGCTGCTGGGGATGCGTGGAGCACTGGTGACCTTCAGAGCAGATCAGGCTGAGGTGGGGAATGGGATGGGGCCAGGTGTGTTGCTCATGGCTCTGTGTGTGCTGGTGGTAGTGTGGTGGCTGTGAAGGTGCTGCTCCTTGTTGGAGTTGGTCTGAGTGTGATCGGCTGTGTCCATGCCCTGTGTGCACATCTGTGTATTTATGAGAGTGTGTGTTTGTGCATGCAGTTGTGTGTGCCTGTGTGCACAAGAGTGTTGGAAATTGTGAGAGAATTTCTCCAGGGTCCTGATGCTTGACACTGGGCTGCATCTTAGGGCTGAGGGACATTTTTGAGGTCCCAAAAGGCACAGGGAAGTGAAAGGGGCATAAGCATGCTATGGATATGCTCCCTTTTCCTGTGGAGCATACAAAGGCATCCGGCCATGGACAGGCCCAAGGAGAGGGCTCATCCTTCCTGCAGTCACCACTGCACTACAGTCCTTGGGGTGGACCCAAGCTGAGGACTTGTTGATGACTCTTGGGCTGAGGTTCAGCACGCAGGCTGGGGGAGACTGTCTCATGGACATGTGTTGGACACAACCTGAGAAACAGCAGCAAATTGATATGGCTGCTGGGCCATGTTTCCATCAGTCAAAGCCCTGACACAGGGCACAGGCATTGCTTTTGATGCCATCCAATGAGAAAGATGGTTGCATTAAGGCCTGGAGAATATAGGTCACTAGTTTTTTCCTCAGCCACTTCCTAGGCTTGGCAAAGCACCAGGGAACCATGGAGTTGTGGCTCTGCATCATAAGAAGCATAGAACCTTAGAATTATTAAGGTTGGAAAAGACATCCAAGATCTTCTGGTCCAACCATCCCCCTACCACCAATATCACCCACTAAGCCATGTCCCTAAGTACTACATCCAACCTTTTCCTCTGCACAGCTTTCAGGCCAGGCTGTCCCAAGCCTGTAGCGTTGCATTGGGGTTATTGTGAGCAAAGGGCAGGACCCGGCACTTAGCCGTGGTGAACCTCATCCCACTGACCTCTGCCCATTGATCCAACCTGTCCAGGTCCCCCTGCAGGGCCTTCCTATACTCCAGCAGTTTGACACTTCCCTCCACCTTGGTGTCATCTGCAAACTTACTGAGGGTGCACTCAATTGCCTCATCCAAATCATCAATAAAGATGTTAAAGAGGGTGGGCCTCAACACCAACCCCTGGGGAACACCACTAGTGACCAGTCACCGGTTGGATTTCACTCCGTTCACCACTATACTCTGGGCCCGGCCACACAGCCAGTTTTTAACCCAGCAAAGCGTGTACCTGTCCAAGCCATGGGCTGCCAGCTTCTCCAGGAGAATACTGTGGGAGACCATGGCAAAGGCCTTGCTGAAGTCTAGGTAGACTATGTCAACAGGCTTTCCCTCATCCCCCAGACACGTCACTGGTCATAGAAGCAGATGAGGTTGGTCAGGCTGGACTTGCCTTTCTTGAACCCATACCGACTGGGTCTGATCCCCCGGTGGTCCCGCATATGCTGCATGATTGCATTCAAGATGACCTGTCCCATCACCTTTCCTGGCACCGAGGTCAGGCTGACAGGCCTGTAGTTCCCTGGGTCCTCTTTATGACCTTTCTTAAAGATGGGCATCACGTTAGCAAGTCTCCAGTCATCTGGACCTCTTTGGAGGACCATGACCACTGATAGATGATGGAAAGTGTCTGATAGGTGATGGAAAGTGACACAAGCTTCTGGAAAGCTTGGCAACAACCTTGAAAAAACAGCCAAGCCTTCAGACAGTGCACTGCAGAGATCCCATTTTATTTTGCAGATACTATGTAAGAGTCAGCTCTGACCTTTTGTTGGACACATATTTGTAGAGCCTCAAGAAAAAACAGACAAGTAGGGTAAAAAAGAGATATTACTCTAAGAGCACAATAAATCAAATGATACCAAAGAGAAAAATAACAATATTGACAATGAAAAAAGGACCAGGCCTGAGGGGTGGTACTAAGTTAAGTCATTTCTGGAAAAAGAGGGGAAATTTGTCACTATTCAGAAGTATCCATGAAATCATTTTCCTAATAGCCCACTTGAGCTCCTTGTTCCTCATGCTGTAGATGAAGGGGTTCAATGTCGGAGGCATCACCGAGTACAGAGCTGTCACCACCAGGTTTAGGTATGGAGAGGAGATGGAAGGGGGCTTCAGGTAAGCAAAAAAGCCAGTGCTGATAAACAGGGAGACCACAAACAGGTGAGGGAGGCACGTAGAAAAGGCTTTGTGCCGCCCCTGCTCTGAAGGCATCCTCAGCACAGCCCTGAAGATCTGCACATAAGAAAAAAGAATGAAAACAAAACACATTGACGCTAAACAGGCACCAATCACAAGCACCCAAAAACTCCTCAGGTAGGAGCGTGAGCAGGAGATCTTCAGGATCTGGGGGATCTCACAGAAGAACTGGTCCACAGAATTTCCTCCACAGAGGGGCAGGGAAAATGTATTGGCAGTGTGCAGCAGACCATAGAGAAAAGTACTGCCCCAGGCAGCTGCTGCCATCTGGGCACAAGCTCTGCTGCCCAGGAGGCTCCCGTAGTGCAGGGGCTTGCAGATGGCAATGTAGCGGTCATAGGACATGACAGTGAGAATAAAATACTCTGCTGATATCAGAAAGGGAAAAAGAAAGACCTGTGCAACACATCCTGCATAGGAGATGGCCCTGGTATCATGAAGGGAATTGGCCATGGCTTTGGGGACAGTGGTAGAGATGGATCCGAGGTCGAGGAGGGCGAGGTTGAGGAGGAAGAAGTACATGGGGGTATGGAGGCGGTGGTCGCAGGCTACAGCTGTGAGGATGAGGCCGTTGCCCAGGAGGGCAGCCAGGTAGATGCCCAGGAAGAGCGCGAAGTGCAGGAGCTGCAGCTCCCGTGTGTCTGTGAATGCCAGGAGAAGGAACTCAGTGATGGAGCTGCTGTTGGACATCTGATCCTCCTGGACAAAGGGGACTACCCAAGGAAGACAAGACAGTGATAGTTAGGAGAGACAACCTATTTCTCTTCCCATCCAAACACCCCTACAGTGACTTTCCCCTTTCTGAGGCATTTGTGTTGATCCCTTGCTTGATGTTTGGTTGGTGTTGGAGGAATGTGCCCCTGGGAGCAGCGGTCTCTGCTGTGGGTGCTGGAGGATTCAGACCTGTCCTACAGCTCTACATGAAAAGAAACCAGGCGTGATCTCTGATTAAATCTCTCTCTGATATATATGGACTTCACAGCATTACCACTCTCAACACTCTATACTGATGTACTTGTGATTTACTTTGTTCCAGTTGTGTCTCACTCTGAAGCATTTTTGGAGGGTAGAAAACCCTGGCAGTTGTAAGGTATACCAGGTGAGCTCTTGTGAGTCCCGGAAGGCAAAGTGACTGTCCTTAGTGCAGTGAGGTTAGCCAATTTTCATCTACCCTGGTCTCAGCCAAACTCCTCTATGTCTCAGTCGAGTTACCCACATTGAGCTGCTCAATGATTGCGAAATTGGAAAAAAAACTCTCTGGAAGGAGATGCAGCTCTGTCCCAGCCTCGGTGCCCAGAGCCCCACAGGTTAGAAGGGGAGCTGTGGGCACCTTCCGCCTATGGACACATATGATTGGTGGGACCCAGAGGGTCAGTGCTTGACTTGCAGCCCCATCTCCCCATCTGCAGGGAGCCATAAAGCAAGAACAGCAGCTGCAGCTCCAAGAAGAGAGAGGAATAGCACAGGGCTTCTGCCAGAGGAAGCAAGGCAGGGGACTAACAGGAACTGAGAAATGTCTGCTGTGAGTGAGGTCCTGCTACTGAGATTGTGAGTCATCTCCTGAATCCTGTAGGCTATAGCACAGGAAGAGAGGTGCCAGAGTACTCTGTTAGCACTGTCCTACCATTGCCTGCCCATGGCTCTGCTGCCTGCAGCTGTCCCTGCCTGCAGCTGGGTCTCTGTCCCCACACCTCCTGCCTGCAGACCACAGCCCCCATCCCACCTGCTGGGTGCTCAGCTCTGCCCTGCAGACACTTCCTGGCAGCAAGGTTCTGCCCAGGGGCAGCTCGCTGGGGGCACGTCCTAGAGCCCAGGGCACACAGACCCTGCTGACAGTGCACATGTGTTGGTGGAGCTTTCTGTGGGTTAAGGGACAGCGAAGAGACTTAATGGGGTATCCTTATTAACCTCCTTATAAAGGCTCAGGAGTATCTGAATCTTCTGGGAAATAAGAGCCTTTACTTAGTTTTCCAGTGAGCCAGAGAAGAGAAAACTGAAAGCAGAGTCTGAGGAAATCTGTGACTGAAGCAGCCAACCCCTGCCCTGACTATCCTCTTACAAAGACCCCTTGGATACACTCCGGTTGTGCTGTGGATCCGTGAGCAGGCTGCCCCAGGCAGCAGCCTCCCACCAGCAGCAGGACCCTGCCCTGCCAGGGGGGCTCCTTCCACCCGCAGCTTCTCCCCGCAGCGCCCTGGGCAGCTCCCCGGGCAGGCTGAGTGCTGAGCCTGGCAGGCGGCAGAGGCCCTGCCCCGCCACACAGCCCCTGGGCCACAGCAGGGACCCTGCTCTGCACCACAGCCCTGGACACCCCTGCCTGCACCCCCAGCTTCTCCTGCCTCCACGAACTGCGGCTGCATTGCCCTCCAGCCAGAGACTTACCGGCTGCAGGGCTGGGAAGTCTTCTCCCGCAGGGAGCTCTGGGCATGCTGCCACTTCTGCCTGCCTTTAAGCACTGTGTCTCTGCAGGCAGTGCCCCCAGCCCTGCTGCGCTGTGCAGAGGAGCTGCTCCTGGGCAGAGCTGTCTATTTGCCACACTGCCCGCTTGTCAGGAGCTCCCCTTGGGCCCAGGAGCCCGGCCCAGCTCAGCAGCAGAGGCCCAGCCCAAGGGCTCCCTTGCTCTGCCCCCCACCAGGCTCCCTGCACATGGCCCTGGGGCTTCAGGGGGAACCTGCTGGCAAACAGCCTGAAGGGATCTCTGGGGTTCCTTCCCTCACATGGGTACCCACTCTTCTTGACAGCAGTGTTCTCGAGTAGTTGGGTGTTCCCCAAGGAGGCATGCCTAGAGATGCCCTAGAGATAAGGGCATCCCCAGCGTCAGGACCCAGGAGTCCTGGCTGACACATTGTCCCCTGAACTCAGAGGGACACTCAGGCAGGGCTCTCAGAGCAGCCAACAGCTTTGTCCAGCCTCCCCCCAAAGCTTTGGACAGCTGACAGCCCCTGGGCCACCCCTTGCGAAGGGGCTCCTGACACCCTTACCTTTGGAGGAGAGCTGCAGGAGCACTGGGAACATGGAAGTCAGGCCAGAGGTCATGGTCACCCTCCAGCAGCCCTCCATCTCACTTGCTGCTGGCCCTCAGCTCAGGACAAGGGATGCCCGCCCTGGCTCCTCAACCACAGCTCCTCTGCAAGGTGCCCCTGCTCCTCCACCCGTCAGCGAGGGTCGCCCAGTGCAAGCTTGCTGCCTGCTGACCCCACTCGTGGCCACAGAAGGACAGCGCTGGGGAGCACCCAAGCAGTGCCCAGCAGGGACCAGGCCTTGCAGGGAAGTGCCGGCACTGCCACTGCTCCAGTGATGATATCCTGGTGATGCAGTGCACCCCCTGTGACATCAACACATGACATTTGAAGTCCTATAAGGTCAGCAGCAAAGAGACAAAGCAACCTGGGAGAGAAATGAGGGGTTTGCCTTCTTCTCCTGAGAAAAAGATACCTCCCTTCTACCCTGTTATATTCCAGCATTTCCTGACAAATCTGACAAAGTCCAGTGGCTGTCAGGTGTTGCTGACCACTAGAGCAGGCTACCCAGAGATGCATCCAGCCTAGCGTTGAATGCCTCCAGGGACGGGGCATCCTCAGCCTCTCTGTACAACGTGTTCCAATGCCTCACCTTCCTCTGAGTGAAAAAATTCCTCCTAATACTTAACCTAAATCTCCCCCATCTTAGTTTAAAACCATTCCCCCTTGTCCTATTGCTATCAACACATGTAAACAGGCATTCCCTCTCCTGTTGAGGTCTCCCTGAGCCTTCTCTTCTCCAAGCTAAACAAGCTCAGTTAGAATCATAGAATCATAGAATATCCTGAGTTGGAAGGGACCCTTAAGGATCATCAAGTCCAACTCTTGACACCGCACAGGTCTACCCAAAAGTTCAGACCATGTGACTAAGTGCACAGTCCAATCTCTTCTTAAATTCAGACAGGCTCGGTGCAGTGACCACTTCCCTGGGGAGTCTGTTCCAGTGTGCAACCACCCTCTCTGTGAAGAACCCCCTCCTGATGTCAAGCCTAAATTTCCCCTGCCTCAGCTTAACCCCGTTCCCACGGGTCCTGTCACTGGTGTTAATGGAGAAAAGGTCTCCTGCCTGTCGACACCCCCTTACGAGGAAGTTGTAGACTGCGATGAGGTCTCCCCTCAGCCTCCTCTTCTCCAGGCTGAACAGGCCCAGTGCCCTCAGCCGTTCCTCGTACGTCTTCCCCTCCAGGCCTTTCACCATCTTCGTAGCCCTCCTCTGGACACTCTCCAACAGTTTCATGTCCTTTTTATACTGTGGTGCCCGGAACTGCACACAGTACTCGAGGTGAGGCCTCACCAGCGCAGAGTAGAGCGGGGAAGTTCCCTCAACCTTCCTGTATAGGAGGGGTGCTCCAGCCCTCTGATCATCTGAGTGGCCCTCCTCTGGACCCGTTCCAAGAGCTCCACATGGTTCTTGTGCTGGGGGCCCTAGGCCTGCATGCAGTATTCCTGGTGGGGTCTCACAATAACAGAGTAGAAGGGGACAATCACCTTCCTCTCCCTCCTAACCACTTTTCTGACCCTGTCAGGATTCTCATGCATTTGACATCACAAAGAAAAGGTGGTGTCTCCTTCCCTGTGAGGAATAACCCTAAGCACCAGTACAGGCTGAGTAGAGGGGGAGGATCACCTCCCTTGGCCTGCTGGCGACACTCTTCTGAATGGACCCAGAATCCCGTTGGCCTTCTTGTCCACAAGGGCACACTGCTGGCTCATGGTCAGCCTGCTGTCCCCCGGGACTCCCAGGTCTTTCTCTGCAGAGCTGCTCTCCAGCAGGTCATTCCCAGCCTGTACCGGTGCTGGCGGTTTTCCTCCCTAGGAAGAAGACAGGACCCTGCACTTGCCCTTGTTGAACTTCTTGGGGTTTCTCTCAACCTATCTCTCCAGCGTGAATGGCAGCACAGGCCTCTGGGGTATCAGCCACTCCTCCCAGCTTTGTGTCATCAGCAAAGCTGCTGAAGGTACACTCTGTTACATCATCCACTTCACTGAGAAATAAGTTGAACAACAGAGAGGAACTTTGGCACGTCCCATAGCCCTGCACACAGGTAGGGCAATTGCTGCTGCAGGAATCAGTCAGCACAGTGTTTAGAGAGGGCCAGTCAGTGTTTGCTTTGTCTGCTAGCAAGTGTTTTCCCCAGGAGGGACCCTGCTGCCTTCCAGGATCCGTGAGCCCTGAAGCCCAGGGCCATGTGCAGGGAGCCTGGTGGGGGGCAGAGCAAGGGAGCCCTTGGGCTGGGCCTCTGCTGCTGAGCTGGGCCGGGCTCCTGGGCCCAAGGGGAGCTCCTGGCAAGCGGGCAGCGCTGCAGAGAGACAGCTCTGCCCAGGAGCAGCTCCTCTGCACAGCGCAGCAGGGCTGGGGGCACTGCCTGCAGAGACACAGTGCTTAAAGGCAGGCAGAAGTGGCAGCATGCCCAGAGCTCCCTGCGGGAGAAGACTTCCCAGCCCTGCAGCCGGTAAGTCTCCGGCTGGAGGGCAATGCAGCCGCAGTTCCTGGAGGCAGGAGAAGCCGGGGGTGCAGGCAGGGGTGTCCAGGGCTGTGGTGCAGGGCAGGGTCCCTGCTGTGGCCCAGGGGCTGTGTGCCGGGGCAGGGCCTCTGCCACCTGCCAGGCTCAGCACTCAGCCTGCCCGGGGAGCTGCCCAGGGCGCTGCGGGGAGAAGCTGCGGGTGGAAGGAGCCCCCCTGGCAGGGCAGGGTCCTGCTGCTGGTGGGAGGCTGCTGCCTGGGGCAGCCTGCTCACAGCTCCACAGTGCAAGCAGGATGTATCCAAGGGGACTTTAAAAGAGCAGGGATAAAGTTGAGAATTCCTCGTTCACTCTTACTCTCTGCTTACATTTTTCTCTTTGCCTAAGTGAGAATAGAAATAAAGTCTGCTATTTCAGGAGAGAGGCATTTTTACATAGAGGTAGGGATTTTCAGTGAGAGATGGATTAATTTTTTCTCAGAGATCCCTCTCCTCATTATCACTGTCTTTTCTTCCTTGGATCATCCCTTTCTCTAGGATGTCTCAGATGTCCAACAGCAGCTCCATCACCGAGTTCCTCCTCCTGCCATTTGCAGACACACGGGAGCTGCAGCTCCTGCACTTCGTGCTCTTCCTGGGCATCTACCTGGCTGCCCTCCTGGGCAACGGCCTCATCCTCACCGCTGTAGCCTGCGACCACCGCCTCCACACCCCCATGTACTTCTTCCTCCTCAACCTTGCCCTCCTCGACCTGGGCTGCATCTCCACCACTGTCCCCAAAGCCATGGCCAATTCCCTCTGGGCCACCAGGACCATCTCCTACACAGGATGTGCTGCACAGGTCTTTTCATTTATCTTCTTGATATCAGCAGAGTATTTCCTTCTCACCATCATGTCCTATGACCGCTATGTTGCCATCTGCAAGCCACTGCAGTACGGGAGCCTCCTGGGCAGCAGAGCTTGTGCCCAGATGGTAGCAGCTGCCTGGGGCAGTGGCTTTCTCTATGCTTTGATGCACACTGCCAATACATTTTCCCTGCCCCTCTGCCAAGGCAATGCCGTGGACCAGTTCTTCTGTGAAATCCCCTCCGTCCTCAAGCTCTCTTGCACAGACTCCTACCTCAGGGAAGCTGGGCTTCTCACGTTCACTTCCTTTCTGGGTTTTGGATGCTTTGTTTTTATTGTTCTGTCCTATGTGCAGATCTTCAGGGTTGTTCTGAGGATCCCCTCTGAGCAGGGCCGGCACAAAGCCTTTTCCACATGCATCCCTCACCTCTCCGTGGTCTCACTCTTTTTCAGCACTGTCATATTTGCCTACCTGAAGCCACTCTCCATCTCCTCCCCAAACCTGAACCTCGTTGTGGCAGTTCTGTACTCAGTGCTGCCTCCAGTATTGAACCCCTTCATCTACAGCATGAGGAACCAGGATCTCAGGGATTCAATATGGAAACTGTTGATTGGGTTTTTATCTGTGGCCACAGGCTGTCTACCTTTTTCTGCAAATGACTCCCAGCATATGTCACGACAGGCACTCTTGCCTTTCTCTTTGGTGTTTGTTGATTTATTTGGTTGTTTTTCCTTTGTGTCCTTGTTGTAATGTTGTCTACACAGAAAAGCCCTTCACTTTCTTCTACCTGATTATTCCCTTGTCTGTGTGACCTATGGTTTCAGTAAAAAAAAGGCTCTTTGTATTTAATCAAAATAAATGAGGCTGGAGCAATTTCTTTCTCTGAGACCTGTTTTCAGTGGATTAATGAACAGGAATAGTAAACCTTCTTCTCTCTGCAGCAGGTCAGGGCAGGCTGCCCTGGCCCTGGGGTGGCAGGAGATGCCTGAAGACCCCCAGGAATGGTACGGAGGGGCTGAAGGCCTCTGAGGGTTTGCTGCAGAGGAGAACGGGACACAGCAGGGGACACTGACCTCTGTATGCTTGTGCCATGGTACCAACATGAACTATTCCTGCTGAAGTTACAGTTAAAGAGGAAACAAAGGTAACACAGAGCCACTGCTGAATTTATCAGGAGAAGCTGTATACAGGTCAGAGTTTGTTAGCTTGTCGTCTTTGGCCTGACCCAAATGATGGGGGAGGTCTTTCCCAATCTACATGGCTCTATGGTTCTATGATTCTATGAGTCTAACATAAGTCACAGTCATTGGAAGGCAGCCACTGCAGTCTGGGAACTCAAGACTACAGCCTGGACAAGTCTGTAGGTTCTGCGAGGGATTCCTGTGGGAATGCACCATGCATCCTGGCACACTTGCCAGTGGATTGCTGGAGTTAACTACACTTGAAATGGCCATTGAGACCCTAAGAAACTCATGTTGAGTTACGTGTGACAACCTGAGGCTGAAAGACTCAATAGCAGGTGACTGTGAGTGGCTGTGGCAGAGCCCAGCAGCTTGTCCTAGTCTGGGAATATGTCCTCTTCCAACTAGGGAAATTAGAAGGCATTAATATGAACAGACTCATCAGGTCACTCAGCATAGTAAGGAAAAGTAATAGTTACTGTGCTGTAGGTGCAGCAGGCAATAGGCCTCGGATTGGGCCTCAGAAGACTCAAGCAGATCAAATCTGGTTCATCCGTGAGCTAAGACTAACACTGTGACCAGAGAGAAGGACACGGAGTGGTGCCCTACCATGAAGGAAGATGCAGAGAGCAGCTGTAAGAGGCGTCTTGCTTGTGCCATGACCGACGCAGGTTCAGCTGAAGTGAAAGTCCCAGCCCAGGACCAATGGAGTGAAGGTCCCTGGGCACAACTGCAGAAAGACTTTGCAAGACCTCTGCCAGTGACAGCTCAAAACACCAAATGCATCTTGGTGGTAGTAGGTCCTTTTGGCACATGGGCAGATGTCCTCCCTGGCAAAACCACCACGGAGGCCACCACTGCAAAGCTGCTGCATAACACTGACTTTTGTCCCTGGGGTCCAGACAGGGGAGAGGGAAGGGGAGAGGCAGGCCGTGGGGAGGGGGCTGGAGTGAGGTCACTGCCACTGCAGCAGCCTGACTGGCCCTCAGAAGGGCTGGCCGGCAGGCACTGTGACATCATCCCGCGCATCAGAGAGCCCCCTGGGCAGCAATGACGTCACTGCAGAGGGGAGGGCGAGGGGCTGGCAGAGCCCCATCGAGGGGCTGGCTGGGGGTCCCCACTGCTACAGCCACCTGGCGGCGTGGGGCAGGCAGGAGGGCAGGAAGGGTTCGTGGCTGCCTTGCTCAGGACGAGCCCTGGGTGAGCTGGGTGAGAAATCTGAGCCTTAGCTCCAGCAGAAGCTCTTGTCTTTGCTCTTGACTTTTCTTGGTAACACCACTTCCAGGTGAGCTCTGCCCTTGCTAAAACCATACCTCCATCTCCACCATAAATTTCTGTTTTGGAGCCTGTCCTTGCTGTCACCCCCTGGCAGTTCACAGAATCACAGAATCACAGAATTTCTAGGTTGGAAGAGACCTCAAGATCATCGAGTCCAACCTCTGACCTAACACTAACAGTCCCCACTAAAGCATATCCCTAAGCTCTACATCTAAATGTCTTTTGAAGACTTCCAGGGATGGTGACTCCACCACCTCCCTGGGCAGCCCGTTCCAGTGCCTAACAACCCTTTCAGTAAAGAAATTCTTCCTAACATCTAACCTAAAACTCCCCTGGCGTAACTTTAGCCCATTCCCCCTCGTCCTGTCACCAGGCACATGGGAGAACAGGCCAACCCCCACCTCGCTACAGCCTCCTTTAATGTACTTATACAGAGCAATAAGGTCACCCCTGAGCCTCCTCTTCTCCAGGCTGAACAAGCCCAGCTCCTTCAGCCGCTCCTCATAGGACTTGCTCTCCAGGCCCCTCACCAGCTTCGTCGCCCTTCTTTGGACCCGCTCAAGCACCTCGATGTCCTTCTTGTAGCGAGGGGCCCAAAACTGAACACAGTACTCGAGGTGCGGCCTCACCAGAGCCGAGTACAGGGGGACGATCACCTCCCTAGCCCTGCTGGTCACAGTGTTTCTGATACAAGCCAGGATGCCGTTGGCCTTCTTGGCCACCTGAGCACACTGCTGGCTCATATTCAGCTGACTGTCCACCATCACTCCCAGGTCCTTCTCTGCCTGGCAGCTCTCCAACCATTCCTCTCCCAGCCTGTAGTTCTGCTTGGGGTTATTGCAGCCCAGGTGCAGGACCCGGCACTTGGCCTTGTTGAACTTCATACAGTTGACCTCAGCCCATCGGTGCAGCCTATCCAGATCCTCCTGCAGAGCCTTCCTACCCTCGAGCAGATCGACACACGCACCTAGCTTGGTGTCATCTGCAAACTTACTGAGGGTGCACTCAATGCCGTCATCCAGATCATTGATGAAGATGTTAAAGAGGACCGGCCCCAGCACTGAGCCCTGGGGGACGCCACTAGTGACTGGCCTCCAACTGGACTTGGCTCCATTCACAACAACTCTTTGGGCCCGGCTATCCAGCCAGTTTCTAACCCAACGAAGCGTGCGCCAGTCCAAGCCAAGAGCAGCCAGTTTCTTGAGGAGAATGCTGTGGGAGACGGTGTCAAAAGCCTTGCTGAAGTCAAGGTAGACCACATCCACAGCCTTTCCCTCATCCACCCAGCGCGTCACTTTGTCTTAGAAGGAGATAAGGTTCGTCAAGCAGGACCTGCCTTCCATAAACCCATGCTGGCTGGGCCTGATCGCCTGCTTGCCCTTCAAGTGCCGCATGATGACTCCCAAGAGGATCTGCTCCATGAGCTTCCCTGGTACTGAGGTCAAACTGACAGGCCTGTAGTTCCCCGGGTCTGCCCTCCGGCCCTTCTTGTAGATGGGCGTCACATTTGCTAGTCGCCAGTCAGCTGGGACCTCCCCCGATAGCCAGGACTGCTGATAAATGATTGATAGGGGCTTGGCCAGCTCCTCTGCCGGTTCTCTCAGTACCCTTGGGTGGATCCCATCCGGCCCCATCGATTTGTGGACATCCAAGTGCCGTAGCAGGTCACCAACCAGTTCTTCGTGGATGGTGAGGGCCACATCCTGCTCCCTGTCCCCTTCCACCAGTTCTGGGTACTGGGTATACAGAGAACAACTGTTTTTGCCGCTAAAGACTGAGGCAAAGAAGGCATTGAGCACCTCTGCCTTTTCCTCATCTCTTGTAACTAAGTTTCCCCCTGCATCCAGTAAAGGATGGAGATTCTCCCTAGTCCTCCTTTTTGTGTTGATGTATTTATAAAAGCGTTTTTTGTTATCTTTAACAGCAGTAGCCAGATTGAGCTCCAGACGAGCTTTGGCCTTCCTAATTTTGTCCCTGCACAGCCTCGCTACATCCTTATAGTCCTCCCTAGTGGCCTGCCCACTTTTCCAAAGATTATAAACCCTCTTTTTTCTCCTAAGCTCAAGCCACAATTCTCTGTTGAGCCAGGCTGGTCTTCTTCCCCGCTGGCTCATCTTTGGGCGCATGGGAATAGACCACTCCTGCGCCATTAGGATTTGCCTCTTAAAGAGCGCCCAGCCTTTCTGGACCCCTCTGCCCTTCAGAACCGCCTCCCAAGGGACTCCACCAACTAGTGTCCTGAGCAGCCCAAAGTCAGCCCTCCGAAAGTCCAATACAGTGGTTTTACTGGTTCCCTTCCTGGCCTCGCCAAGAATAGTGAACTCCACCATTTCGTGGTCACTCTGCCCAAGACAGCTCCCGACAGTTACATCCTCCACCAGTCCTTCTCTGTTTGTGAAGAGAAGGTCTAGCAGGGCACCACCCCTGGTAGGTTCACTAATCAGCTGCGTCAGGAAGCTATCTTCTACGCTCTCCAGAAACCTCCTAGACTGCTTTCTCTGGGCTGTGTTGTGCTTCCAGGATATGTCAGGGAAGTTGAAGTCTCCCACGGGTACAAGTGCTGAAGATTTCGCAACTTCTGTCAGCTGCCTGTAGAACTCCTCATCCGTCTCCTCATCCTGGTTCGGCGGTCTATAGCAGACCCCGACCAGGACACTAGCCTTGTTGTCCCTGCCAATCCTAACCCAAAGGGACTCGACCTTGTCATTCCCAGCCTCGAGTTCTACAACATCGAAAGACTCTCTAATATAGAGAGCCACACCGCCACCCCTTCTGTGCTGCCTGTCCCTTCTGAAGAGCCTATAGCCAGGCATCGCAGCACTCCAGTCATGAGACTGGTCCCACCACGTTTCCGTGATGGCAACCAAGTCGTAGCCTGCCTGCTGCACGATGGCTTCCAGCTCCTCCTGTTTGTTACCCATGCTGCGTGCATTGGTGTAGATGCACTTCAGCTGGGCCTTTACCTTATCCCCCGGCCTTGCCATTGCTCCCCCTGGCACAGCCCCAAAAGTCCTTGCAACAGGAGACTTTGCAGAAAAAGACAGAAAAAAGACTTTGCCCAATTCTTTAGCCTGCCTTCAGAGATTTACCTCCTGCCATGCTGTCACCTGACTAACGCACATTTTGAACACACAAGGGTTCCCCCAATCTGCTTCCCAATCCATAGAAGAGATTGACGCATCCGGGCAGCTTCTTTCATGCTGAGGGCAAATCCCTGTTGATCATCCCCAGTTGTCTCTTCTGAAGAATCTGCACCCATTCAGCATGACCACACTGTCACCCTGACTGACTCTCATCTGACCTTCACCCAAAACTGCTCCCCCAAGCTGCTGCCCATCCCACAGAGGAGCTGCTCCTGCAAATGGAGGACAATACTCTGTTATTCATCACCCCATCCAATGTCCCTATCCAGCACAATGCCCCAAGCTGAGGGACATATCTCCCGACACCTCGTCAGATGTCGATGTCCCAGCCCTGTGACAGCAGATTGCGATCCAGCTGCTCCTGCCTGTGCCCTAGGCTATGGGCATTGGGGCACAAGTGGGCTGTGAGTTGTGCTTGTAAACAGGACAAAGGGACAGGACAAAGAAATTGATTCCTTCTGGAAAAGGAGAAATAAGCCTGCTGTCAAGAAGTGTGTGTGCCAGGGGAGGGAGGGAAGCCCAGGGAGTCCTTCAGGCTGTTTCCCAGCAGGTTCCCCTGCAGCCCCAGGGCCATGTGCAGGGAGCCTGGTGGGGGGCAGAGCAAGGGAGGCCTTGGGCTGGGCCTCTGCTGCTGAGCTGGGCCGGGCTCCTGGGCCCAAGGGGAGCTCCTGGCAAGCGGGCAGCGCTGCAGAGAGACAGCTCTGCCCAGGAGCAGCTCCTCTGCACAGCGCAGCAGGGCTGGGGGCACTGCCTGCAGAGACACAGTGCTTAAAAGCAGGCAGAAGTGGCAGCATGCCCAGAGCTCACTGGGGAGAAGAATTCCCAGCCCTGACCACAGTAAGTCTCTGGCTGGAGGGCAATGCAGCCACAGATCCTGGAAGCAGGAGAAGCCGGGGGTGCAGGCAGGGGTGTCCAGGGCTGTGGTGCAGAGCAGGGTCCCTGCTGTGCCCCAGGGGCTGTGTGCCGGGGCAGGGCCTCTGCCGCCTGCCAGACTCAGCACTCAGCCTGCCCAGGGAGCTGCCCAGGGCGCTGCGGGGAGAAGCTGCGGGTGGAAGGAGCCCCCCCAGCAGGGCAGGGTCCTGCTGCTGGTGGGAGGCTGCTGCCTGGGGCAGCCTGCTCACAGATCCACAGCACACCAAGGGAATTTCAAAGGGAACTCTCATCTTTCCTTATTCTCTGCTTTCAGTTTTCTCTTCTTTTAGCTCACTGGGAATAGAAATAGAAGCTGTTCTTTCCAAGAAGAGACTGAGACTTACTCGGCATGAGAAGGAAGTTTACAAGGACCCCCATCAAGTCCCTTTCCTGCCCCTCAACCCATAGAAAGCTCTAACACCCCTTGCACAGTGTCATCAGTGTCTGTGTGACCTGGGCTCTAGGACATGCCCCCAGCGAGCTGCCCCTGGGCAGAGCCCTGCTGCCAGGAGGTGTCTGCAGGGCAGAGCTGAGCACCCAGCGGGTGGGATGGGGGCTGTGAGCTGCAGGCAGGAGGTGTGGGGACAGAGACCCAGCTGCAGGCAGGGATAGCTGCAGGCAGCAGAGCTATGGGCAGGGAGTGAGAGGGAGCTGCTCCCAGAAAGTCAGTGACAGAGCGATTTGGGCACCTCCGTGCACCTCCCGCAATGCTGATGTCTTCCACAGTACAACCCTTGGTGTCTTCCCCTTCCCCAGCATAGACCACTAGAGATATTTGCATGGGAATTTGCATGGGAGAAGCTGCGGGTGGAAGGAGCTCCCCCAGCAGGGAAGGGTCCTGCTGCTGGTGGGAGGCTGCTGCCTGGGGCAGCCTGCTCACAGCTCCACAGTGCAAGCAGGATGTATTCAAGGGGATTTTAAAAGAGCAGGGATAAAGTTGAGAATTCCTCGTTCACTTTTACTCTCTCCTTACATTTTTCTCTTTGCCTCAGTGAGAATAGAAATAAAGTCTGCTATTTCAGGATAGAGGCTTTTACATCTAAGCCTTACAAAGGCCACAGGAAGTCCTTTTCCTGCCCCTCAGCCCATAGAATGCTCCACCACCTCACATGCCGTGTGCAGTGTCAGCAGGGTTTGTGTGAGCGGGGCTCTAGGACGTGCCCCCAGCGAGCTGCCCCTGGGCAGAGCTCTGCTGCCAGGAGGTGTCTGCAGGGCAGAGCTGAGCACCCAGCTCTGATGGGGTGGGGGCTGTGAGCTGCAGGCAGGAGGCGTGGGGACAGAGACCCAGCTGCAGGCAGGGACAGCTGCAGGCAGCAGAGCCATGGGCAGGGAATGGCAGGACCGTGCCAACAGAGTCTTATGGCACCTCCCTGTTTACAGTCAAGCTCACAGGATTCAGGACATGACTCTTAATCTCATCAGGAGGAAATGCAGTAGAGCAGACTCTTGTCAGTTCCTGTTGGGCCCTGGCCTTGCCTCCCCTGGCTATTATATAGCCCTGTTCTATTTCACTCTGTTCCTGCACCTGCTGCTGCTGTTCTTGTTTTAGGGGTCCCTGCAGATCTGGCTTTCAGATGCAGATGAAGCACTGACCCTATGGGTCCCACCCCCCAGACCTGTCTGTAGAAGGAAAATGCCCAGTCCCCCTTCTTACGTATGGCAATGGAGACTATGGGAAAGGAAAAAGCTGAACCTCCTTCCAGGGAATTCCTCTAGTCCAGAGGACTGGATTCCATTCATTGGGCTGCTAAATGTGGGCAACTGGACTGAGCCCGTGAGGAATCTGGCTGAGACCAGGACATATGGACAGACTGTCCTTACTGCACTAAGGGTAGTCATTTTGCTAGCTGGGACTCACAAGATCTTACCTGGAATACAAACGCCAGGGTTTTCTACTGTTCCTGAGTGTGACACAGGCAACTGGAACAAACTACACCATGCACTCTATTCTGCAGTCAAGGGTTTTGAGAGTGTTATTGCTGGGAAGTCCACATACATCAAAGAGAGATTTATTCAGACATCACTCCTGGTTTGTTTTCACATTGAGCTGCAGGACAGGCCTGATTTCTGCAGAGCCCACAGCAGAGTCCCCTGCTCCCAGTGGCACCACCAACCAAAGCTCAAGCAGGGGAAGGGAAGAAGGGTCTCAGAAAGGAGAAGGTCACTCCTTTAATGAGGAGTAGGTTTTTTCTCAGACATGCCTCTCCTAATTATCAGTGTAATTTCCTCCTTGGATTGTCCCCTTTGTCCAGGAGGATCAGATGTCCAACAGCAGCTCCAGCACCGAGTTCCTCCTCCTGCCATTTGCAGACACACGGGAGCTGCAGCTCCTGCACTTCGCGCTCTTCCTGGGCATCTACCTGGCTGCCCTCCTGGGCAATGGCCTCATCCTCACTGCCGTAGCCTGCGACCACCGCCTCCACACCCCCATGTACTTCTTCCTCCTCAACCTCGCTCTCCTCGACCTGGGCTGCATCTCCACCACTGTCCCCAAAGCCATGGCCAATTCTCTGTGGGATGCTAGGGCCATTTCCTACACAGGATGTGCTGCACAGGTCTTTTTCTTCTTCTTTTTGTTTTCAGTAGAATATTGTCTTCTCACCATCATGGCCTATGACCGCTACGTTGCCATCTGTAAGCCACTGCACTACGGGACCCTCCTGGGCAGCAGAGCTTGTGCCCAGATGTCAGCAGCTGCCTGGGGCAGTGGGGTTCTTTATGCTCTGCTGCACACTGCCAATACATTTTCCCTGCCATTCTGCAGAGGCCGTGTTATTGACCAATTTTTCTGTGAAGTTCCCCAGATCCTAAAGCTCTCTTGCTCTGATTCCCATCTCAGGGAAATTAGGCTTCTCACATTTAGTGTTTTTGTGTTTTTGGGGTGTTTTGTTTACATTGTGCTGTCCTACGTGCAGATCTTCAGGGCCGTGCTGAGGATGCCCTCTGAGCGGGGCCGGCACAAAGCTTTTTCCACGTGCCTCCCTCACCTGTTCGTGGTCTCCCTGTTTATCAGCACTGGCATTTTTTCCTACCTGAAGCCCACCTCCATCTCCTCCCCATCCCTGAACCTGGCAGTGGCAGTTCTATACTCGGTGCTGCCTCAAGTATTGAACCCCCTCATCTACAGCATGAGGAACCAGGAGCTCAAGGAAGCCATTAGGAAAGTGATGTCACAGATGTTTTCCAGGATGTGCTGAGGAATTTGATTGGACCTTTCAGCAGATATAGGCTTCTTTTCTTTATCTTGATCAGCACACTACAATCATCTGAAATGATGGAACACTTCTAATGTAATGCTTACTTTCTCTCTCTCTCTTTTTTTTTTTTTTTTTTTTTTTTTTTTCCCATGACATTAGAATATTATTTCTTTAAGGATGTGTATTGCAGGAGTAGAAAAAGTACTCATCTTCTCCCATACTTTCATTGCCAGGAGTCTGTCTCTTATGGACTTCACTTAATCTCCACAGTCCTTCAGGTATTTCCACCTGGCCTGAACTTTTGGGTAGACCTGTGCGGTGTCAAGAGTTGGACTTGATGAACCTTAAGGGTCCCTTCCAACTCAGGATATTCTATGATTCTATAACAGACCATATTGGATGCCACCTTTCCAGCAGACTATCTGGACACGCGCACTCTCCATTCTTCTCCAGATTCCCCTGCCCTTACTCTTTGATCATACAAATACATCTCACCTACCCAGTTGGTTTTCGGATCCTGAGGGAGCTTCAAGCTTGCCTGTATTCCAGTTTTCTATCTCATCATCCTTACAGCCAACTCCGTAATTGTGTTTCTATACATCATTTCCTACCTATCTCAAACATTCCCACATGGGAAGTCCCATATGGCTGCTGAGAGAAGTGCTGGACACGGGGAGGGGAGGAGCAAGGTTATCCATACAGTCTAGGACTTCAAGGGACTGCTTTTCTTACACATACAGAGCTCCTTAGGAGAAACTTTGGACCAATGTCAACTAGAGAATGATGCTATCACTTCTTCTCAAAACTCTAAACTAATGGAAACTACTCTTAAATAAAGAAACTGCTTTCTGTAAAGTTGTCACTGAAACTTCCTCTTTACCAGCAGCTTTGATACCTCAATAATGAACAGGACAAGTCTAGAAGACTGGATGAAAATGGCTGAATAATTGTAATGATCCCCATGGTGCATTTGGTGCTGAGTCCATGAACCTCAGGCAGTGAGAGAATGATGTAACTGCAAGAGAAGTTAAAGTCAGAAGGAGACTTCAAAGTGTCCTGGAGTTTAATGGTCTCCAGGGAGGGTCATTACTGAGAAACCTCCCCATGGACTTATTAGAGCACACAATTGGAGGCCATGATTACAGACAGACCAAGGCACTGTGCAGGAGACTGATACTGAGTAAAGATGAGGCCCTGTGAAGCTTGAGGTCCAAGCTTTAGTCACCCAACTTGCTTCCCCCCTTTGCTCTCATCCAAGCATTTCGTTACTTTCTCTGATTTCCCCCCACCCTTCCTGACTGTTCCTTGAAACACAATGGCATTGGCTGACCACAGACTCTTTCTGGGTGACCTCTGGCCCTAACCCATCAGCCTTCTTTTGCACTGTGAACTGATCAGACAGAAGAAACTTCACCAGGATCTTCCAGGTCTTCCGTGCCCTTCCAGCTTCTTAGGTAGCTGTGACCAATCAGTGTTCCTGTTGTTGTCCCGCCATGTGCTCAGGCAGAAGGAATTTTAAAGCCCACACCCAAGGCGTCTTCCTACATGGGGCCTATCAGGCTCTGTTCTAGTGAGATTCCAGGGGCTGAAGCTGATTAGTTCAGTTTAGCAAGGACCAGACAGTATTTTTATATATATATATATATATATATATATCTATAAAGTAAGCAAGCTTTATTACAAGCTATTTACACACATACCAACCCCAGGGCAATGACAATGGTACCGATGACTGTGAAGCTTTTCCCTATCATTGATGGCCTAGAGGAAGGAGTCAGTAGTCACACTGCTTAAACAGGCATCCCCACTGAGGCAACGTTGTCCTTGAAAGCGTGTCTCATCTCTCTCCTCTGGAAGAGTCCCAGTTTTATCCCCTCCTACCTGGCAGCTGTTCTGACGTATGGGGCCAACACATGTCACAAGGGCCACCAGGCCCCTCCTTGGTGTTGTATAAGCATGTCTACAAATGCTCATGTGCACCATTTGAGTTGGGGTTGAACTGGCTCTGTGAAGGTTGTTTCTTCATCCATCAGCATCTTCTGCTGCCCTCTGGCCAGCGTTTCTAGCTGTAAGTGTCCGGGGTACAAGCCAAGCCACAAAGTTTCACCAACCTTGCCACTGTCTCACCAGCATTGCCTCAGAGCTTGGTTAGATCCTTGTTTTCCCCTGCTTATGTGCTCAGCAACTTAAACCCCTCCCTACAAGGACGAGCTGTTCCACAATGCACCAAACAACACAATCACAGTCATAAGATCACTATGCCTTTACACAGGATTGTAAAGAGGCCACAAGGCTGCAATGTCATGAGCACAGCATGTCTCCTCATGAGCATCAGTAGCAGAGACAGTTACTATAGCCAAGGGGACAAAGACCTTAGTTTGGCTGGGGCCTTCCAGCCTTGCCAGTAATCTTGGTCCTCTCCACATGCCTGCTGCTGGCCTTCCAGCTTCTCAGGTAGACGTGACCAAGTTGAGTGCCTGTTCCTGTCCCATCACATACTCAGGCAGAAGGAAAACCCCCATGAAAACTCACACCCAAGGCCTCTTCCTGCATGGAGCCTATCAGGCTCTCAGACAGAGGGCATCTCACAATCAGTGTGCCAAGCAGGTGCCTTCTGCTGCCTTATCAGGGATACTGGCAGGTGTGAGCTGAAAAGCACAGATGTTAGCCAGGAGGCAAGGGCTGACACATCAGCTGCTTCAGGAAGAGGTCACCTCAGATTCTTTGTCCCCAGCCATGTTACTGCTGCTGGCCTGTCACCTCCAGAGACAGAGGTGACCAGACGCTTCCAGCGGATTTTAAGTTTCTGAGGCACAACAGACCTCCTTATAACATACCCACCCAACACTCTCCTTGTGGGCCAGCCCCTGATGAGATAAAAAAGTAAGCTTCTTACATGAAATTTATCAAGTAAATTTTCTGCCACTGCTAGAAACATTCTTCGTAGGATCTACTGTGTTCAGAGTGGCACATGATGTACATCTACCCTGCCTTTTTCTTTTTCTCTTTTTCTTTCTCTTTGCTTTATGTCTTCAGAGAGCTCTCCAATGGAAAGAATCTTTGAATTGCAAAACAACTCATATTAGAGGAGACCCCTGAATGACATCTTCTTGGACTGTCCTGCTCAAAGCAAACTAAATAGACAGGGTTTCTCAAGGGCTCCTCTGGGCTTGGCACAAATCAGAAAGGATCTGAAAGCATGCTCCATCCCGTAATTCCAAGATTTAATAACAACATTCAAACGTGTTGGCACAAGTGCTGATCACTGAGTCACTGAGGGATGCTGCTAGGAATTGCCTGACAGGGGAACTTTGCACAACGGATGGTACTTGGGCCTGATTGTCCAGCCAAATTCCCACACACAGCCTCATCCATTAGTTATTACGTCCACATAGCACCATTCTCACTACAAAAAGTCTCTGGGAGACAACATCAAGAGCCTTGCTAAAGTGCCGGTATACAGCATCCCTTTCCTTCCCCTCCCCTATGGGTCCAGCAATGCTGTTTTGCTCCTTCAAGTGCCTGGAGGTGGCTGTGGAAAAGCTTGCCCCATCACCTTCCCAGGGCTGGAGGTAAGGCTCACCAGCCTTACTTCTTTCCACCCTCTTTTCTCCTCTTCTGGAAGACAGGTTTGATGTCATTTCAAGTCTCCAGAAAGCTCTCTGGTCCCTCTGGCACATTTGCTGACACAGTCCACGAAGGCAGGGGAAGGTAATGCAGGAGACAGGCCAGAACACACAAGTCTTTGCCTTGCACACCCAAAGGCAGGGCATTGCAGTGGTTTTGGTGTCCCGCTGGCTCCTGCTGCCTCTCCCAGATGCTGGGAGGCACCTCAGCCCTGCAGTGCATTGCCCTGCTCTGCACTCATCTGAGATACTGTATGGCATGAGGAATGGACACAGGCTGAAGGCATTTGTGCTCACTCAGGTTTGCCTCAGTACATGAACAAAATGTACACACTGAAGCCTCATCTATACAGGGCACACATACGGACTTCTGACTTAGCCATTCAGTGTCCTTCTGGGGGGGAACAAACCACCTCTCTGAGCTGGGTTCAGAGCCTAAAAAGTCACCCAAGATGTAACCAGGACAATATCCACCTCTTATTCTCTACCATATATACAATGACAGGTTCAAGACTTTCCAATAAGTCTTCATTAATCAACACCCTGCAATTAAGACACAGATATCATTCCCTTAGTCTATGGGCCTACTTAATGAAATGTCCATAAAATGTTCAATGATTCCATTTAGTCCATGAATTGGGTTCTATCTGTTGTTGTGACCCCAAAGGACAGGAGAAGACATATGTTACATGGAGTGAGAGGGCACCAATGCCAGCTCAGGTTAGGTCACTGCTGCACTTGCACTGCTCCTTGTGAGGCTCCTCTGCTATTGGTTCGAGTGTTTCCTGCTGTGGAACATGGCTGTGTG
This sequence comes from Anas acuta, assembly GCF_963932015.1. Classification (NCBI taxonomy): domain Eukaryota; kingdom Metazoa; phylum Chordata; class Aves; order Anseriformes; family Anatidae; genus Anas; species Anas acuta. The sequence continues at coordinate 5,385,796 of NC_089016.1, read as the reverse complement.
GTGCTTATCTGCCTGCTGGGTTAAACCACAGCACAGACCAGGCCGCAAAATCTGACATTGCAATGAGCTCCTCCCCTCACCCCTGCTCCAGACTGGGCTCATCCACTGGCCACAGTCCTTTAGAGGTGTACCTGTTCCAACACAGCCTTATTCAGGAGTCTTATTCCCTTCAGAGCTTTACCTACTGTGTCATGGAATTACCAGCGGTCACGGATGCTTGCAGGTATACCTTCTGTGTTGTACACTTATCCATGTGCCACACTCTCTTCAGAGGTGTACCTGCTCTAGTGTGGCCTTTTCCATTGCAGAAGGATGATGAGGAGTTCTGGGCTGCAATGTAGAGATTCAGTGCAGAGATGATTCAGGCGAATATAGGTCTGGGACATATTGGCTGATAGAGGACCAACAGGGTCAGGCTTTGGAAGAAGCCTGATTAGTTGTGAGGAAACCACGGGTATTGGTAAATCCTCAGAAAAATAAAGGGTTCTATTTCAAGATAAAGCCAGAAAGGATGGAGAGAAATTAGCACAGCTTTGACAATCATGGGGTCAGAGTGAGCTGGGAAAGTGAATGTGTGGTAATATGATGCAGGGATGCAAGCACAGGTAGAGGAAAAGTTGGGACAGGCTGTGGAGGGGGATGGCAGAGGGCCATTGTGGGGCTGGGGCCCCCAGTGTAACTGATGTCCTTAGGGCTACAGCTGCAGCCTCTTCCACTGAGGCTTACCAGCGGACACTGGTCCCTTACTGCCCCAGGGCCTTGTTACCTCCTCAACCCCACAGAGCCTGGCAAGTGTCCTACCAGTGTCCTACACTCGGAATTGCATGCCCCCACATCACACTGCCCTTGCCAGAGCCCCGAGCAGCCCAGGAAGTGCACGATCCCCCTTCCCAGGGGATGCGCTCAGGCCTTGGCCATCCCCCTTGGTGAAACATATCAAGGGCTTTCAGAGTAACTTCTCCATTTGATTTTCCACCTGTAACCAGTGCTTCTGATTTCCTCCTCCCCCCATCTCCCATGGACAGGCACCTTCTCTGGTTATTTCCCTCGTGGTCTCTTCTGGGATGGCCCTCATCAGGGTTGGCCAACACCCTCAAACATTTGGGGGCTTGCTTCTGTCCTTTACTTCTTCAGAGACTTGCTTCAGGATCTGCAGTTCAGGAACTTGGCAGCAGAGGGCGAATCAACATGCAAAACTCCCTCACAAGCCAAGGCTTTGGGCATAATTCTCCCGAAGTCCTCAATTCCTATGGGGTTCATTAGGGACATGCCAGGAATCTCCTTAAAGGGACTGACTTCAATAATAATAATAATAATAATAATAATAATAATAATAATAATAATAATAATAATAATAATAATAATAATAATAATAATAATAATAATAACAACACTTATAGGAAAGAATCTAAGAATCCCTTCTTTCTGCTGTGTGTTTTTTTTTTTAGTTGTCTACCTACAGATAAAATGATACCAGCAACCTCAAACTGATATTAATTCTGAATGTCTTCTAAGGGACTTTGAACATGTTTTTTTGAAGACAGAAGGTCCTGTGTATCTCCTAGTCCCAAATGGGTGCTTCAGCTGTTCCAGGGCATTCTTGAGGCAGCAGCAACATCTTTGTGGGCAACTGAATCAAGTCCTGAAGGACATTGTAGGCCAAATTGAATGTATGTGGAAAATTCCTTAATTTAATGTATTAAATTTGTAAGAAGACTTCAGTTTCAGAACTTTTTATGATTGTCCACAAATTCTGACCTTTTTTTTTTTTAATAGGTCATGTACATGGACCAGCAAGATGATGTCATCCCCCTTTATGTAAAGAAAAAAAAAAGCAACTCTTTCCAAAAATATATTTCTTTCCAGCACTTGGAAGGGAGATTAAGTTCCCAGGACATGCACATATTGGCACATTTCACCTTTACATCTCAGGTCTAAGCAGAGCAGAGAGCAAGGTTAGAGAAGTTGGATACATCCTGCTTTTATCTCTTTGCTGTCAAGCAATGGTCACACCTGTGCTAGGAATTCCCTCACACATCCTTCCTGTTTATGAGCCAGCCAAATCTTTATGGCACAAGTGGCAGACTCCAACCAATACCCAAAAGGCCAGAGCACAGCCTTATCAGTGAATCATAGAATCATTTAGGTTTTAAGTTTATCCAGTCCTACCTTTAACCTAGCACTGCCCAGTCCACCATTAAAACATGTCATGAAGCCCTACATCTTCATGTTTTTTAAAGACCTCCAAGGATGATGACTCAACTACTTCCCTTGGCAGCCTGTTCCAATACTTCACAACTCTTTCAGAGAACAAATTGTTCCTAATATCCAATCTAAACCTCCTCTGGCAGAACTTAGGTCTTATCACTTTTGTCTTATCACTTGATGCTTGGGAAAACAGACCCACCCCAACTTCACTATAGCCCCATTTACAGTGATTGTAGAGTATGATAAGGTCTCCCCTGAACCTCCCTTTTAAGCCCAGAGCAGAGCCGAGGAAGGCAAATACGACCCCTGTCTTCAAGGAAGGCAAGAAGGAGGACATGGGAAACTAGAGGCCAGACAGCCCCTCCTCAGTTCCTGGGAAGGTGATGGAGCAGATAATCCTGGAAAACATTTCCAAGTACATGGAGGACAACAAAGTGATCAGGAGTGGTCAACATGGATTCACCAAGGGTTTCTTATGACTTACAAACTTGATAGCCTTCTCCAATGAAAAGACTGCCTTGGTAAGTGAGGGGAGAGAAGGGGATATTGTCTGCCTTGTCTTCAGAAAGGCTCTTGAGATGTCTCTCATAAGATCCTGATAGAGAAGCTGATGACGTCTGAGTAGAATGAGGAGGCCGTGAGGTGAACTGAAAAGTGCCTGGACAGCTGGGCTCACAGCCTTGGGGCACACAGTCTAGGTGGAGGTCAGTCACAAGCAGAGCAATGTGGAGTCGATATTGCATCCTTCCAGACCTCAACCATTTTGTAATTTTGTGATTCTGTGATATCCTTTCTGGCAAATCAGAATTGCTGGGCATCTCCCTGAAGTGCCAGGGCACTGATGTGTACAGTGTGTAGAAGAGAAGGAGTAACCAGAGTTCTGTGTGTGGTTACAGAGGTCTCATTTTGGATAGCAGAGATGGTGTGACAGCCCACAAGAGGAGTGCAGACAGGAGTGGACAGGATTGTAAGGCACGGAGGGGGAGCAGACATTTCTATAGGAGAGCAGCAGCAATGCAAGGAGCTCTGCCCTGGTGTTGTTGATGAGAGTTCATGGCTTTGAATGAGCAGGCACACCAACATGGGTGACCTTGTAGTTGCTGTCACCTAGAGACCTCCTGTAAGGAAGAAGCAGCAGCTATGGCCTTCCTCGGAAAACTGGAAAATGCCTCATGTTTGCAGGTGCCATTCCTCACAGGGGAAGTTGAAATAACCAGATTTCTGCTAGAATACCAGCACAGCAGGGAACAAGCCATGTAAAGGGTTTCTCTAGGTCATCAATGTTAAATTTATGAGCAGTGTTATTCTTAGGCCAGCCAAAGGCCTCCTGGAGTTGAATCTGGCAAGGGACATGAAGAACAACAAGAAAGACTTCTACAGGAAATGAATCAGTACATCAGCAGTGAAAGGAAGGCTAGGGAAAAGGCAGACCCACTGCTAAATGAAGGGAGGGCCCTGGTGGCAAAGGCCATAGGGAGAGCTGAGGCACTGCTCACTGCCCTCTTTGCTGCACTCTTTCCAACCTTGCCTTCTGGAATGGCAAGCCCATGAGATCCGTGAGAGGGGTCTTATCCATATTAGATAAAGACAAGGCAGCCCAAGTCTTTTCTCTGGCACCCAGTGAGACAGTGGGCACCAAATGAAACATTGGTAATACCATGTGAACACAGGAAAGCACTTCTGTACTGTGACTTTGGTTGATGAGTGGCACGGGTTGCTCAGAGAAACTGTGGAAGCTACATCCCTGGGGGCAGTCAGAACCCATTTGGACATGGAGTTGGACAACCTGCTCAGGCTGATCCTGCTTGGGGTTGGCCTAGGAAACCTCCAGAGCTCCCTTCCAACCTCAAACGTTCTGTAGTTATGTGATACCTGGCAGTATTTCTGAGAACTTTTCTGTGGTACCTTAAGTCAGTCTGAGTCCTCGTGTCCATGGAACAGAGCTTGCTTTTAGGATGACTTCACTCACTAGGTAACCCTGATGAGCAGAGGTTACAAAAGCAGGCAATGTCTCAACCCACAGCAGTGTCCCCAGCCACTGGGTCCACTGTGCAGCACCTTCTTCCTTGAGGATTATGAGTTGGAAGGAACCTTTTGAGGTCTTGGCCTGCCCTCAGATGGAGTAACTTGACGGTTAGATCACATTGGACTGTGCTTGGTTCAGCTCTCATGTTCAGAGGTGATTTTTTTCCTTAACATCATTTGAAATTTAAAATTTCCAGTCGTGAGCAGAGAAGCGCTCCATAAGCTCCTTTCCACACCCAGGAAGGTAATAATGCACCCAGCAGTGCTCCTGAGAGAGGTCGGGACACAGGACAGGAGGCACTGTGAGCTGCAGTTCCAGGCACTGATGCTGAGCCCTGGCTTTGGGGTCTCCCAGCAGGTGCTGCCAGTGCCTGCAGCCTCCAGAGTCCCCCAGCCCTGTGGGCGGCACTGGGTCTGGTCCTGACCTTTGGGAGCTGCTCTGGCTGCAGAGGGGCTGCCAGGAGCTCTGGGGCTGGTGCTGCCCACCCTCACATCCTGCCCCAGGTGTCTCTTGGTCCCTGGGATCATTGCTGTGACTGAGGGGAGAGGTCGGCCTGGCTGGGGCCTGGCAGTAGTTTTGGGGTGGTGGCCTTGTGAGAACTTGCTTCAGTGCTGTGGCTCCTGTCCAGAGGCCTGACTCTGGGCTGGCCCAGCACCACTGCCCCACACACAGCCACAGATCCCAACAGGAGGAAGGAGCCAGACATCTCCAAGGCCAGCTCCCACCTGGGATTTTGTACTTTCCCTTTGCTTGATGCCAGCAATACTGAGCTTTAAACAGAAAGCTCAGCCATCAAGAAGTGAAAAAGTCCCATTTAATTCATATACAGTTATTACTTTGCTACAAGAAAGTCCACATTGATACACACTTTTAAACAGGCTTGGACGGGCTTCATCTGACACAATGCATGTTCATTCCTCGATATCAGTGGTAGGAGTGAAAGGATTTGGGGGAGGGGTGGCTGAAAAGCAGAAGCACCAACAGTTAAAAATAATGAAATATGAAAACAAGACAAAATATAATAACACAGAAGAAGGCAACACAAGGTTTGAATGGATACAGAGGGTCACCTGTGGAGAGATATGGGACATTTATGATTCCTGAAAAATGTCCATAAAAGCACTTTCACAATAGCATCCTTTAGTGCTTGCATCCTCATGCTGTAGATGAGGGGGTTCAGTGCTGGGGGAACCACAGAGTAAAGAACTGCCACCACCAGGTCCAGGGCTGGAGAAAAGATAGAAGGGGGCTTCAGGTAGGCAAACACACCAGTGGTGATTAACAAAGAGACCACAACCAAATGAGGGACACATGTGGAAAAGGCTTTGTGCTGTCCCTGCTCAGAGGGCGTCCTCTGCACAGTCCTGAAGATCTGAATATAGGAGAGAACAATGAAAACAAAACAACCCAAGAACAGAAAACTACTAAATGTGAGAAGTCCAAGATCCCTATGGTAGGAATGTGAGCAGGAGAGCTTGAGGATCTTGGGGATTTCACAGAAGAACTGGTCCACAGCATTTTCTCCGCAGAGGAGCAGGGAAAATGTATTGGCAGTGTACAGGACAGCATTGAGAAAGCCACTGCCCCAGGCAGCTGCTGCCATCTGGGCACAAGCTCTGCTGCTCAGGAGGATCCTATAGTGCAGCGGCTTGCAGATGGCAACGTAGCGGTCATAGGCCATGATGGTGAGAAGAGAATAGTCCGATGACATCAAAAAGACAAACAGAAATTCCTGTGCAACACATCCTGCATAGGAAATGGCCCTGGTGTCCCAGAGGGAATTGGCCATGGCTTTGGGGACAGTGGTGGAGATGCAGCCCAGGTCGAGGAGGGCAAGGTTGAGGAGAAAGAAGTACATGGGGGTGTGGAGGCGGTGGTCGCAGGCTACGGCAACGAGGATGAGGCCATTGCCCAGGAGGGCAGCCAGGTAGATGCCCAGGAAGAGCACGAAGTGCAGGAGCTGCAGCTCCCGTGTGTCTGCAAATGGCAGGAGGAGGAACTCGGTGATGGAGCTGCTGTTGGACATGTGCTGCCTGTTGGGTATGGAGATCTGTATAGGTAGTAAAAGACAACGACATGTTAGGACAGGTTTCTCTGAGTGAAGCCTATGCCATTCCTTTTAGACCTCCCCTGCCATACTCAAATGCTTTTTGCTTCTCTGCTGGAATCTTTGGTTTAGCTCCATGACATGAGCTTCCTTTTTAAGGTTCAGTCTCCAATGAGGAACAGGGGGCTCTGGTTCTGGTCTCGCAAGGGAATCAGTCCTGACCAGTGCAAGGAATATAAAGGAACATGGCAGGAGGGCAAAGTTTTTTTTCAGATTTTGTCATATGAAATCCCTTCTTATACAAAAAGGAATAGAATCACAAAATGGCTCGGGTTGGAAGAGACCTTACAGATAATCTAGTTCCAGACGCCTTGCCATGGGCAGGGATGCTACCCACTAGATCACGATGCCCAGGACCTCATCCAACCTCGTCCTGAACACCTCTAGGAACAGGACATTCACAGCCTATCTGGGCAATATGTTTCAGTACCTCGCCTCCCTCTGAGTGAAAAATTTCCTCCGAATCTCTAATATAAATCTCCCCTCTTTTAGTTTAAAGCCATTCCCCTGAACCTGTCATTATCTGATTGATCAAAAAGTAGCTCTCCATCTTTTTGATAAGACCCCTTTAAGCACGGAAAAGCTGCAGCGAGGTCACCCTGCTCAGCCCCAGCTCTCTCAGCCATTCTTCGAAGGAGAGGTATGCTGATCATCTTCATGTCAGCATGTTAACATCTGCATTCTGGTGCTACATAATGTAGTTGGCATAAAGGAGTTTTAGGGACAATTTTTAATACACATTCTCTTCCCACTCTTCATGCCCAAACAGTGTTCTCTGAAGTCAGAAATCCTGAGCATTTCTGCTGCACTCACAGTGAATGGCTGTGAGACCTGAGAGGCAAAGGGATTCCCTGTGGCTCAGAGCAGAGCGAGGGAGCTGGCTGGACTTGTCCCCAACTGCCTGAGCTTTTGTAGATGGAGGGCAATCACATTTATGTTACCCTGAAAAGAAGCCAAATGCTGCTGAGACCAGATGAATCCACGGCCAATCTGTCAATGCCCAGCCTTTCTCAAGGTACCTGAACCACCAGCACCACACCTCTGGTCAAGGACACCAATCATTCATTTCGCCAACCCAACAGGTGCATGTAGCATCTCTCTGCTTCTTCCCTGTGTTTCACATAACACAGAGATGCTATGGAAAATATTTGCAGACTGCAGGACAGCTCACAGGTTGAAAGGACACACAAGGAGATATCCAAATGACCTGGTGATGGTCTTTCATGAAGGGAAAGTCAACTCTCTCCCCAGCCTCACAGATTGCATTGCCCACAACCCCCAGGCAGCTGACCCCCTCTGCAGTTGCAGCACAGGTGGAAATGGGCAAGTGGCTGGAGAAATGCACCTCTGCTCTGCTGGAGCTCTGGCTGCAGAAGACATGCTCCATGTCTTGGACTCATGGCTGTGAGGGCAGAGGCTTTTCTGGGTGGGAGAGGAGGCAAGGGGGCATGCTCAGAGGTCTCCACTGAATGGAAAAAAATATGGAGTATTCTGATGAATTCTCCCTCTGACAATTCTTCTTATTAACCATCCCCTCATTCCCTGATCATATCCCTGATACCTAAAGGTTTCTTTCTGGGAGCTGTTTCCCTGTCTTATTCCTGTTTCTGCTCACAGCCTCATCCAAATCTGTGCACAGTAATCTTTACCCTTCAGAAACTTACCAATATGCAAGAGACTGCTTAGCTGCTTGTGCATCTTTGCAGGTGGAAAAGGACATGTCAGAAAGCCCAGATGGGGTCAGCAAAGTTGATGCTGTTTCTTTCAATATGAAGAGAAGAGACTGGAGGTACATTTGGGGCAGCTCACAAACATACCGATCATCAAAGTTCCAGTTCAGGAGTCTCAGCAATGCGCTCATATCTACAGCTCCTCTTTGATTTCTTCCTGCTTCCCCTCCCTTGCAGTAGAGTAGGTAACTGAAAAGAGGGCAGAAAATCCCTATTTTGACCTTGCTTGCTTAGAAAAATTTTTTGGGAAATGCCCTTGATGTACAATGGAGCTGTGAGCAGGCTGCCCCAGGCAGCAGCCTCCCACCAGCAGCAGGACCCTGCCCTGCCAGGGGGGGCTCCTTCCACCCGCAGCTTCTCCCCACAGCGCCCTGGGCAGCTCCCCGGGCAGGCTGAGTGCTGAGCCTGGCAGGCGGCAGGGGCCCTGCCCCGGCACACAGCCCCTGGGGCACAGCAGGGACCCTGCTCTGCACCACAGCCCTGGACACCCCTGCCTGCACCCCCGGCTTCTCCTGCCTCCAGGAACTGCGGCTGCATTGCCCTCCAGCCAGACACTTACCGGCTGCAGGGCTGGGAAGTCTTCTCCCGCAGGGAGCTGTGGGCATGCTGCCACTTCTGCCTGCCTTTAAGCACTGTGTCTCTGCAGGCAGTGCCCCCAGCCCTGCTGCACTGTGCAGAGGAGCTGCTCCTGGGCAGAGCTGTCTCTCTGCAGCGCTGCCCGCTTGCCAGGAGCTCCCCTTGGGCCCAGGAGCCCGGCCCAGCTCAGCAGCAGAGGCCCAGCCCAAGGCCTCCCTTGCTCTGCCCCCCACCAGGCTCCCTGCACATGGCCCTGGGGCTCCAGGGCTCACGGCTACTGGAAGGCAGCAGGGTCTCTCCTGGGGAAAACACTTGGAAGCAGACAAAGCAAACACTGACTGGCCCTCTCTAAACACTGTGCTGACTGATTCCTGCAGCAGGAATTGCTCTACCTGTGTGCAGGGCTAAGGGACGTGCCAAAGTTCCTCTCTGTTGTTCAACTTATTTATCAGTGAAGTGGATGATGTAACTGAGTGTACCTTCAGCAGCTTTGCTGATGACACAAAGCTGGGAGGAGAGGCTGATACCCCAGAGGGCTGAGCTGGCATTCAGAGGGACCCTGACAGGCTGGAGAGATAGGTTGAAAGAAACCCCATGAAGTTGAATAAGGGCAAGTGCAGGGTCCTGTCTCCTTCCTAGGGAGGAAAACCCACAGCACAAATACAGGCTGGGAATGACCTGCTGGAGAGCACCTCTGCAGAGAAGGACCTGGGATTCCTGGGGGACATCAGGCTGAGCACAAGTCAGCAGTGTGCCCTTGTGGCCAAGAAGGCCAACAGGATCCTTGGGTGCCTTCGGAAGAGTGTTGCCAGGAGGCCAAGGGAGGTGATCCTCCCCCTCTACTCAGCCTGTACTAGTGCTTGGGGTTATTCCTCGCTAGGAAGGAGACACCACCTTTTCTTTGTGATGTCAAATGCATGAGAATCCTGACAGGGTCAGAAAAGTGGCCATTTAGTTGGAGAATAAGTAATAGGGCTGAATTCTCCTGAAACGCTGCTTGTTGCTTGACAGAGTGGCACACTGCCATAGTCATGGTGACAGCCTGGCAGCTTTGTGTCTGGGTATTACTGTGAGATCAGCCATGGGATGAAGGCTTTCTTCCTTGTCTCTTCCGTTGAGAGATGGGTTTTGCCTCTCAGCAGAAGCTATTGCTGCCACATGTCACCTGGGCAACCTCTGTGAGTGGCATGCAGCCTTGGGGCCCAAACCTGTGCAAAGACTTGGTTCTCTTGCTTTCCAATATTCACTGGCTTTCATTCCAAGCCAACCAACCCAAGGCCTTCACCAGAGCTGGTCATCAGGGAAAAGCACTTCCAGGACTCCTTGCAACAGGCTGCAATAATTCTGCTATAGCTTATGTCAATCGTGAGTGCCTGGAGTGTTTTGGACTCTTCTAGAAGTCAATTTGGAGTATGGGAATGCTCTATACAAACACAAAAGAGCTTTGATATTTTAGCTTGTGCTCAGTGACTTCTGTCCTAGAGCGTGGCAGGTTATTGAATGAAAGCCTGGAATATCTGGAGTGCATCCTTGTCCTAGAGCCACTCACACACTGGCCGACACTGACTGGGTTACTGAAAATACAGTCTGGTGGGGGACTTCAGCTTCCCGGATGTCTTCTGGAAAGACAACACAGCAGAGAGGAAACCGTCTAGGAGGTCTCTGGAGTGGGTGGAAAATAACTTCCTGACGCAGCTTGTCAGTGAGGCAACTAGGGAAGGTGCCCTGCTAGAACTTTTTGCTTGTGAACAGAGAAGGACTTGGGGGGGATGTGGAGGTTGGAAGACAACTCTTGGTCATAGCAATCACAAATTAACAGAGTTTTTGATTCTTGGAGAGGTAAGGAGCAGGGTTAGCAGTATTGCCTCCCTGTATTTCTGGAGGGTTGAATTTGGCTTGTTAAGGAGACTGTTTGGCAGAGTCCCTCGGGAGGCAGTCCAGAAGGGCAAAGGAGTCCAGGAAGGCTGGACACACTTCAAGAACAAAATCCTAAAGGCACAGGAAAAGGTCATCCCCATGTGCTGAAAGATGAGCCAGCAGAGGAGATCGTCCTGGCTGAACAGAGAGCTTTGGCTGAATCTCAGTAAGAAAAAGAGAGTTTATAACCTTTGGAAGGAGGAGCAGGACACTCAGGAGGATTAACTACAAAGATGTTGTGAGGTTGTGCAGGGAGAAAATTCAATGGGCCAAAGCCCAACTGGAACTCAGTCTGGCCATAAAGGAGAATGAAAAATGATTTTCTAAATGACTTAGCAACAAAAGGAGTACTAAGGAGAATTTCCATCCTTAATAATATGTGGGGGGAAACACAGTTGAGAAGAGATGAGGAAAAGGCAGAGGTACTTAATGCCGCCTTTGTCTTCTTTAGTAGGAAGTCCAGTTGTTCTCTGGCTGTCCAGCCCCCGGAGCTAGTAGACAGGGGTGAGGAGCAGAATGAAGCCCTCCTAATCCAAGAGGAGATGTTTAGCGACTTGCTACTCCACTTACACATACACAATGGGGCCAGATGGGATCCACCCAAGGGTAATGAAAGAGATGGCAGAAGTACTTACAAGTAACTTTCCAACATTTATCAGCAGTTCTGGCTGCCAGGGGAGGTCCCAGTCAACTCTCCCCTAGCAAATGTGATGCCCATCTACAGGAAAGGCCAGAAGGAGGACCCAGGGAACTACAGGCCTGTCACTCTGACTTTGGTGCCAGGGAAGGATATGATGCAGATTATCCTGACTGCCATCATGCAGCACATACAGGATAACCAGGTGATCAGTCAGCCTGGATTTATGAAAGGCAGGTCCTGCTTGATGAACCTGTTCTTCTATGAAAAGATGATGTACTTAGCGGATGAGGGAAAGGCTGTGGATGTTGTCTGCCTAAGGTTTAGTAAAGGTTCTGACTGTTTCCCAGACTTCCAATTGGCAGCAGGTCACAAGTGGAGTCCCCCATGGCTCAGAGCAGGGGCCAGCAAAAGTACAAGAGGAAATGGCCTCAAGTTGCACCAGGGGAGGTTTAGGTTGGATATTGGGGAAAATGTCTTCCCTGAAAGGCTTGTGATGCATTGGAACAGGCTGCCCAGGGATGTGGTGGAGTGGTCATCCCTGGAGGTATTCCCAAGACATGTAGATGCGGTGCTTAGGGACATGGTTTAGTGGTAGATGTGGCAGTGTTGTGGTTAACGGACTTAATGATTTGCGATGTTTTTTCCAATCTACATGGCCCTATGGTTCTATGCTTCTATGAGTCTCACAAAAGTCACAATCATTGGAAGGCAGCCACTGCAGTCTGGGAACTCGAGACTATGGCCTGGACAAGACAATTGTTTCTGCAAGGGATTCCTGTGGGCTGGCACCACGCATTCTGGAAGACTTGCCAGTGGATTGCTGGAGTTCACTACACTTGAAATTGCCATGAAGATATTCGTGTTGGGTCACGTGTGATAAACTCAGGTGGAAAGACTCAAGAGCAGGTGACTTTGAGTGGCTGTTGCAGAGCTCAGCAGCTTGCCCCAGTGTGGGAATATGTCCCCTTCTACCTAGGGGAATTAAAAAGGATTAGTATGACCAGACTCATCAGGTCAATCTGCACAGTAAGGGAAAGTAATAGTTACTGTGCTGTAGCTGCAGCAGGCAATAGGCCTTGGACTGAGCCTCAGAAGACTCAAGCAAATCTAATGCAGTTCATCCATGAGCTAAGACAAACACTGTGAGCAGAGTGAAGGACACTTCGAGTATAGGAGGTGGGCAACTGGCATGGCTGAGCAAGAACCTGCTGCTTAAACTGAGGGAAAAGAGGGAAATGTCCAGAAGCAGAAACAGGGTTGTATAGCCTGGGAGGAATACAGGGGTGTCATCCGGAGGTGTAGAGAGGGGATCAGGAAAGCCAACGTAGAGATGGAGCTGAACTTGGCAAGGGACATGAAGAATAACAAGGGGTTCTACAGATACATAGGCAGGAGGAGACAGGCCAAGGAGAGTGTTCCCCCTCTGATAAACGAGATGGGAGAACTGGCTTCCTCAGACAGGGAAAATGCTGAGGTACTCAATAAGTGCTTTGTCTCAGTCTTCACTCGTGGTCAAGTTTCCTGTGTCTGTCAGGACCCTGAACCTTGAGCAGAGGGTGAGAGGAGCGGATTCTGTCCCACTGTGACAGTGTCTGGGACTGCCTAATGAAAGTGGATGTGTACAAGTCCATGGGGCCAGAGGGTATACATCCCAGGGTGCTGAGAGAGATGGCTGATGTGCTTGCTGAGCTGCTCTCCATCGTATTCGAAAAATCATGGCTGTCGGGTGAAGCACCAAGTGACTGGAAAAAGGGAAACATGACTCCCATTTTTAAGAAAAGGAAAACAGAAGAGCTGGGGAACTACAGGCTGGTGATCCTCACCTCTGTGCCTGATATGATCACGGAGCAGTCCCTCCTGGAACACATCTGAAGGCATGCATGAGATAAAGAGGTGATTCGAGACAGCCAGTATGGCTTCACCAAAGGCAGATCTTGCCTAACCAATCTGGTGGCCTTCTATGATGGAGCGATGGCATCAGTGGACAAAGGAAGGGCTACGAATATCATCTACCTGGACTTGAGCAAAGCTTTTGATATGGTCCCTCACCACATTCATCTCTCTAAATTGGAGAGGAATGGATTTGAAGGATGGACTGTTAGGTGGATCAAGAATTGGTTGGCTGGTCGTAGCCAAAGTTTTGTGGTCAATAGTTCTATGTCTGGGTGGAGGCTGGTCACAAGTGGTGTCCCTCAGGGGTCGGTCTTGGAGCTGGTGCTCTTCAACATCTTTATCAATGACATAGGTGATGAAATCGAGTGCATCCTCAGCAAGTTTACAGATGTCACCAAGCTGAGCGGTGCATTGGATACAATAGAGGGAAGGGATGCCATCCAGAGGGACCTGGACAGACTGGAGTACTGAGCACCATGAGAACCCAATGAGGTTCAAAAAGGCCAAGTGCAAGGTGTTGCACTTGGACTTGGGCAATCCCAGGTCTTTATATAGACTGGGCAAAGAAGAACTTGAGAACGACTTGTGGGTCCTGCTGGATGAGAAGCTGCACATGAGCCAGCAGTGTGCGCTTGTTGCCTGGGAGGCCAACTGTGTCCTGAGCTGCTTTAAAAAGGAGTGGCCAGGAGGGAGAGGGAGGTGACTGTACCTCTCTACTCTGTTCTTGTGAGACCTCACCTGGAATACTGCATACAAGCCATAGGCCCCCAGCACAAGGAGGATGTGGAGCTCTTGGAAGGGATCCAGAGGAGGGCCACACAGATAATCAGAGGGCTGGAGCACCTCTCCTATGCAGAAAGGTTGAGGGAACTGGTCTTGTTTAGCTTGGAGAAGAGAAGGCTCTGCCAAGACCTCATTGCAGCCTTCCAGTACTTGAAAGGAGTGTATAAACAGGAGGGGGAAATGCGTGTTCATATGTGTTGGTAGTGATTGAACAAGGGGGAATGGTTTTAAAGTAAGACAAGGGAGGTTTAGACTAGAAATTAGGAGATCTTTTTTTACTCAGAGGGTGGTGAGGCACTGGAACATGTTGCCCAGAGAGGTTGTGGATGCCCCATCCCTGGAGACATTCAAGGCCACCTGGATGCGGCTCTGGGCATCCTGCTCTAGTGGTTGGCAACCTTGCCCAGAGCAGGGGGATTGAAAGTAGATGGTTTTTAAGGTCCTTTTCAACCACGGACATTCCATGATTCTATAATGTTTTTCCTCCCAGCGTCACATCCCAGAGAGGCGTCAGCTTCCAGGGACAGCTGGCCCTGGATTGTCCCCCATAGCAAGGAGGCATGCCTAGAGAAGGCCTAGGGATAAGGGCATCCCTAGTGTCAGGACCCAGGAGTCCTTGCCACCACATTGTCTCCTGAGCTCAGAGGAACACTCAGGCAGGGCTTTCACAGCAGCCAACGGCCTTTTCCAGCCTCCCCCCAACACCCAGAAATTGCAGCTTTGGACAGCTGACAGCCCCTGTGACACATGTTGGAAAGGGGCTCCTGACACCTTTACCTTTGGGGGAGAGCAGCAGGAGCACTGGGAACATGGAAGTCAGGACAGAGGTGATGGTCACCCTCCAGCAGCCCTCCGTCTCACTTACTGCTGGTCCTCCGCTCAGGACAAGGGATGCCCGCCCTGGCTCCTCAACCACAGCTCCTCTGCAAGGTGCCCCTGCTTCTCTGCCCATCAGTGAGGGTCGCCCAGTGCAAGCTTGCTGCCTGCTGACCCCACTCCTGGCCACACAAGGACAGCGCTGGGGAGCACCCAAGCAGTGCCCAGCAGGGACCAGGCCTTGCAGAGAAGTGCCGGCACTGCCGCTGCTCCAGTGATGATATCCTGGTGATGCAGGGCTTCCCCCTGTGACATCAGCCCGTGTCATTTGAAGGCCTGTGAGGTCAGCAGCATGGAGATTGCACAGCTCAGGAGAGACATGAGAGATTTCCCTTCTTGTCCTGAGAAACAGTCACCTCCCTTCTACCCAGTACTTTTCAGGATCAGGAACAGATCAGGGACATCTCCAAATGAATCATAGAATCATAGAATCATAGAATATCCTGAGTTGGAAGGGACCCTTAAGGATCATCAAGTCCAACTCTTGACACCGCACAGGTCTACCCAAGTTCAGACCATGTGACTAAGTGCACAGTCCAATCTCTTCTTAAATTCAGTCAGGCTCGGTGCAGTGACCACTTCCCTGGGGAGCCTGTTCCAGTGTGCAACCACTCTCTCTGTGAAGAACCCCTTCCTGATGTCCAGCCTAAACTTCCCCTGCCTCAGCTTAACTCCGTTCCCGCGGGTCCTGTCGCTGGTGTTAATGGAGAAAAGGTCTCCTGCCTCTCGACACCCCCTTACGAGGAAGTTGTAGACTGCGATGAGGTCTCCCCTCAGCCTCCTCTTCTCCAGGCTGAACAGGCCCAGTGCCCTCAGCCGTTCCTCGTACGTCTTCCCCTCCAGGCCTTTCACCATCTTCGTAGCCCTCCTCTGGACACTCTCCAACAGTTTCATGTCCTTTTTATACTGTGGTGCCCAGAACTGCACACAGTACTCGAGGTGAGGCCGCACCAGCGCAGAGTAGAGCGGGACAATCACCTCCCTTGACCTACTAGCGATGCCGTGCTTGATGCACCCCAGGACACGGTTGGCCCTCCTGGCTGCCAGGGCACATTGCTGGCTCATATTCAACTTGCTGTCTACCACGACCCCCAGATCCCTCTCTTCTAGGCCGCTCTCCAGCATCTCATCGCCCAGTCTGTACGTGCAGCCAGGGTTTCCCCGTCCCAGGTGCAGGACCCGGCACTTGCTCTTATTGAACTTCATGCGGTTGGCGATCGCCCAGCTCTCCAGCCTATCCAGATCCCTCTGCAAGGCCTTTCCACCCTCATTCGAGTCCACAACTCCTCCAAGTTTGGTGTCATCAGCAAACTTGCTCAAAATACCTTCTATTCCTACATCCAGATAGTTTATAAAAATATTGAAAAGTACCGGCCCTAAAATGGAGCTTTGAGGGACCCCACTGGTGACCGCCCGCCAGCCTGACGCAGCCCCATTTACCATAACCCTTTGGGCCCTGCCCGTTAGCCAATTGCTCACCCATCGTATGATGTTTTTATTTAGCTGTATGGTGGACATTTTGTCCAGTAGGATCCTATGGGAAACCGTGTCAAAAGCCTTGCTGAAGTCCAAAAAAAGCACATCAGCTGGTTTCCCTTGGTCCACCATACGGGTGATCTTATCATAAAAGGAAATCAGGTTAGTTAGGCAGGACCTACCCTTCACAAACCCATGCTGGCTGGGACCAATGACTGCTTTGTCCCCCAGGTGCGCCTCAATAAGTTTGAGAACCATCTTCTCCATGATTTTACCAGGCACTGACGTGAGACTGACAGGCCTGTAATTGCTAGGGTCTTCTTTCTGACCCTTCTTGAAAATCGGTACAACATAGGATGACTTCCTCCCAGAGACAGATCCAAAAGAGGCACCAGTTCCCACGGAAACCTGGCCCAGGATTGTCCCCATCACAAGGAGGCTGAGCCATGCCCAGAGGAGCCCTGGGGCTGAGGACAGCCCTAGCATCAGGACTCAGGAGTCCTGGCTGACCCATTGTCCCCTGAGCCCAGTGGGACCCTCAGGCAGGGCTCTCGCAGCATCCACCGGTCTGTCCTGTCCTCCCCCACAGCCCAGGACCTGCAGCTTTGGACAGCTGACAGCCCCTGGGCCACCTGGGAAGGGGCTCCTGACACCCTCACCTTTTCACTCAGAGGATGGTGAGGCACTGGAACATGTTGCCCAGAGAGGCTGAGGATGCCCCAACCCTGGAGGCATTGAAGGCTAGGCTGGATGCGGCTCTGGGTAGCCTGCTCTAGTGGTCAGCAACACCTGACAGCTACTGGACCATCCCTTTGGGAAAGGGCTCCTGACACCCTTACCTTTGGGGGAGAGCTGCAGGAGCACTGGGAACTGGAAAACCATATCAGAGGCGATGGTCACCCTCCAGCAGCCCTCCATCTCGCTTGCTGCTGGCCCTCAGCTCAGGACAAGGGATGCCCGCCCTGGCTCCTCAACCACAGCTCCTCTGCAAGGTGCCCCTGCTCCTCCGCCCGTCAAAAAAGGGGACTTTTGAAATCTCTCTGCCATCCCTGCACTGCTGCTATCTTCCACAGTACAGCCCTTGGTCTCTTCCGCTCCCCCAGCAAGGACCACCAGAGATATAGGCATGGGAACTTGTTCATGATTCTCCTTTGGAGTCAGTGATGTAGGGGATAAGTCAGGTGCAGCTCAGAATGCTGCACGTTCTGTCATGCAGATGCATGAATTGAGGAAAAGCCTCCATGTCCTGTCATGACATGTAGGGTTGTGGAAATGCTGTGTGTGGGGCTGAGAATGAGCTCACTCTGTCTTCAGGTCATCTTTTTTTTAGAGCATTCAAAACTTTTCCTGTAAGAGTTCTGCTGGGCTGCAGGCTGCCCCCCTCCAGGGCACAGCTCTGCCGTAGCAGCTCTGTGCTTTCCGTGGAGAAGACACCTGATGGCTAAGGGCGTGGAAATGCTGCTGGAAATCTCTATGTGTTAGCTGCAGTGATCCCTCTGTATCCCTTGCTAAACGTGGAGAACTGAGACCATCCTCAAGACCCCAGGAGATTACAGAATCACAGAATCACAGAATTTCTAGGTTGGAAGAGACCTCAAGATCATCGAGTCCAACCTCTAACCTAACGCTAACAGTCCCCACTAAACCATATCCCTAAGCTCTACATCTAAACGTCTTTTGAAGACTTCCAGGGATGGTGACTCCACCACCTCCCTGGGCAGCCTGTTCCAATGCCTCACAACCCTTTCAGTAAAGAAGCTCTTCCTAACATCTAAACTAAAACTCCCCTGGCGCAACTTTAGCCCATTCCCCCTCGTCCTGTCACCAGGCATGTGGGAGAACAGGCCAACCCCCACCTCACTACAGCCTCCTTTAAGGTATCTGTAGAGAGCGATAAGGTCGCCCCTGAGCCTCCTTTTCTCCAGGCTGAACAAGCCCAGCTCCCTCAGCCGCTCCTCGTAGGACTTGTTCTCCAGGCCCCTCACCAGCTTCGTCGCCCTTCTTTGGACCCGCTCAAGCACCTCGATGTCCTTCTTGTAGCGAGGGGCCCAAAACTGAACACAGTACTCGAGGTGCGGCCTCACCAGAGCCGAGTACAGGGGGATGATCACCTCCCTAGCCCTGCTGGTCACACTGTTTCTGATACAAGCCAGGATGCTGTTGGCCTTCTTGGCCACCTGAGCACACTGCTGGCTCATATTCAGCCGACTATCAACTATCACTCCCCGGTCCTTCTCTGCCTGGCAGCTCTCCAACCACTCATCTCCCAATTGGAGATTGGAGATTTGCAGTTGGAAACTGGATTCCTTTCCTCTGAGCAGTGTGCAGGCTCTTCTCTAAGGGAATGCCTGAGTATGATGGTATCTTTGAGCTCAAAGCAGTGCCAGTCCAGGGCAGCTGTGACCAGGACTTTGGGACAGGATAGCTGCCCTTACTCTGCTCTAAGGGACAGAGCCCTTGCCTCTCAGGCAAGATTTCACTTGAGTGCAGCAGTAATGCCAAGGACTTCCAGAGTCCCTTGCTCCCAGTGGCACCCTCTGGTAGCATAAACCAGAGCTCTACTAAGGAACGTGCAGCGGAGGTTTTCCTGACAGGGAAGCAGCAGTTCTCAGGTTTAACAAGAAATAGAGTAGGTTTTGCTCACAGGACTGAGCCTAACATTTTGCTGTATTTCCCTCCTCAGACAGGTCCTCATGCCCAGAGGAATCAAATGTCCAACAGCAGCTCCATCAGCGAGTTCCTCCTCCTGCCATTCGCAGACACACGGGAGCTGCAGCTCCTGCACTTCGCGCTCTTCCTGGGCATCTACCTGGCTGCCCTCCTGGGCAACGGCCTCGTCCTCACCACCATAGCCTGCGACCACCGCCTCCACACCCCCATGTACTTCTTCCTCCTCAACCTCGCCCTCCTCGACCTCGGATCTGTCTCCACCACTGTCCCCAAAGCCATGGCCAATTCCCTCTGGGACACCAGGGCCATTTCCTACTCGGGGTGTGTTGCACAGGTCTTTTTCATTGTGTTTTTGTTTTCAGCAGAGTATTCTCTTCTCACCATCATGTCCTACGACCGCTACGTTGCCATCTGCAAGGCCCTGCACTACGGGACCCTCCTGGGCAGTAGAGCTTGTGCCCAGATGGCAGCAGCTGCCTGGGGTTCTGCTTTTCTCAATGCTGTCCTGCACACTGCCAGTACATTTTCCCTGCCTCTCTGCCAAGGCAATGCTGTGAACCAGTTCTTCTGTGAAATCCCCCAAATCCTCAAGCTCTCCTGTACACAGTCCTTCCTCAGTGAAGTTTGGGTTCTTGTAGGTAATGTTTTCATCGACTTTGGGTGTTTTGTATTCATTGTGCTCTCCTATGTTCAGATCATCAGGGCCGTGCTGAGGATGCCCTCTGAGCAGGGGCAGCACAAAGCCTTTTCAACATGCCTACCTCACCTGGCCGTGGTCTCCCTGTTTCTCAGTACTGGCTTTTTCAGCTGCCTAAAGCCCCCCTCCCTGTCCTTCTCATCCCTGGACCTGGTGGTGGCAGTTCTGTACTCAGTGGTGCCCCCAGCAGTGAACCCCTTCATCTACAGCATGAGAAACGAGGAGCTGAAATTTGCACTGAACAAAGTGATTTCATTGACATTTTTCACTGCTGGTAAACTTTTCATCTGTCTCCACAACTGACTCACAGTATATTCATTGTATATTCAGTACATTCCTATGCATTGTATTATTATTATTATTGTTACTATACTATATTATATATTATATTATTTTATGTCTACGTTGACATTTATTTTGATGTTGTTAAGTACCATTGTGATGTTCTGACACACATTTGGCTTTGTCTCATTTCATCTGAAACATCAACCTGCCATCTTTCCCTGTAGCCCCTATAAAATATGTGTGCCACTGGGACTGAGCTGACTCTCTCATAGTGTCTTTTTGGTATCTCGGATTCTATAGGCAAATGAGATGTCTGCAGTCTCCATGGAGGTAATGTGGACCCAGCGAGCACAGGGAAGGTGGGTCTGGAAAAGGATTCAAGTCATCCTCAGGCACAAAGGAGTGGCACAAAGCTGCACCAGAGGCGGTTCAGTCTGGACATTAGGAAAAATTTCTTTAACATGAGGGTGGTCAGACAATAAAAACTATCTCTACACCCACAGTGTCTTCGAGCAGAGTGTCCCAGGGCACAGATTCAGCCCAGCTTGTAGCATGAACAAAAAGGAGAAACTGCCCAAGAAAGCTACCACCAGCCCCAGCCCCTCATGGTTCCCAGCACCAGCCTTCCACCTCAGTCTGGGGAGGGCTAATCACTGAAATGTGAGCACTCCCATCCTCCTGCTGGGCTCAGGGCCTGTACCGGGGGAACAGCCAGCCCAGCCTGGTCCCTCTCCAGGCCCAGAGCCCAGCCAGCCCCAGGGCAGGGCTGTCTGTGAACCCCTGTGAGGGACATGATGGGGCTGGGGCAGGGCTGGGTGAAGGGGGGAGGCTGCTAAAGCAGAAGGGCAGTGAGGGCCGGGGCATTTGCCTATGTGCACAACAGGGCTGAAACGTTTGGGGCAATTTCTCCAGGCTCCTGATGCAAGAAGAAGCTGGGTCTGATTTCAGGATTGAGGGACATTTCTTGAGGGCCCCACAGACACAGAGAATGTGAAAGGGGGCTTAACATATTATCAATATGCTCTCTTTTCCTGGGCAGCATGCAGAGGCATCCAGCCATAGACAGGCCCAAGGAGAGGGCTCGTCCTTCCTGTGGTCGCAGCTGCACTCCAGTCCCTGGGGTGGACCCAAGCGGAGGACTTGCTGATGACTTTGGGGCTGAGGTTCAGCACACAGGTTGGAGGAGGCTGTCACATGGACGTGTGCTAGATTGAGCAACAGAAGCAAACTGGTATGGCTGCTGTGTCATGCTTCCATCAGTGGAAGCCCTGGCACAAGGCCCCAGACTTGGCTTTCGATGACACCCTTCAGGAAAGATTATGGAGTTATGAGATGCAGAATAGAGGGCGCCAGTCCTTATTCAGCCACTTCCCAACCTAGTGCAGCACCAGGAAACTGCGGACTTCTGGCTCATCTTCTACTCTAACTCATGAGCACGCATTAGGGTACCCACAGTCCTGACCTAGTCTTGGGATTAGGTTAACACCAGTATTTGAGGCAACTTCCAGCCAAGGTCAGCTTCCATTTGATCTCTCCCCATCCCTCCTCTCACCTCTCCAGATGTTTCTGGCCACCTCCCCATGCTCCCCACAGGGCCCTGAGCTGGCGGAGCTATGAGCAGACCAAGCAGGCTGTGGTGCCCCAGAGGTGACTGCGCACTGGCTGAGCTGCACAGCATGGGAAGTAGACCCAGCTAGGTTGGGATCACTGTTGTTAATCCTGCTTTTCATGGTGTGTAGTTCTGGCAGGTGCTCAGAAAGAGCAATGGATGTTGCCAAGGACTCTAGGGGGTTTCCAGGTGTCTTTCTAGTTCCAGCTGGTGGTACTTTGTGAGGGTGACAGGAATCCCTCTCCATCCTCCCTTCCTGTGCATGCTGGTTCTTTGATGAATTGCACAGGAACTGTGATGCTCTTCTTTGCTTGAGGACATCTAAATTTTGCGATACCCATTTTGGTGACAAGATCTTGGGCATTTTCTCTCTTTGTAAGGCTCCATTCCTTGCCCACCCTGAGAACACGCCACCCATGGAGAACTCCTAGGCTCTCCACACAGCTCCACATTCCTGTCTCGGATGCTGTCTTCTGCCCAGCCCATATGGGACAGTTGTGGCTATGTACCTCAGTGACCATTCACCATTTCTGCTGTCATTAGATACAACAGGGTGTTCCTAAATTGTACCCATGGTCTCTCACTACTCACAGCATGGCAATGAGCCTTTTGGGGAGCAGCTGCACAGCCCTGATCTTGGCAACAGCCTTGAAAAAAAAAAGAGACGAGCCTTCAGGCAACACGCTGTGGAGATGCCTTTTTTTTTTTTTATCACATGTTATATAAGAGTGAGCTTTGATTTGCTGATAGACATACATTTATAGAGCTTCAAGAGTAAACAGAGCAGTGTCATTGCTCAGGAGAATTAGGATGAATATTTTTCTGAGAGCATAATAAATGCAAATGATACCAAAGTTACAATAACAATAATGATATGAAAGAAGAACCAGGCCTGCACAGAGGTACCAAGTTAAGTCATTTCTGGAAAAAGAGGGGAAATTTATCATTATTCAGAAACATCCATAAAATCACTTTCCTAACCTCACCCTTGAGCTCGTGGTTCTTCATGCTGTAGATGAAGGGGTTCAGTGTCGGGGGCACCACCGAGTACAGAACTGCAACCACCAGGTTTAGGGATGGAGAAGAGATGGAGGGGGGCTTCAGGTAGGCAAACATGGCTGTGCTGAGAAACAAGGAGACCACTGCCAGGTGAGGGAGGCACATGGAAAAGGCTTTGTGCCTGCCTTGCTCAGAGGGCATCCTCAGCACGGCCCTGAAGATCTGAACATAAGAAAAAAGAATGAAAACAAAACAGACAAATACTAAACAGTCACCAATAAAAACAAGACCAACTTCCCTGCAGTAGTCTGATTCCAAGCAGGAGAGTTTGAGGATCTGAGGGATTTCACAGAAGTACTGGTCCACAGTATTGCCTCGGCAAAGAGGTATTGAAAATGCATGCGCAGTGTGCAGCAGAGCAGTGAGAACCCCACTGCCCCAGGCAGCTGCTGCCATCTGGGCACAAGATCTGCTGCCCAGGAGGCTCCCGTAGTGAAGGGGTTTGCAGATGGCAACATAGCGGTCGTAGGACATGACAGTGAGAACAGAATACTCTGCAGCAAGGAAGAGCAGAAGAAGAAACACCTGTGCAACACATCCTTCATAGGAAATGACCCTGGTGTCCCAGAGGGAATTGGCCATGGCTTTGGGGACAGTGGTGGAGATGCAGCCCAGGTCGAGGAGGGCGAGGTTGAGGAGGAAGAAGTACATGGGGGTGTGGAGGCGGTGGTCGCAGGCTATGGCGGTGAGGACGAGGCCGTTGCCCAGGAGGGCAGCCAGGTAGATGCCCAGGAAGAGCGCGAAGTGCAGGAGCTGCAGCTCCCATGTGTCTGCGAATGGCAGGAGGAGGAACTCGGTGATGGAGCTGCTGTTGGACATCTGATCCTCCCGGGAATGGAGATCTGCCTCCTCTGAATACGGAGGCCTGTCCAAGAATCAAAAAGAGTTAAATGCTAGGGTAGACCTCTGTAAGGAAAACCTACTCATTTTCTTGTAGTAACCTGAAAAGAAATTGCCTCTTCACTTTGGGAAAGGCTGTTGCTCTCTTTGATCTTAAACTGATACTTCAGGAGTCAAGGGACTCTGCAGGAGATGGTCCTGCCCTAGAGCAGTCTACAAATGGAACATGGCGTTGTCCTAGATGAAGTATGCTTTGCAAAACTAAGAGTTTGTCAGCATTCTTTCTCAAAATTAATCCAAATGCAGAGCAAAGGTTTTTGCATGTTTTGGTTTGTTTCTTTATACTTGTCTCCCCATGCCTGAGGAGCGTATTCAAGGCATAAAACCTTGGCAATTGTACTGCCCACCCATGGAAATCTTGGGGTCCTGGGTGGCAAAGGGACCGTCCCTCAAGGCAGAATGAGGACAGCTGCTGTATCCACCAGTCCTGGTCTCAGCTGCCCTGTGTGGGCACCTCTGGAGGATGGTCACATTCAGGTGTTCCCCTGAAAACAACCAGGATTCTGCTGAGAGCAGAGGAATCCAGGTTCAAAGGGCAGATCTCCAAACCCCTCACCCATCTCATCGTACCTGAGGAGGATCTCAGCTCTCTGCTCTTCTCCAGGGACAGAGAGGGATCATAACAGCTGCCCACATTCAGGCATCCAGTAGCAATAGTATGGCCTTAGGAATGATGTGTCTTTTCCATGGGGCTGCTAGACAACACAGAGCTGCTAGGGCAGAGCTGTGCCATTGTGCACGGCAGCCTACAGCCCAGCAGAAGCCCTGATGACACTATGGCTGGAGGTTGAAGGTGCGAGAGAAAGGAAAGCAGGGAATGGCTCCAAGGAAGGTGTCTCCAGTGCAAGGATATCAGGGAGATGCCCAAATCCCTTCTGCCATGAAGATACTGGGAGCAGCTCCCTCTCACTCCCTGCCCATGGCTCTGCTGCCTGCAGCTGTCCCTGCCTGCAGCTGGGTCTCTGTCCCCACACCTCCTGCCTGCAGCTCACAGCCCCCATCCCACCCGCTGGGTGCTCAGCTCTGCCCTGCAGACACCTGGCAGCAGGGCTCTGCCCAGGGGCAGCTTGCTGGGGGCACGTCCAAGAGACCAGCTCACACAGATCCTGCTGACACTGCACCTCACAGAATCACAGAATCACAGAATTTCTAGGTTGGAAGAGACCTCAAGATCATCGAGTCCAACCTCTGACCTAACGCTAACAGTCCCCACTAAACCATATCCCTGAGCTCTACGTCCAAACGTCTTTTAAAGACTTCCAGGGATGGTAACTCCACCACCTCCCTGGGCAGCCTGTTCCAGTGTCTAACAACCCTTTCGGTAAAGAAGTTCTTTCTAACATGTAACCTAATCTGTGGCGGTGGAGCTTTTCAGGGCTGAGGGCCAGGAAAGGGACCTGATGGGGGTCAGGGCAACCTTTTTAGGATGCCTTAGGACTGTCAGGCTTTTCTAGGAAATAATATTATAGTTTGCTATTTCTACTGAGCCAAAAAGAAAAGTGAAAGCAGAGGCTAAGGAAAGATGAGAGTGAAGTTCCCTTTGAAATTCCCTTGGTGTGCTGTGGATCTGTGAGCAGGCAGCCCCAGGCAGCAGCCTCCCACCAGCAGCAGGACCCTGCCCTGCCGGGGGGGCTCCTTCCACCCACAGCTTCTCCCCGCAGCGCCCTGGGCATCTCCCCGGGCAGGCTGAGTGCTGAGCCTGGCAGGCGGCAGAGGCCCTGCCCCGGCACACAGCCCCTGCGGCACAGCAGGGACCCTGCTCTGCACCACAGCCCTGGACACCCCTTTCACCATCCTGGTTGCAGAGCCTGCTGCCAGCCTCTGACAAGAGAGCACTCAGGGCCCAGCCTTTCTGCATTTTCCTTCTGCCACAGACTTACCCTGTAATGTGCTGCAAGCATTCATTCCCCATCGAGCTTTCAGTATCCCCTCAATTCACACAGCCTGTAAACTCTATCTCCCTTTTCTCGCTTCACAGTGCCAGCTGCAGGCAGTGCCCCCAGCCCTGCTGCGCTGTGCAGAGGAGCTGCTCCTGGGCAGAGCTGTCTCTCTGCAGCGCTGCCCGCTTGCCAGGAGCTCCCCTTGGGCCCAGGAGCCCGGCCCAGCTCAGCAGCAGAGGCCCAGCCCAAGGCCTCCCTTGCTCTGCCCCCCACCAGGCTCCCTGCACATGGCCCTGGGGCTGCAGGGGAACCTGCTGGGAAACAGCCTGAAGGAATCCCTGGGGCTCCAGCCCTCCCATGGCACACACACTTCTTCACACCAGTGTCATTTCTCCTTACAGAATACCAATTAAGTGTAACAATCACATCTTCTTGTCCCAGTATTACTTTGGACATGAAATCATGGTCAGGGACTGATCTCCTTCATCCCCACTTCAGGAAATATTTCAGCAGTCAGTCGAGGCATCTCATGCTGGTTGTTATTCCTGGGGCTGGAAAGGGATCTCAGCTCCCTCCCATGCCTGCCACAGACCCACAGGAGCTGGGATTCCTCAGGCCTCAGTTCAGGTATCAAAAACATAGGCAATTTAATGTCAATTACTGGGCCACAATAGCTCCTTAGTGGAGATGGAGGACAGGCAGGAGCTGTTCAGATGGAAATACCTGCTGAAATTTGAGGTTGATCCTTTAGTCTGATGGGGCATTCTTCAGGCCAACTGAAATGGCAGCAGATGCCACATGTAGGACAACTGAACCTGTCCCTACTCCTTATGTGTAGGTCAGCCTGCAGAGGCTGTCAGCAGAGCAAAAGGAGTCATGTGTCACAGGGAGAGCTAAACCTATTCTGTTCTCTTTTAAATGTTCTCTTTTTTCCTTTCTCTTCTATGTCACCCTTGGCTGTAATGGCTGTTGTGTCTCGGACATCTCCACAGGGCCTCAGCTCTCACCAGCCAGGTCTCCCTGCCCTTTGTGCCTTGAGGCAGGACTCTGCAGGGGAACAACAGGTCATCAGTTAGGATAAAATCAGTGGTTACTTAGCAAACTACACCATTAACAGTCCATGGGACCTAGGGGCCTGCATCAAAGGCCCCTGAGTGAGCGATGTGACCTCAGCGATGTGACCACAGCGATGTGACCTCAGCGCTTGAACCTCAGCGATGTGACCTCAGCGCGGGAAGCTCGGCGTGGGAACCTCAGTGATGTGACCTCAGCGCGGGAACCTCAGCGATGTGACCTCAACGCGGGAAACTAAGCGATGTGACCTCAGCGATGTGACCTCAGCGCGGGAACCTAAACAATGTGACCTCAGCGTGGGTACCTCAGCGCGGGAACCTAAACAATGTGACCTCAGCGCGGGAACCTCAGCGATGTGACTTCACCGTGGGAACCTCAGCGATGTGACCTCAGCGCGGGAACCTCAGCGATGTGACCTCAGCGTGGGTACCTCAGCGCGGGAACCTCAGCGATGTGACTTCACCGTGGGAACCTCAGCAATGTGACCTCAGCGTGGTTACCTCAGTGTAGGAACCTCAGCTGTGTGACCTCAGCGTGGGAATCTCAGCGTGGGAACCTCAGCGATGTGACCTCACCGCGGGAACCTAAACAATGTGACCTCAGCGCGGGAACCAAAACAATGTGACCTCAGCGCGGGAACCTCAGTGTAGGAACCTCAGCTGTGTGACCTCAGCGCGGGAACCTCAGTGTAGGAACCTCAGCTGTGTGACCTCAGTGTGGGAATCTCAGCGTGGGAACCTCAGCGATGTGAGCTCAGCGCGGGAACCTCAGCGATGTGACCTAAGCGCGGGAACCTCAACGCAGGAACCTCAGTGCGGGAACCTCAACGATAAGACCTCAGCGCGGGAACCTCAGCGCTGTGACCTCAACGTGTGAACTTCAGCGATGAGACCTCAGCGCGGGAACCTCAGCGATGTGACCTCAGCGCAGGAACCTCAGCGATGTGACCTCAGCGTGGGAATCTCAGCGTGGGAACCTCAGCACTGTGACCTCAGCACTGTGACCTCAGCGTGGGAACCTCAGCACTGTGACCTCAGCACTGTGACCTCAGCACTGTGACCTCAGCACTGTGACCTCAGCACAGTGACTTCAGCGTGGAAACCTCAGCACTGTGACCTCAGCGTGGGAACCTCAGCACTGTGACCTCAGCACTGTGACCTCAGCACTGTGACCTCAGCGTGGGAACCTCAGCACTGTGACCTCAGCACTGTGACCTCAGCACTGTGACCTCAGCGTGGGAACCTGAGCTCTGTGACCTCAGCGCGGAATCCTCAGCAATGTGACCTCAGCGCGGGAACCTCAGCGATGTGACCCCAATGTGGGAACCTCAGATATGTGACCTCAGCATGGGAACCTCAGCGTGGGAAACTCAGAGATGTGACCTCAGCGTGGGAACCTCAACACTGTGACCTCAGCACTGTGACCTCAGCACTGGGACCTCAGCACTGTGACCTCAGCACTGGGACCTCAGCGTGGGAACCTCAGCACTTTGACCTCAGCACTGTGACCTCAGCGTGGGAACCTCAGCGATGTAACCTCAGCGATGAGACCTCAGCGCGGGAACCTCAGCGATGTAACCTCAGCGATGAGACCTCAGCCCGGGAACGTCAGCATGGAAACCTCAGAAATGTGACCTCAACGCGGGAACCTCAGCGTAGGAACCTCATCGATGTCACCGCAGCGCGGGAACCTCAGCGTGGGAACCACAGCAGTGTGACCTCAGAGCGGGAACCTCAGCGATGTGACCGCAGCGTGGGAACCTCAGCGTGGGAACCTCAGCAGTGTGACCTCAGCGCGGGAACTTCAGCGATGTGACAGCAGCGCGGGAACCTCAGCACGGGAACCTCGGCGATGTGACCTCAGCGAGGGAACCTCAGCACGGGAACCTCGGCGATGTGACCTCAGCGCGGGAACCTCAGCACGGGAACCTCAGCGATGTGACCTCAGCGAGGGAACCTCAGCACGGGAACCTCGGCGATGTGACCTCAGCGCGGGAACCTCTGCACGGGAACCTCAGCGCGGGAACCTCAGCGATGTGACCTCAGCGCGGGAACCAGAGCGCGGGAACCTCAGCAGTGTGACCTCAGCGCGGGAACCAGAGCGCGGGAACCTCAGCAGTGTGACCTCAGCGATGTGAGCTCAGCACGGGAGCCTCAGCGCGGGAAACTCAGCGAAGTGACCTCAGCGCAGGAACCTCAGCAATGTGACATCAGCGATGTGACCTCAGCGCGTGAACCTCAGCGCGGGAACGTCAGCGATGTGACCTCAGCGTGGGAACATCAGCGCAGGAACCTCAGCGATGTCACCACAGCGCGGTAAACTCAGCGATGTGAACTCACCACGGGAATCTCAGCAATGTGACAACAGCGCGGGAACCTCAGTGCGGGAACCTCAGCGATGTGACCTCAGCGATGTGACCTCAGCGCGGGAACCTCAGCAAATGAACCTCAGCGATGTGACCTCAGCGTGGGAACATCAGCGATGTGACCTCAGCGTGGGAACATCAGCGAAGTGACCTCAGCGCGGGAACCAGAGCGCGGGAAACTCAGCAGTGTGACCTCAGCGATGTGACCTCAGAGCGGGAACCTCAGCGCGGGAATCTCAGCGAAGTGACCTCAGCGCGGGAACCTCAGCAATGTGACCTCAGCGATGTGACCTCAGCGCGGGAACCTCAACAATGTGACCTCATCACGGGAACCTCAGCGCGGGAACGTCAGCGATGTGACCTCAGCGCGGGAACCTCAGCGCAGGAACCTCAGTGATGTGACCTCAGCGCGGGAACCTCAGCGATGTGACCTCAGCGATGTGACCTCAGCGCGGGAACCTCTGCACGGGAACCTCGGCGATGTGACCTCAGCGATGTGACCTCAGTGCGGGAACCTCAGCGATGTGACCTCAGTGCGGGAACCTGAGCGTGGGAACCTCAGCGATGTGACCTCAGTGTGGGAACCTCAGCGATGTGACATCACCGTGGGTACATCAGGTAGGGGACCTCAGCGATGTCACCTAAGCGCGGGAACCTCAGCGCGGGAACCTCAGCGATTTGACCTCTGCGCGGCAACCTCAGCGATGTGACCTCAGCGCGGGAACCTCAGCGATGTGACCTCAGCGCGGGAACCTCAGCGATGCGACTTCAGCGCGGGAACCTCAGCGTGGAAACCTCAGCAATGTGACCTCAATGCAGGAACCTCAGCGTGGAAACATCAGCAATGTGACCTCAGCGCGGGAACCTCAGCGATGTGACCTCAGCGATCTGACCTCACCGTGGGAACCTCAGCAATGTGACCTCAGCGTGGGAACCTCAGCAATGTGACCTCAGCGCGGGAACTTCAGCGATGTGACCTCAGCGCGGGAACCTCAGTGCGGGAACCACAGCAGTGTGACCTCAGAGCGGGAACCTCAGCGATGTGACCTCAGCGCGGGAACCAGAGCGTGGGAGCCTCAGCGAAGTGACCTCAGCGCGGGAACCTCAGCGCGGGAACTCAGCGAAGTGACCTCAGCGCGGGAACGTCAGCGATGTGACCTAAGCGATGTGACCTCAGCGAGGGAACCTCAGCGATGTGACCTCACCACGGGAATCTCAGCAATGTGACCACAACGCGGGAACCTCAGCGCGGGAACCTCAGCACGGGAACCTCGGCGATGTGACCTCAGTGCGGGAACCTCAGCAATGTGACATCAGCGATGTGACCTCATGGCGGGAACATCAGCACGGGAACCTCAGCGATGTGACCTCAGCGCGGGAACCTCAGCGATGTGACCTCAGTGCGGGAACCTCAGCGATGTGACCTCAGCGCGGGAACCTCAGCGATGTGACCTCAGCGCGGGAACATCAGCGC
Source organism: Anas acuta (assembly GCF_963932015.1). NCBI lineage: Eukaryota > Metazoa > Chordata > Aves > Anseriformes > Anatidae > Anas > Anas acuta. Next base: position 5,355,551 of record NC_089016.1, on the reverse strand, counting down.
GGGAACCTCAGCGATGTGACCTTAGCGCGGGAACCTCAGCGCGGGAACCTCAGCGATGTGACCTCAGCGCGGGAAACTCAGAGTAGGAACCTCAGCGATGTCACCTTAGCGCGGGAAGCTCAGCACGGGAACCTCAGCAATGTGACCTCAGCGATGTGACCTCAGCGATGTGACCTCAGCGATGTGACCTCAGCGCGGGAACCTCAGCAATGTGACCTCAGCGCAGGAACCTCAGCGATGTGACCTCAGCGTGTGAAACCTCAGAGATGTGACCACAGCGCGGGAACCTCAGTGGTGTCACCTAAGCGCGGGAACCTCAGCGCGGGAAGCTCAGCGATCTGACCTCAGTGTGGGAACCACAGCGCGGAAACCTCAGCATTGTGACCTCACCACGGGAACATCAGCAATGTGACCTCAGTGCGGGAACCTCAGCAATGTGACCTCAGCGATGTGTCCTCAGCCCGGGAACCTCAGCAATGTGACGTCAGCGCAGGAACCTCAGCGATGTGACCTCAGCGATGTGACCTCAACGCGGGAACCTCAGCGATGTGACCTCAGCGCGGGAACCTCAGCGATGTGACCTCAGCGCGGGAACCTCAGAGATGTGACCTCAGCACGGGAACCTCAGCGATGTGACCTCAGCGCGGGAACCTCAGCGATGTGACCTCAACGCGGGAACCTCAGCGATGTGACCTCAGCGCAGGAACCTCGGCGATGTGACCTCAGCGATGTGACCTCAACGCGGGAACCTCAGCGATGTGACCTCAGCGCGGGAACCTCAGCGATGTGACCTAAGCGTGGGAACCTCAGCGATGTGACCTCAACGCGGGAACCTCAGCGATGTGACCTCAGCGCGGGAACCTCAGCGATGTGACCGCAGCACGGGAACCTCAGAGATGTGACCTCAGCGCGGGAACCTCAGAGATGTGACCTCAGCACGGGAACCTCAGCGATGTGACCTCAGCGCGGGAACCTCAGCGATGTGACCTCAACGCGGGAACCTCAGCGATGTGACCTCAGCGCAGGAACCTCGGCGATGTGACCTCAGCGATGTGACCTCAACGCGGGAACCTCAGAGATGTGACCTCAGCGCGGGAACCTCAGCGATGTGACCTAAGCGTGGGAACCTCAGCGATGTGACCTCAGCGCGGGAACCTCAGCGATGTGACCGCAGCGCGGGAACCTCAGAGATGTGACCGCAGCGCGGGAACCTCAGAGATGTGACCTCAGCGCGGGAACCTCAGCGATGTGACCTCAGCACGGGAACCTCAGCGATGTGACCTCAGCGCGGGAACCTCAGCGATGTGACCTCAACGCGGGAACCTCAGCGATGTGACCTCAGCGCGGGAACCTCAGAGATGTGACCTCAGCACGGGAACCTCAGAGATGTGACCTCAACGCGGGAACCTCAGCGATGTGACCTCAACGCGGGAACCTCAGCGATGTGACCTCAACGCGGGAACCTCAGAGATGTGACCTCAGCGCGGGAACCTCAGAGATGTGACCTCAGCACGGGAACCTCAGAGATGTGACCTCAGCACGGGAACCTCAGCGATGTGACCTCAGCGCGGGAACCTCAGCGATGTGACCTCAACGCGGGAACCTCAGCGATGTGACCTCAGCGCAGGAACCTCGGCGATGTGACCTCAGCGATGTGACCTCAGCGCGGGAACCTCAGAGATGTGACCTCAGCACGGGAACCTCAGCGATGTGACCTCAGCGCGGGAACCTCAGCGATGTGACCTCAACGCGGGAACCTCAGCGATGTGACCTCAGCGCGGGAACCTCGGCGATGTGACCTCAGCGATGTGACCTCAACGCGGGAACCTCAGCGATGTGACCGCAGCGCGGGAACCTCAGCGATGTGACCGCAGCGCGGGAACCTCAGAGATGTGACCTCAGCACGGGAACCTCAGCGATGTCAGCTCAGTGCAAGAACATCAGCGTGGGAACCTCAGTGATGTGACCTAAACGATGTGACCTCAGAGCGGGAACGTCAGCGATGTGACCTCAGCGCGGGAACCTCAGCACGGGAACCTCAGCGATGTGACCTCAGCGCGGGAACCTCAGTGCGGGAACCTCAGCGATGTGACCTCAGCGCGGGAACCTCAGCGCGTGAACCTCATCGATTTGACCTCAGCGAAGTGACCTCAGCGCGTGAACCTCATCGATGTGACCTCAGCTATGTGACCTCAGCGCGGGAACCAGAGCGTGGGAACCTCAGCATTGTGACCTCAGCGCGGAAACCTCTGTGATGTGACCTCAGCGCGGGACCCTCAGCGCGGGAACCTCAGCCCGGGAACCTCAACAATGTGACCTCAGCGCGGAAACCTCAGCGATGTGACCTCATGGCGGGAACCTCTGCGTGGGAACCTCAGGGATGTGACCTCAGCGCGGGAACCTCAGCGATGTGACCCCAGCGTGGGAACCTCAGCAATGTGACCTCAGCACTGTGACCTCAGCGTAGGAACCTCAGCACTGTGACCTCAGCACTGTGACCTCAGCGTGGGAACCTCAGCACTGTGACCTCAGCGTGGGAACCTCAGCACTGTGACCTCAGCACTGTGACCTCAGCGTGGGAACCTCAGCACTGTGACCTCAGTACTGTGACCACAGCACTGTGACCTCAGCGTGGGAACCTCAGCACTGTGACCTCAGCACTGTGACCTCAGCACTGTGACCTCAGCGTGGGAACCTCAGCACTGTGACCTCAGCAATGTGACATCAGCGTGGGAACCTCAGAACTGGGACCTCAGCACTGGGACCTCAGCGATGTCAGCTCAGTGCGGGAACATCAGCGTGGGAACCTCAGTGATGTGACCTCAGCGCGGGAACCTCAGCGATGTGACCTCAGCGCGGGAAGCAGAGCGCGGGAACCTCAGCAATGTGACCTCAGCGCGGGAATCTCATCGATGTGACCTCAGCGAGGGAAGCAGAGTGTGGGAACCACAGCATTGTGACCTCACCGCAGGAACCTCACCGATGTGACCTCAGCGCTGGAACCTCAGCTTGGGAACCTCAGCACTGTGACCTCAGCGTGGGAACCTCAGCACTGTGACCTCAGCAATGTGACCTCAGCGTGGGAACCTCAGCACTGTGACCTCAGCACTGGGACCTCAGCGTGGGAACCTCAGCACTGTGACCTCAGCGCTGGAACCTCAGCTTGGGAACCTCAGCACTGTGACCTCAGCGCGGGAAACTCAGCGATGTGACCTCAGCGCGGGAACCTCAGCGCGGGAACCTCAGCCCGGAAACCTCAACAATGTGACCTCAGCGCGGAAACCTCAGGGATGTGACCACTGCGCGGGAACCTCAGCGCGGGAACCTCCGTGATGTGACCTTAGCGTGGGAAGCTCAGTGCTGGAAACCTCAACAATGTAACCTCAGCTCGGGAACCTCAGCGATGTGACCTCAGCGCTGGAACCTCAGCGTGGGAACCTCAGCACTGGGACCTCAGCGTGGGAACCTCAGCACTGTGACCTCAGCACTGTGACCTCAGCACTGTGACCTCAGCGTGGGAACCTCAGCACTGTGACCTCAGCACTGTGACCTCAGTGTGGGAACCTCAGCACTGTGACCTCAGCGTGGGAACCTCAGCACTGGGACCTCAGCACTGGGACCTCAGCGTGGGAACCTCAGTACTGTGACCTCAGCACTGTGACCTCAGCACTGGGACCTCAGCGTGGGAACCTCAGCACTGGGACCTCAGCACTGTGACCTCAGCACTGTGACCTCAGCATGGAACCTCAGCACTGTGACATCAGCACTGTGACCTCAGCACTGTGACCTCATGGCGGGAACCTCTGCGTGGGAACCTCAGCGATGTGACCTCAGCGCGGGAACCTCAGCGCGGGAACCTCAGCAATGTGACCCCAGCGTGGGAACCTCAGCAATGTGACCTCAGCATGGGAACCTCAGCGTGGGAAACTCAGAGATGTGACCTCAGCGTGGGAACCTCAGCACTGTGACCTCAGCACTTTGACTTCAGCGTGGGAACCTCAGCACTGTGGCCTCAGCACTGTGACCTCAGCGTGGGAACCTCAGCACTGTGACCTCAGCACTTTGACCTCAGCGTGGGAACCTCAGCACTGTGACCTCAGCGTGGGAACCTCAGCACTGTGGCCTCAGCACTGTGACCTCAGCGTGGGAACCTCAGCACTGTGACCTCAGCGTGGGAACCTCAGCACTGTGACCTCAGCACTGTGACCTCGGCATGGGAACCTCAGCACTGTGACCTCAGCACTGTGACCTCAGCGTGGGAACCTCAGCACTGGGACCTCAGCACTGGGACCTCAGCACTGTGACCTCAGCACTGTGACTTCAGCGCTATGACCTCAGAACTGTGACCTCAGCGTGGGAACGTCAGCGATGTGACCTCAGCGCGGTAACCTCAGCGATGTCAGCTCAGTGCGGGAACATCAGCGTGGGAACCTCAGTGATGTGACCTAAACGATGTGACCTCCGCGCGGGAAGCAGAGCGCGGGAACCTCAGCATTGTGACCTCACCGCAGGAACCTCACCGATGTGACCTCAGTGCGGGAACCTCAGCGATGTGACCTCAGCGTGGGAACCTCAACAATGTGACCTCAGAGTGGGAACCTCAGCGCGGGAACCTCAGCATTGTGACCTCAGCGCGGGAACCTCAGCGATGTGACCTCAGTGCGGGAACCTCAGCACTCTGACCTCAGCACTGTGACATCAGCACTGTGACCTCAGCACTGTGACCTCAGCACTATGACCTCAGCGTGGGAACCTCAGCACTGTGACCTCAGCACTGTGACCTCAGCGCGGGAACCTCAGTGATGTGACCTCAGCGCGGGAACCTCAGCAATGTGACCTCAGCGCGGGAACCTCAGCGCGGGAACCTCACCCCGGGAACCTCAACAATGTGACCTCAGCGCGGAAACCTCAGCGATGTGACCACTGCGCGGGAACCTCAGCGCGGGAACCTCAGTGATGTGACCTCAGCGTGGGAACCTCAGCACTGTGACCTCAGCACTTTGACCTCAGCGTGGGAACCTCAGCACTGTGACCTCAGCACTTTGACCTCAGCGTGGGAACCTCAGTGATGTGACCTCAGCCCGGGAACCTCAGAGATGAGACCTCAGCGCGGGAACCTCAGCGCGGGAACCTCAGTGATGTGACCTCATGGCGGGAACCTCAGCGATGTGACCCCAGCGCGGGAACATCAGGGCGGGAACATCAGCGATGTGACATCAGCACTTTGACCTCAGCGTGGGAACCTCAGCACTGTGACCTCAGCGTGGGAACCTCAGCACTGTGACCTCAGCACTTGGACCTCAGTACTGTGACCTCAGCACTGTGACCTCAGCACTGGGACCTCAGCGTGGGAACCTCAGCACTGTGACCTCAGCACTGTGACCTCAGCACTGTGACCTCAGCGTGGGAACCTCAGCACTGTGACCTCAGCGTGGGAACCTCAGCACTGTGACCTCAGCACTTTGACCTCAGCGTGGGAACCTCAGCACTGTGACCTCAGCACTTTGACCTCAACGTGGGAACCTCAGCACTGTGACCTCAGCGTGGGATCCTCAGCACTTTGACCTTAGCACTGGGACCTCAGCACTGTGACCTCAGCACTGTTACCTCAGCACTGGGACCTCAGCATGGAACCTCAGCACTGGGACCTCAGCAATGTGACATCAGCGTAGGAACCTCAGCACTGTGACCTCAGCACTGTGACCTCAGCACTGTGACCTCACTGCGGGAACCTCAGCGATGTTACCTCATGGCGGGAACCTCTGCGTGGGAACCTCAGCGATGTGACCTCAGCGCGGGAACCTCAGCGATGTGACCCCAGCGTGGGAACCTCAGCAATGTGACCTCAGCATGGGAACCTCAGCGTGGGAAACTCAGAGATGTGACCTCAGCGTGGGAACCTCAGCACTGTGACCTCAGCACTGTGACCTCAGCGTGGGAACCTCAGCACTGTGACCTCAGCACTGTGACCTCAGCGTGGGAACCTCAGCACTGTGACCTCAGTACTGTGACCACAGCACTGTGACCTCGGCGTGGGAACCTCAGCACTGTGACCTCACCACTGTGACCTCAGCACTGTGACCTCAGCGTGGGAACCTCAGCACTGGGACCTCAGCACTGGGACCTCAGCACTGTGACCTCAGCACTGTGACTTCAGCACTATGACCTCAGAACTGTGACCTCAGCGTGGGAACGTCAGCGATGTGACCTCAGCGCGGGAACCTCAGCGATGTCAGCTCAGTGCGGGAACATCAGCGTGGGAACCTCAGTGATGTGACCTAAACGATGTGACCTCAGCGCGGGAAGCAGAGCGCGGGAACCTCAGCAATGTGACCTCACCGCAGGAACCTCACCGATGTGACCTCAGTGCGGGAACCTCAGCGATGTGACCTCAGCGCGGGAACCAGAGCGCGGGAACCTCAACAATGTGACCTCAACAATGTGACCAAAGCGCGGAAACCTCAGCGATGTGACCTCAGCGCAGGAACCTCAGCGCGGGAACCTCAGCGATGTGACCTCAGCGTGGGAACCTCAACAATGTGACCTCAGAGTGGGAACCTCAGCGCGGGAACCTCACCATTGTGACCTCAGCGCGGGAAACTAAGCGATGTTACCTCAGTTCGGGAACCTCAACAATGTGACCTTAGCGCGGGAACCAGACCGTGGGAACCTCAGCATTGTGACCTTAGCGTGGGAACCTCAGCACTCTGACCTCAGCACTGTGACCTCAGCACTGTGACCTCAGCACTGTGACCTCAGCGTGGGAACCTCAGCACTGTGACCTCAGCACTGTGACCTCAGCGTGGGAACCTCAGCACTGTGACCTCAGCGTGGGAACCTCAGCACTGTGACCTCAGCACTGTGACCTCAGCACTGTGACCTCAGCGTGGGAACCTCAGCACTGTGACCTCAGCACTGTGACCTCAGCACTGTGACCTCAGCGTGGGAACCTCAGCACTGGGACCTCAGCAATGTGACATCAGCGTGGGAACCTCAGCACTGTGACCTCAGCACTGTGACCTCAGCACTGTGACCTCAGCACTGTGACATCAGCACTGTGACCTCAGCACTGTGACCTCAGCGCGGGAACCTCAGCAATGTGACCTCAGCATGGGAACCTCAGCACTGTGACCTCAGCGTGGGAAACTCAGAGATGTGACCTCAGCGTGGGAACCTCAGCACTGTGACCTCAGCGTGGGAACCTCAGCACTGTGACCTCAGCACTGTGACCTCAGCACTGTGACCTCAGCGTGGGAACCTCAGCACTGGGACCTCAGCACTGGGAACCTCAGCACTGTGACCTCAGCACTGTGACTTCAGCGCTATGACCTCAGAACTGTGACCTCAGCGTGGGAACGTCAGCGATGTGACCTCAGCGCGGGAACCTCAGCGATGTCAGCTCAGTGCGGGAACATCAGCGTGGGATCCTCAGTGATGTGACCTAAACGATGTGACCTCAGCGCGGGAACCTCAGCGATGTGACCTCAGCGCGGGAAGCAGAGCGCGGGAACCTCAGCAATGTGACCTCAGCGCGGGAATCTCATCGATGTGACCTCAGCGAGGGAAGCAGAGTGTGGGAACCACAGCATTGTGACCTCACCGCAGGAACCTCACCGATGTGACCTCAGTGCGGGAACCTCAGCGATGTGACCTCAGCGCGGGAACCAGAGCGCGGAAACCTCAACAATGTGACCTCAGCGCGGAAACCTCAGAGATGTGACCTCAGCGCGGGAAACTCAGCGCGGGAACCTCAGTGATGTGACCTCAGCGCGGGAACCTCAGCGATGTGACCTCAGTGCGGGAACCTCAGCGATGTGACCACTGCTCGGGAACCTCAGCGCGGGAACCTCAGAGATGTGACCTCAGCGCGGGAACCTCAGTGATGTGACCTCAGCGCGGGAACCTCAGCGATGTGACCTCAGCGCGGGAACCTCAGCAATCTGACCTCAGTGCGGGAACCTCAGCAGTGTGACCTCAGTGCGGGAACCTCAGCGATGTGACCTCAGCGCGGGAACCTCAGCAATGTGACCTCAGTGCGGGAACCTCAGCAATGTGACCTCAGCGCGGGAACCTCAGCAATGTGACCTCAGTGCGGGAACCTCAGCGATGTGACCACTGCGCGGGAACCCTAGCGCGGGAACGCAGCCCGAGAACCTCAACAATGTGACCTCAGCGCGGAAACCTCAGCGATGTGACCTTAGCGCTGGAACCTCAGCGTGGGAACCTCAGCACTGGGACCTCAGCGTGGGAACCTCAGCGATGTGACCACTGCGCGGGAACCTCAGCGCGGGAACCTCAGTGATGTGACCTTAGCGTGGGAAGCTCAGTGCTGGAAACCTCAACAATGTAACCTCAGCGCGGGAACCTCAGTGATGTGACCTCAGCGCGGGAACCTCAGCGATGTGACCTTAGCGCTGGAACCTCAGCGTGGGAACCTCAGCACTGGGACCTCAGCGTGGGAACCTCAGCACTGTGACCTCAGCACTGTGACCTCAGCACTGTGACCTCAGCGTGGGAACCTCAGCACTGTGACCTCAGCACTGTGACCTCAGCGTGGGAACCTCAGCACTGTGACCTCAGTGTGGGAACCTCAGCACTGTGACCTCAGCACTTTGACCTCAGCGTGGGAACCTCAGCACTGTGACCTCAGCACTGGGACCTCAGCGTGGGAACCTCAGCACTGTGACCTCAACACTGTGACCTCAGCACTGTGACCTCAGCGTGGGAACCTCAGCACTGGGACCTCAGCACTGTGACCTCAGCACTGTGACCTCAGTGCGGGAACCTCAGCGATGTGACCTCATGGCGGGAACCTCTGCGTGGGAACCTCAGCGATGTGACCTCAGCGCGGGAACCTCAGCGCGGGAACCTCAGCAATGTGACCCCAGCGTGGGAACCTCAGCAATGTGACCTCAGCACTGTGACATCAGCGTGGGAACCTCAGCACTGTGACCTCAGCGTGGGAACCTCAGCACTGTGACCTCAGCACTGTGACCTCGGCGTGGGAACCTCTGCACTGTGACCTCAGCACTGTGACCACAGCACTGTGACCTCAGCGTGGGAACCTCAGCACTGTGACCTCAGCACTGTGACCTCAGCACTGGGACCTCAGCGTGGGAACCTCAGCACTGTGACCTCAGCAATGTGACCTCAGCGTGGGAACCTCAGCACTGGGACCTCAGCACTGGGACCTCAGCACTGGGACCTCAGCACTGTGACTTCAGCGCTATGACCTCAGAACTGTGACCTCAGCGTGGGAACGTCAGCGATGTGACCTCAGCGCGGGAACCTCAGCGATGTCAGCTCAGTGCTGGAACATCAGCGTGGGAACCTCAGTGATGTGACCTAAACGATGTGACCTCAGCGCGGGAACCTCAGCGATGTGACCTCAGCGAGGGAAGCAGAGCGCGGGAACCTCAGCAATGTGACCTCAGCGCGGGAATCTCATCGATGTGACCTCAGTGAGGGAAGCAGAGTGTGGGAACCTCAGCATTGTGACCTCACCGCAGGAACCTCACCGATGTGACCTCAGTGCGGGAACCTCAGCGATGTGACCTCAGCGCGGGAACCAGAGCGCGGAAACCTCAACAATGTGACCTCAGCGCGGAAACCTGAGCGATGTGACCTCAGTGCGGGAACCTCAACAATGTGACCTCAGCGCGGGAACCTCAGCGATCTGATCTCAGCACGGGAACCTCAGCACAGGAACCTCAGTGATGTGACCTCAGCGCGGGAACCTCAGAGATGTGACCTCAGCACGGGAACCTCAGCGCGGGAACCTCAGAGATGTGACCTCAGCGCGGGAACCTCAGCAATGTTACCTCAGTGCGGGAACCTCAGCGATGTGACCACTGCTCGGGAACCTCAGCGCGGGAACCTCGGAGATGTGAACTCAGCACGGGAACCTCAGCGCGGGAACCTCAGCGATGTGACCTCAGCGCGGGAACCTCAGCGCGGGAACATCAGCGATGTGACCTCAGCGGGGGAAACTCAGCGATGTGACCTCAGCGATGTGACCTCGGCGCGGGAACCTCAACGGTGTGACCTCAGCACTGTGACCTCAGCACTGTGACCTCAGAACTGTGACCTCAGCGTGGGAACCTCAGCACTGTGACCTCAGCAATGTGACCTCAGCGTGGGAACCTCAGCACTGTGACCTCAGCGTGGGAACCTCAGCACTGTGACCTCAGCACTGGGACCTCAGTACTGTGACCTCAGCACTGTGACCTCAGCACTGGGACCTCAGCGTGGGAACCTCAGCACTGTGACCTCAGCACTGTGACCTCAGCGTGGGAACCTCAGCACTGTGACCTCAGAAATGTGACATCAGCGTGGGAACCTCAGCACTGGCACCTCAGCACTGGGACCTCAGAAGTGTGACCTCAGCGTGGGAACCTCAGCACTGTGACCTCAGCACGGGAACCTCAGCGATGTCAGCTCAGTGCAAGAACATCAGCGTGGGAACCTCAGTGATGTGACCTAAACGATGTGACCTCAGCGCGGGAACGTCAGCGATGTGACCTCAGCGCGGGAACCTCAGCGCAGGAACCTCAGCGATGTGACCTCAGCGCGGGAACCTCAGCGCGGGAACCTCAGCGATGTGACCTCAGCGCGGGAACCTCAGTGCGGGAACCTCAGCGATGTGACCTCAGCGCAGGAACCTCAGCGATGTGACCTCAGCGTGTGAAACCTCAGAGATGTGACCACAGCGCGGGAACCTCAGTGGTGTCACCTAAGTGCGGGAACCTCAGCGCGGGAAGCTCAGCGATGTGACCTCAGCACGGGAAACTCAGCGATGTGACCTCAGCGATATGACCTCAGCGTGGGAACCTCAGCGATCTGACCTCAGTGTGGGAACCACAGCGCAGAAACCTCAGCATTGTGACCTCACCACGGGAACCTCAGCGATGTGACCTCAGCGCGGGAACCTCAGCGATGTGACCGCAGCAATGTGACCTCAGTGCTGTGACCTCAGCGCGGGAACCAGAGTGTGGGAACCTCAGCAATGTGACCTCAGCGCGGGAACCTCAGCATTGTGACCTTAGCGTGGGAACCTCAGCGATGTGACCTCAGCACGGGAACCTCAGCGATGTGACCGCAGCGCGGGAACCTCAGAGATGTGACCTCAGCGATGTGACCTCAGCATGGGAACCTCAGCGCGGGAACCTCAGCGATATCACTTCAGCGCGGGAACCTCAGCACGGGAACGTCGGCGATGTGACCTCAGCGCGGGAACCTCAGCGCGGGAACCTCAGTGCTGTGACCTCAGCGTGGGAACCAGAGAGTGGGAACCTCAGCATTGTGACCTCAGCGCGGGAACCTCATCGATGTGAGCTCACCGATGTGTCCTCAGCGGGGGAACCTCAGCGTGGGAACCTCAGCAGTGTGACCTCAGCGCGGGACCCTCTGCGTGGGAACCTCAGCAATGTGACCTCAGCGCGGGAACCTCAGCATTGTGACCTCAGCGTGGGAACCTCAACAATGTGACTTCAATGCGGGGAATCTCAGTGATGTTACCTCAGCATGGGAACCTCAGAGATGTGACCTCAGCGCGGGAACCTCAGCGCGGGAACCTCAGCGCGGGAACCTCAGCGATATCACTTCAGCGCGGGAACCTCAGCACGGGAACGTCGGCGATGTGACCTCAGCGCGGGAACCAGAGAGTGGGAACCTCAGCATTGTGACCTCAGCGCGGGAACCTCATCGATGTGAGCTCACCGATGTGTCCTCAGCGGGGGAACCTCAGCGTGGGAACCTCAGCAGTGTGACGTCAACGCGGGAACCTCAGCGTGGGAACCTCAGCAGTGTGACCTCAGCGCGGGACCCTCTGCGTGGGAACCTCAGCGATGTGACCTCAGCGCGGGAACCTCAGCATTGTGACCTCAGCGTGGGAACCTCAACAATGTGACTTCAATGCGGGGAATCTCAGTGATGTTACCTCAGCGTGGGAACCTCAGAGATGTGACCTCAGCGCGGGAACCTCAGCGATGTGACCTCAGCGCGGGAAGCTCAGCGCGGGAACCTCAACAATGTGACCTCAGGGCGGGAACCACAGCGATGTGACCTCAGCACGGGAACCTCGGCGATGTGCCCTCAGCGCGGGAACCTCAGCGCGGGAACCTCAGCGATAGGACCTCAGCGTTGGTACCTCAGCGCGGTGTCCTGGTTTCAGTTAGAACAGAATTAATTTTCTTCCTAGTAGCTGGTGGAATGCTGTGTTTTGGCTTAGGATGAGAAGAGTGCTGATAACACCCCGATGCTTTAATTGTTGCAGAGCAGTGCTTATACTAAGCCAAGGACATCTCAGCCTTTTGCTCTGTCCTGCCAACGGGCAGGCTGGGGGTGCAGTAAGAGCTGGGAGGGGACAGACCCAGGACAGGTGACCCAAACTAGCCAAAGGGGTATTCCATACCATCTGACGTCATGCTAAACAATATATAGGGGTGGCTAGCTGGGGGGAGGGGGCTGGACTGCTCGGGGTAGGCTGGGCATCGGTCAGCGAGTGGTGAGCAATTGCATTGTGCATCACTTGTTTGTACATACTATTGTTACTTTCCTATTATCACCATTGTATTATTATTGTTATTATTTTATTATTATTTTGTTATTATTATTTTCCTGTCTTATTAAACTGTCTTTATCTCAACTCACGGGCTTCACTTTCCATTTCTCTCCCCTATCCCAGAGAGGGAGGGGGGAGGGTGAGCGAACGGCTGCGTGGTGTTTAGCTGCCGGCCGGGTTAAACCACAACACGAGGGAACCTCAGCGATGTGACTTCACCGTGGGAACCTCAGCGATGTGACCTCAGCGCTGGAACATCAGCGTAGGAACCTCAGCATTGTGACCTCAGTGCGGGAACCTCAGCGATGTGACCTCAGCGTGGGAACCTCAGCGATGTGACCTCAGCGCGGGAACCTAAACGATGTGACCTCAGCGCGGGAAACTCAGCGATGTGAACTCAGCGCGGGAACCTAAACAATGTGACCTCAGCGTGGGAACCTCAGCGATGTCACCTCAGCGATGTCACCTCAGCGATGTGACCTCAGCGCAGGAACCTCAGCGATGTGACCTCAGCGGGGGAGCCTCAGCGATGTGACCTCAGCGATGTCACTTCAGCGTGGGAACGTCAGCGTGGATCGTCAGCAGTGTCACGTCAGGGCGGGAACCTCAGCGTAGGAACCTCAGCGATATGAAATCAGCGCGGGAACATCAGTGATGTGACTTCAGCGCGGGAACCTCAGCGATGTGACCTCAGCGTGGGAACCTCAGCACTGTGACCTCAGCGCGGGAACCTCAGCGCGGGAACCTCAGTGATGTGACCTCAGCGCGGGAACCTCAGTGATGTGACCTCAGCGCGGGAACCTCAGTGATGTGACCTCAGCGCGGGAACGTCAGTGATGTGACCTCAGCGCGGGAACCTCAGCAATGTAACCTCAGCGTGGGAACCTCAGCGTGGGAACCTCAGCGTGGGAACCTCAGCGATGTGATCTCAGCGCGGGAACCTCAGCGCGGGAACCTCAGCAATGTGACCTCAGCGTGGGAACCTCAGCAATGTGACCTCAGCGTTGTGACCTGAGCGTGGGAGCCTCAGCGTGGGAACCTCAGCAGTGTGACCTCAGCGCGGGAACCTCAGCGATGTGACGTCAGCGCGGGAACCTCAGCGATGTGACGTCAGCGCGGGAACCTCAGCGATGTGGCCTCAGCGCGGGAACCTCAGCGATGTGTCCTCAGCGATGTGACATCACCGTGGGTAACTCAGCGCAGGAACCTCAGCGATGTCACCTAAGCGCGGGAACCTCAGCGCGGGAACCTCCGTGGTGTGACCTCAGCGATGTGACCTCAGCACGGGAACCTCAGCGCTGTGACCTCAGCGATGTGACCTCAGCGTGGGAACCTCAGCAATGTGACCTCAGCTCGGGAACCTCAGCGCTGTGACCTCAGCGATGTTACCTCAGCGTGGGAACCTCAGCGTGGGAACCTCAGCAGTGTGACGTCAGCGCGGGAACCTCAGCGTGGGAGCCTCAGCGATGTGATCTTAGCACGGGAACCTCAGCGCGGGAACCTCAGCAATGTGACCTCAGCGCGGGAACCACAGAGATGTGACCTCAGCAGTGTGACCTCAGTGTGGGAACCTCAGCGTGGGAACCTCAGCAGTGTGACCTCAGCGCGGGAACCACAGAGATGTGACCTCAGCAGTGTGATCTCAGCGCGGGAACCTCAGTGCGGGAACCTCAGCGATGTGTCCTCAGCGCGGGAAGATCAGCGATGTGACATCACCGTGGGTAACTCAGCGCGGGAACCTTAGTGGAGTGACCTCAGCGATGTGACCTCAGCGCGGGAACCTCGGCGATGTGATCTCCGCGCAGGAACCTCAGCAATGTGACCTCAGCGCGGGAAAGAGAGCGTGGGAACCTCAGCAATGTGACCTCAGCGATGTTACCTCAGCGCGGGAAACTCAGCGCGGGAACATCAGCGATGTGACCTCAGCGCGGGAACCTCAGCGCGGGAACCTCAGCGATGTGACCTCAGCGATGTGACCTTTGCGCAGGAACCTCAGCGATGTCACCTAAGCGATGTGGTCTCAGCGTGGGATTCTCAGCGTTGGAACCTCAGCGCTGTGACCTCAGGGGGGGAACCTCAGCGTGGGAACCTCAGCGTGGGAACATAAACAATGTGACCTCAGCGCTGAAAGCTCAGCGATGTGACCTCAGCGCGGGAACCTCAGCGATGTGACCTCAGCGCGGGAACCTCAGCGCGGGAACCTCAGCGATGTGACCTCAGCGCGGGAACCTCAGCGATGTGACCCCAGACATGGGCAGCTGCAGGTGAGCTCCTTTTCTCAGCTCCAGGATCATTAATGGAGATGGGGGAAATCAAGGGAAATCAGCAGCCCCTTCTCCTGCCTGAAGATCAGCCCCAGCTCCAGCGCTGGCCCTCAGGGCTGCACCAACACCACAAAGGCCCTCTGCTGTCAGAGCGGCACAGCCCAGGCCTGTTTCCTTCTGGCCTCAGGAACACCAGGCCTTGCCCTTCTTGGGATCCCTTAAGTCATCCTTTTGTGCCCATCTACCATCCACGGCAGCAAATCTCTGCTCTGAAGGAAAGCCTCTTCATGCCCAGGCTCTTGGCACAAGGTCTGGGACAAGTCTGAGTTTGGCCCTTGTGCCACAGCTGAGGTGCTGCAGCCCAGATGTGCCCCAATGCCCTCAGCCTGGGGCACAGGCAGGAGGAGCTGGATCCCCGCCTGCTGTCACAGGGCTGGGACATTGATGGAAGAGCTGCTGAGGTGTGGGGGGACAGGTCCCCCAGCTTGGGGTGCTGTGCTGGACGGGGGCAGATTCTTCAGAAGAGACAGGCGGGGATGATCAACAGGGGGTTGCCCTCCATGTGAAGGATCTGTCTGGATGCATGGAGCTCGTCTATGGGATGGGCAGCAGAGTGGGGGAGCCCTTGTGGGTGAGGGTCAGAGCAGATCCAGTCAGGGTGGCAGTGTGGTCAGAGGTAAATGCCTGCAGTCAGGCTGAAGAAGCAGACAGTCTTGTGGAAGGCACTGGACTAAGATGAATTCAATGACCCCATGTCACCCTGGGGGCCTTAAATCACTCAGACTGTCACAGAAAAGGGACACTGCAGGGTGCAAACATTCCCGAGGTTTCTATGGGTTCTTGGAGACAGCTTCTGTGCACAGCTGCTAGGTTAACCAACCTAGGTGATGTTCACCAGGATCTGGGACTTGCAAACAGGAAAACCCGTGTCTTGACAATCCTCCTGCAAAATGCATGTCATAGTCCAGCTGCTTTGCAGCACAGGGAAAGAGATGAGGTTTTGGGGCCCAGCCCTACATCCAGCACTGCACAGCCAGCCCTGTTCTGATCCCCAGCCCTGGTCCCCAGCCCTGATCCTGTCCCCAGACATGGTTCCTAGCCCTGGTCCCCAGTCTTGGTCCCCAGCCCTGGTCCTGGACCCCAGCCCTCATCCTGTTTCCTGCCCTGGTCCCAAGCCCTGGTCCCCAAGAGGCAAAACCCCTCTCATTTATATGCAGGAACATGGTGGAGGCTCCTAGGTCAGTCACAGAAAGGTGTGACATATGTTGGAGAAATAATCCACTAAACACACAAAAATCCAGAAAAGAATTTTCTGCTTCCTTTTCCCTTTCCAGCACTTGCAGGATTGGTGAGGTTGCAGAAAGAAATGGAAAAGGAACTGTGAAGTTCCAACACATCTCTAAGATTCCTGAACTGTTCCTTTGATGATCAGTGGGTTTGTAAGAAGGCTTATAAATTGTCTACAGCCTCTCCTTTGTTTATGGCCAGCTTCACTGGCAACTTTGCTGTACCTGTCGGGGCTTTCTGACAGGCTGTTTTCTATCTGCAAAGATGGATATGCACCTAGGCAGTGCTCTGGGAACTGCTGGTTTCTGAAGGGCAAAGAGGTTGGCAGGAGGGCTCTGAACACAGATGGGGAAAAGACCATGGGACATGGAAACATCCCCCAGTTATAAAATCTTCAGGCAGAAGAAATATGATTAGGGAATGAGAAGAAAGAAAAACCGGATTTGTAGTCAGAGGGAGAACTTCTGAGAAAAGTCTGTATTATTCCCTACATTGCAGCCCCCTTCCTCTGAGCAAGCCCTCTTGCCTCCTGTCCCACACAGGAAAGCCCCTGCAGTCACTGCTGTGTGTCCAGGGCATGAAGCACGTCCTCTGCAGCCACAGTTCCAGCAGAGCAGAGGTGCATCTCTCCAGCCACGTGCCCATTTCCCTCTGTGGTGCAGGGGGGCTGAGAACAGCAGGCAATGCATTCTGTGAGGCTGGGGAATGAGCTGACTTTCCCTTAATGAGACACCATCATTAGGACACTTGTCTGTCTCCCTGGGATGTCCTTCCACGGTGTGCGCTGCCCTGCAGGATAGAAATCTTTTCCGTAGTATCTCTGTGTTATGTGAATGCCCCAGGAAGAAGCAGAGATATGCTGCATGTGAGGACATGCTGTTGGGTTGGTGAAATAAATGATAAGTGTCCTTGGCAAGAGGCGTGGTGCTGAGACCTTGCTTAGGTACCTTGAGAAAGGCTGCGCACTGAGAGATTGGCAGTGGGTTCCTCTGCTCTTAGCAGTGTCTGATTTCTTTGAAGTGTACCATAAATGTGATTGCCATCCATCTCCAAAAGCAGCAAGATCAGGGCCATTGGGAACAAGCCCAACCAGCTCCCCTCACCCTGCTCTGAGCTAAAGGGAATCCCTTTGCCTCTCAGGTCTCACAGCCATTCACTGTGGGTGCAGCAGAAATCCTCAGGACTTCTGACTTCAGAGGACATTCCTTGGGCATGATGAGGTTGTGTAGGAAAAAAACAAAAAATCCTAGAAGTCCTCTAAGCCCTCCACATTCTTTAGGCCTGTTAGGACACCACCCCGTATGCCCTTCTGCATTGATTTCATCTGACAAATTCTGAAAATATAACTTGGAGCCTCTGCCATGTTCTGATGTACCCAATGCACAGGGACAAGACTGCTTCCTCCTGACCCAATATGCACAGGTCCCGAATACTTAAGTGTCATATTCAAACTCATTAAATATAGCTTATGAGGCTGAATGACAAGTGAGGGAGTGTGGCAGGGAGGGGTTCAAGGAGAAATGGAGTAGATTTCACTCTGGGAAGCCAGTATTAACTTGTCATTGGTTTTTTTTTTTGTTTTTTTTTTTGTTTTGTTTTTTTTTCCATCTTGAAAGCTCCCTAGATCCAGCACACTGATGGGCAGCACACTGTTCTTTGACCTGCTCCCCATCAAAGGAACAGATGGACTAAATAGCGTGGAAAAGGGCTTCAGGGTACATTTAAGGAACAGGCAGAGCCCTCACCAATTTCAGACATGGGCAAAGCAGACTCACTGTAGGAAGACGAGCATAATTTATTGAGTGCTACTAATAGACTGGAGCAGTGAGAAACTAAATGAGAACTAAGAAAGTTCATGGTCTCTCTCTGCCCCTGCTCCAGCGTGGGGTCCCTCCCACAGCCAGCTCTCACAGCCATTCACTGTGAGTGCAGCAGAAATGCTCAGGATTTCTGACTTCAGAGAGCACTGCTTGGGCATCATGAGGGAGAGGATGCTGTCTAGCAAAAGCAAAACTAAACTAAGTCCTTTTTGTCACCCACCTTTTTTTTTTTCTTTTTTTTTCACATTCGGAGTGCAGCTGTAAACGTCCCTTCTGTGCTAGGAGTGATTTCATATGTCAAATTCTGAACAAAAAATACTTGCCCTACCATGTTCCAATATACGCAGTGCCCTGGGAAAGGACTTCTAACTCTTGAGCCAATGGGCAATGCCATGATGGTAATGGTAAACTGAACCTCACCAAAAGAATCTCAAGTCATGGAAGTGAAAGGACATATTTCCTAGAGAAAAAAAAAATTCCAAGAGAAAAAAAAAAAAGCCTTTTGACATGTGCCTTCCTCACATGACTGTGAGGCAGGCATTCCATGGTACTTTGTCAGCACTGGATTTTTTTCCTACGTGAAGCCTCCCTCCACCTATTCCCCATCCCTGGGCCTGGTGGTGGCAGTTCTGTACTCAGTGATGCCTCCAGCACTGAACCCTCTCATCTACAGCATGAGGAACCAGGAGCTCAAGGATACAGTATGGAAACTGCTGACTAGTTGTTTATCAGTGGCCACAGACTGTCTGCCTTCTTCTGCAGATGGCTCCAAGTATTATTCATGACAGGCCATCTTGCCTTTCCATATGGCGTTTGTCTCTTCAATTTTCCTTTCTGCCCTTGTGATATTGTTGCCTACACAAAAATGCCCTTTTTCATTCCTTCCTGCCCGAGTATCACCCTTTCTGTGTGACCCAGGATTTCTGTAGTCAAGGAGCCAGGATCTCTGTGTATTTTAACCAAATAAATGTGGGTCTGAGACCCATTCTGAGTTGATCAGGAGTGAATGGGAACTGGAGCTGTGGTGGCAGTGCCCAGAGCCCTGCAGCAGCCTGCGATGGGCACTGCCGTGGGACCAGCCCAGCCTAGGCTACTGGGCTGGGCTGGGCTGGGGAGAGGGCAGGGAGGTGGGAGAGCTGGGGGGCAGCTGAGCTGGGCTGGAAGCTTCCCAGTAGAGAGAAACATCCGTGTTGAGCTGGGATATGCGACCGTGCAGAGGGAGGACAGGCACTGCTGGCTTTGGATCGCGTGGCAGAGATCAAAGACAGGCTGGTGCAGGAGGGAGGCAGCTGGGCTGTGCCCTGCTGGCACGGACAGACCAGGAGGGTGGCCCAGGGCCTTTGTACCTGAAGCCTCTCTTGTCAGCCATGTCACAGCCCCTTTTCCGCTCTCAGCTCCTTGTTCCCTCACAAAATACCCCCTCACAGTCCCTGTCCCCTCATGAAGTGTCCCTTAACCCCTCATCCCCTCACAAAATGCCCCCTCACAGCCCCTCATCCCCTCACAAAATATCCCCTCACAGCCCCTTTTTCTCCTCACAGCCCCTTTTTTCCCCTCACAGCCCCTTTTTCCCCTCACAGCCCCTTTTTCCCCTCACAAAATGCCCCTCACAGCCCCTTTTTCCCCTCACAGCCCCTTTTTCCCCTCACAGCCCCTTTTTCCCCTCACAAAACGTCCCCTCACAGCCCCTCTCCCCTCACCCAACGCTCCCTCAGCCCTTTTTCCCCTCACAACCCCGCATCCCCTCACCGCCAGACGCCCCCCAGAGCCTCGCACCCCTTCTCCAAACCCCCCTGAGCCCCCCCAGCCCCCCACTTTCCCCAAAATCCCCTCAGATCCCCCCCCACAAGCCCCCCTCCCCGCACCGGCCGCAGACTCCGCCGCCATCGCTCCCGCCGGACCGTTTGAAGCCGCGGGGCGGGAGCCAATGGGAGGCCGGCGAGCGCGCATGCGCAGTGCGGGCAGCCCGGCGGGGCAGGACGAAATGGCGTCGGTTGCCTGGCAACGGGGGGAGGGGACAAAATGGCGGCGGTTGCCTGGCAACGGGGGGAGGGGACAAAATGGCGGCGGTTGCCTGGCAACGGGGGGAAAAGAGGCGGGAACGGCGGTGGCGGTTACCTGGCAACGGGGGGCGGGGCGAAGGGAAAGGCGCCCAGTTTGTACTGGGAATGGGCCCAGTTTGTACCGGGATGAGGCTGGGGAGCCTAGTTCATACTGGGAAAGGGCTGGGGGTCCCGGTCTGAGCTGGGGACAATCCCAGTTTGAGCTGGCTTGGAGCTAGGAGCCCTGGTTTGTACTGGGAAAGTTCCCAGTTTGCAGTGGAATGGGCCCAGTTCATACTGGGAAGGATATGGGGGTCCCAGTTTGTACTGGGGTGGGCCCAATTCATACTGGGAAGGGGTTAAGGATTGCAGTTCATAATGGGAAGGGGCTGGGGGTCCCAGTTTGAGCTGGGAAGTGTAATACACAATAAATGTTTGTTCATTGTCTTTTGTATTATAAAAACAAGGAGCTCCGTTTGAGGAGCGGGAGTTGTGAAAGCTCCCTGCTGAGGTAAGGAGCTGGATAATGCTTGGCTAGACACTATGAAAATTCTTTTGCTTAATGTAACAAAAAAGAGAACCCCCTCCCCTTCTCTCCTTCTGCATCTCAGTTGCCTCTTTTGTTCAAAGACACTGTTGCAAAGCTCATGTAACCATCTCCTGATCAGTTGCTAACCTAGCGTATCAACATCCGGCCTTCCTGTCTCACGCTGGGCCAACAAGACCAAATAAAAAAAGAAGTTGAACCACAACGCTGAGGAAGACTACGGCCTTCATCTTCACGACCACCAGAGGGACAGAGACGACCCCCTAGCAACAGTGCGCGCAGTCGCAGAATATACCAAGACGTGCTGCGTAATCCCGGAATTACCAAGATATAAAAAGGGACCCTGGCGGGGGTGAGGTGCGCGCCGTTGGCGGAGCCGAGACTCCCCGGCTGCCCAGCGCTGTTTTGCTTGCTGCTGCTTACTCAATAAATTCCTTTCTATTATTAATGCAATGCTCTCTGAAAATTAATTAAGGGGGCAACTTATAACAGTGGGAAGGAGGTGTTCAGGTGAACCCACCTAGAGTTGGGATCTCCTGTGAGGTGCTGGAATGCCCTCGGAAGATGCCTGAGAGGGAAAAGGTAGTGCTTAGGTGTCCTGGGGAGATGCTTGTCTACTCCAGCTCAATGCTCACGTGTCCTGCAGGAAGTATTTCTGATTTCAAGAGGTGCCTATATTCCCTGGGGAGATACTTGGGTGCCATGGAGGGTGCTTCAGGAAGATGCTTGTATTCCCAGGGGAGACTTTTACTTTCCCCAGGGACATGTTTGGCTTCTCCAGGGAGTTGCCAGAACGCTCCTTGGAAAAGACGGCTTGATCAGAGGACTTGTGCCGAGGTCCTGCTAGCAAGACTGGTGGTCTGGGGAGATTGCTGGGTGCTCCAGGGAGATGCCTGTGTGCTGCACGGAGAAGCCTGGGCATCCTTGGGATGTGCCTGTGTGCCTAATGGAGATGGTGGTGTGAATCAGGGCAGTGCTTTGCTACGGTGGATGAAGCGACACCAGCAGTCTGGCTGTGCTCTTTATTTTCCATTCAGGGGTGGAAAGCGGGAGAGCTTCCCAGCCCCTTTGCTCAGAGCTCCGCTGCTGCCTTCAGCATTCCCAGCACCTTCCCCTCCGTTGCAGTACCAGCATCTAGCGCTAGGGAGTCAGAAAGAAAAGAGGATGATCAGCTTGTGTACAGGCTGAACGCAGAGAAGTACTGCAGGCTTAGCTCGGGCCGTGCACGTAGGGGTCTGCTTCCCATGAAGCTTCAAGGTTGCCGTCAGCTGCGACAGATGCCTAGTGCCCAAGCTCATGACGAGGTCCGCAGGGGTGCAGCTCATCAGCCTGGGGCTGAGGCAGGGGGAGCAGAGGGCCCCGGAATGCCCTCTCTGTCCCAGTGCTGCCCCCACGGGAAGGACAGGCCTTGCAGCAGCGGGAAGCACCATCCCTTTCTGGAGATACTTACCAGGGGAGCCGCTGCTGCTCTTGCCGCAGCCGCTTTTCCTCCGCAGCACTTGTGAACACCCTTTGTTGACTGCGATGCGGCTCCGACCTTTTCAAAACTTGCAGTGCTCGTGGGGAAAGGTGGCTGCAACACCAGGACAAAGGGATCCCTCAGCCTCTGCCAGACACCCCTTCTGCCTCTCCCCTCATCCAGACCCTGCACCCACGCGGTGCCACGTGCACCCACCCTTCCGCCCTGTGATGAGTTTTAGGCCTTGGCGGTAACCAAGGTCATGCCCGCTTTAGGAGAAAGCCAAGGGTGTCATAGGCAAGCCCAGGACTCAGGGACCGGGCTGCTGGACATCTCCTGACATCGCTCAGCAGCTACTCGAGTGCCCCAGCACGTGAACGCAGCCGGCACACACTTACTCAGGCTGGAGGCTCTCCGGCTTGGCTGCTGCTCTCCACTCCTCTTCTGGGGCAGGGATCTGAACCTTCCTCCACCTCCTCACGACCTCCTTGCTCCTGGGCTGGTCTGGGGGATGGGGAATCCAATCATATTGCCTGGTGACCTGATGCAAGGAGAAGACGCTCTCATCAGACAGGACTGGACACACGGCTGCTGTTTCCCAGAGGACCCCTTGAAAGGACCCTGCAGCAGGACCTGGGAAGCAGGCGACTCGGCACTGCCGGCCCACGTCTGGCTGCTGCTTTGATCCCTCGCTTTCTGCTGACAGCCTCTCCCTCACAGGGAGGAGCAGGCAAAGCCCTGCCCTGCGCCCTGGTGCCCGTCCTGCTCCCACCACCCTGGGACCTGCCCCCCTCGGAGCCCTGGCGGGGAGGATCGCTGCTCTTCTCAGCGGTGTTTGTCACGGCCAGTACCTGAGGTGTCTCTCGGTCCTCCCCCTGAGACCAGGCTTCCCAAGCAGCCATTTCTGCCCGGGCTTGCTTTATTCGCTCTTGGTACAAGGGCCATGAGCTCTTTGTTTGGTCCCACTGCGAGGACAGGTTCCAGACCTCCTGGAGGAAAACAAACAAAAAACACAACAGCAGACAGGATTGGTCTCAGCTGTTGGACCAAAGACCTCTGCCATCAAAGACCCAGAAAGCCCTCATTCCTTTTCCATTGCCCCTGGTCCAAATGAAGCGGCTCATGGCAACACGGGAGGCAGCAAGAGGCAGGGAAGGTGTGCGGGACACCACCTTCCATCTCCCGAGGAAGAGAAGAAGGAGGCAACAAGTGTGAAAATGAACGCATCCCAAGGGTCCGGCTTGGGATCGCTCCACACAAAGAGGCTTTAGTACAGTCCCAAACCGCGTGGTCATTGCAGCAAGGCAGAGCAGGTACCTGCACCAATCTCTGAGAGGCTTCGGGAGTAGGGAGCGCAGTGCTGGTGGACTTGGCTTGAGGAGCTGCTTCCTGCCTGTCTGTCTTCTTTGTCCTGGGGGAGCTGCCTGGACACGGGGGGAGCACACTGCAAACAGACACCAGGAGGCTGCATGAGCCCAGGGGAATTCGGTCTCCAGTCCGCGCTCGCAAGCTGCGTCAGCCTCTGCAGCAGACGGCAGTTCCGCAGCGAATGGGTGTTGGACTGGCCGTGTTCACTTCAGCAGACATGGAGAGAGCCAACCGCGAAGCAGTGGCACCAGCTGCCTTCAGGAAGGCTCGTGATGCCCGTATCCAGGCCCTTTGTGGTGGCAGAAGGAGAGGAGCAGTGTCTTGTGCAAGGACAGGATCCTAGAGACACCAATACGGCCCACCCGGGCTTATGGGTGGAAAGCAGATTATCGCTGGGGAGCCAGCAACATCAGAGAACGCCATCCGGCAAGGAGGGCAGGCATGCCACCTCCCTCCCTCGGCACTCTCTTGTGCCTCCCATGAAGTCTGGGATATCGTTTGGAAAGAAACGTTTCCATCTGGTATCACAGCTCCTTAGGCTGGAAGAAGCTGCGGGGGAGCTGGAAGAAACCGCAGGGGACGTTTGCTCCCACAGACAAAAAGATGGACTCTTGCAATGTGGGGGGGCTCCTGAAGGGACAGGAGTTTCTGCAACAAGGCTCTGCATCCAGCTCCCCCAAGGATCAGGGCCCTGGTGGAAAATGAAGCTGGCGTGCCAGTCTCAGGCAAACGTGCTGCACGCTTGCCATGCGTGGAGAGAGCGGCCTCCTCCGGGACGGGTGTCAGGAGCCTTTCTGAGTCCCTGCGCCTGGGGGGTCCAAAGGGGACATCTCTCCTGTGTGGCTGCAAGTGGCTCCTTCCTCCTTTCCCCCAAGGGTCTCACCTGGTGGAAGGCTTCTTCTCCAGATCTTGCTGCCTCGTGCCTGGCTCCCAGCTTCTCACCGTGGGGAGGGAAAGCTTCCGCCTCTCCAGCAGCTTGCCAGGATGGCACAATGAAACTAGGAAAGGAGGAAGCTCTTCAGAGCAGCCGCATGGGCACTGCCTTTTAAGCTGGTTGCAGTCAGCCAGCATGGGGCAGGGACCACCCCCAGACAGCACGGACCCTTACCTCTTCTGATCCTGCACTCTCCTTCAGCTTGCTGCTGCGAGGTGAACGACCCTTTGGCCTCTGGCCTTGTCCTCACAGTCAGATGAAACCTGGCAAAGAAATGACACGGGCTTGAAGAAGGCTGGCCTCCTACCCGTTGCAGCTTGCTGGCAGTAATCCTCCTGGTGTTGCACGGGGCATGGCATCCCTTTTCCGTCACGTTCACGCATGGGGTTTGTTGTCAAGCTTCCCGCAACACCAGAAAAGGTAGCCTAAATTCCCCTCCACATGCAGGCAATTCTCTCTGAGGGGAATCGCGGCAGCACGGGCACAAGAAGCACAACTGCAATGCCCCTCCTCGCCAGGTGAAGACACTCGTAGCCGAAAGTCAGCATGAGTTAACCAGGACCCAGTCTCTTCAGGATTTAGCCCCGACTGGATGCTGAGCGTGGAGACCCGACCGCGCACGTTCCAAAGGAGGAGGTGGGAAGCCAAGGGCTGCGGAGGAAATGCGCTCACCTTGGGAACATCTGGATCGCACGAGCGGTGGTCTCTCCACTCAAGGCAGTCGGGTGTGCCGGCCACAATCTCTGCAAAGAGACACAGACCTGCTGGAGGGTTTCTGAGGCACTTTTCTCAGAGCTCTCATTGACAGGAAGCAAACCTGTCTCCCAAGCCAAAAGAAAGCCTTCTCTCCAAAACCCTCCTCCAAAGCCTCTTCCATCCACCTTTGTTCTGCTCTGGAGGAGCATGGCAGAATATTGAGGCTGTACAGTAACGCTGCCAGGCCTTTTGCAGCGGCCAGCATCCAGACGCTCAGAAGAGCTAATGGAGAAAGCAGCTAATGGGGCAGGCGTGGGGAAAGGCATCTGACTGGCCTGCCGTGTCCAGGCTGGCCAACAGCGGTCGCATTGATCACCCTTCCACAGGATTCCCAAAGAAATTGAAGTAGCCCTCAAAACATCACCAGCTTACACTGTGGAGCATTGCAATGAGGTCCTCAGCGCTCTCCAGACGTTTAATACAGTCCGGATAAAACTTCATGCATAGGAAATCATCTTCGCACGTCAAAACACCGATGTCCCTGAAGGCAAAGGGGACGTGCTCCTTGTTCTTCAGGAGGCAACAGTACAAGACGATGGTCTCTTGCACACACTCCTGCACCATGTACAGTGGGAAGGAGGTGGCTTGCGCTAGCTGCAGGTAGTTCAGCTGCTCGACCTTGACGTCATCTGCAAGGAGAAGCAACATCCTCAGTGCCACAGCAAGCCCAAGTTGCTTGCAGCATTCCGAACAAGGTCCTAGAGGAAGGGTCGCTAAGACAAACAGCTCCGGGGCCACGGGGTCTTCTGGGGGAACTCAAGCTCCACCCTGACCGTTGGAGACAATCCTCTGCCTCTCCCAGGCCTTTCCAAAGAGCAGGGAGAACAAATCCTCCCGGACATGGGGCAGGAAGAGGGGGGCTGCTGCCTTCTCACCAGGGAGGATCTCAGGGGGACAGTACATGTCCTCCAGCCACCCCTCATCAATGTCCAGCTGGAAGAACGGTTTTCGAATCAGGAGCCGCTTTTGCTTGACGTGGAATTGCTCTTGGAGAACAGCAAAGGTCCCGAGTCCCGCAACCTGAATAGCCTGCACACAGAGAAGACAGAAAGGCTGAGGAGGGAGTTCTTGAGAGACGGGAAAAGGGATGACTGTCAGGGCAGGGGGACACTGCTCTGTGCCCTGCCTGCTCCTGAGGGACAATGGGGCAAGGTGGGGCACTTTGGAAAGCTTTGGAGAAGAGCCGCATCCTCCGTTTCTTTCATCACCCCCCTCCCAGGATTTGCCACCATCCCTTGGCTAGGGAAGAGCCCAGAGGTTTCCAGCACACAGCTTAGGCCTGGGACTGATTATCCTAGGCACGGACCCAGGATATTCCCCCATCTCTCTGCTCGCCCTCTCCACTCAGGCCGCAGGGAAGAGTGAAGCCCTAGGGTGTGCCAAACCCCTGAGAAGCAGAGCAGATCTGGCCTTGGTTTCTCTCCCAGATGGCCAGCAAACTGCTCCGGGCACCCTGGGCAGCCTCAGTGCTTGGGTAGGGATTGCTCTGCAGGGCCCAGGACACCAGCCCACCTTATCCTGCTTCAGCGCTTCCAGAATTTGCTCGGATACAGCATCCCAGATAGCCTCAGTCTCTGGAAAGCAAGGAAAAGACAGGTCAGGCTCCAGGCCAGCCAGCTCACCACCTCTTGGCAAGCACCTCACCCAGGCGAGGACACATGCAGGCATACGCGAGCCCCCCAGAAAAACACCATGCGGGCATTCCTGGGACATTCCTGAGAGGCCTGTGGGAGCTGCAGGCCACACCAGTCTCTGGGACACCAGAGGTCTTTCCTCCCAGAGCCAGATCCCAAAGAGGCAGCAGCTCCCAGGGAAACCTGGCCCTGGATTGTCCCCATCATGAGGAGGCTGAGCCATGCCCAGAGGAGCCCTGGGGCTGAGGACAGCCCTAGCATCAGGACCCAGGAGTCCTGGCTGCCACATTGTCCCCTGAGCCCAGCGGGACCCTCAGGCAGGGCTCTTGCAGCAGCCACCAGCTCTGTCCAGCACCGCCACCACCCCCCAGCCCAGTACCTGCAGCTTTGGACAGCTGGCAGCCCCTGGGCCACCCCTTGCGAAGGGGCTCCTGACACCCTTACCTTTGGGGGAGAGATTCAGGAGCACTGGGAACTGGGAAACCATATCAGAGGCGATGGTCACCCTCCAGTAGCCCTCCATCTCGCTTGCTGCTGGCCCTCAGCTCAGGACAAGGGATGCCCACCCTGGCTCCTAAACCACAGCCCCTCTGCAAGGTGCCCCTGCTCCTCCGCCCGTCAGCGAGGGTCGCCCAGTGCAAGCTTGCTGCCTGCTGACCCCACTCCTGGCCACAGAAGGACAGCGCTGGGGAGCACCCAAGCAGTGCCCAGCAGGGACCAGGCCTTGCAGGGAAGTGCCGGCACTGCCGCTGCACCAATGCTTATATCCTGCTGATGCAGGACATCCTTCTGTGACATCATCACGTGTCATAATAAGCCTTATGACGTCAGCAGCATGGAGACAGCACAGCTCAGGAGAGAGACGAGAGATTTCCCTTCTTGTCCTGAGAAACAGTCACCTCCCTTCTGCCCAGTTCATTCCTAGCAGTTCCTGGCCCATCCACCAGGAACATCTCCAAATTCTGACAAAGGCCACAGAATAAAGGAAGTGGAGCGCTGGAGAAGTCACTGCTGTGTTCCTCCCCATTTTCTAGGCAGTTTGCTAAAGTCTGTCTGCCAATACTCTCCAGGGCTGCAGGCCTCCCAGGGTCTATGAGTGAGTGGGCCTGTGCAGTGCTGGGTGTAGGGCTGGGCCCCAAAACCTCATCTCTTTCCCTGTGCTGCAAAGCATCTGGACTATGACATGCATTTTGCAGGAGGATTGTCAAGACACGGGTTTTCCTGTTTGCAAGTCCCAGATCCTGGTGAACATCACCTAGGTCGGCCCATCTGGCAGCTGTGCACAGAAGATGCCTCCAAGAACCCATAGAAACCTCGGGAATGTTTGCACCCTGCAGTGTCCCTTTTCTGTGACAGTCTGAGTGATTTAAGGCCCCCAGGGTGACATGGGGTCATTGAATTCATCTTAATCCAGTGGCTTCCACAAGATTGTCTGCTTCTTCAGCCTGACTGCAGGCATTTACCTCTGACCACACTGCCACCCTGACTGGATCTGCTCTGACCCTCACCCACAAGGGCTCCCCCACTCTGCTGCCCATCCCATAGACGAGCTCCATGCATCCAGACAGATCCTTCACATGGAGGGCAACCCCCTGTTGATCATCCCCGCCTGTCTCTTCTGAAGAATCTGCCCCCATCCAGCACAGCACCCCAAGCTGGGGGACCTGTCCCCCCACACCTCAGCAGCTCTTCCATCAATGTCCCAGCCCTGTGACAGCAGGCGGGGATCCAGCTCCTCCTGCCTGTGCCCCAGGCTGAGGGCATTGGGGCACATCTGGGCTGCAGCACCTCAGCTGTGGCACAAGGGCCAAACTCAGACTTGTCCCAGACCTTGTGCCAAGAGCCTGGGCATGAAGAGGCTTTCCTTCAGAGCAGAGATTTGCTGCCGTGGATGGTAGATGGGCACAAAAGGATGACTTAAGGGATCCCAAGAAGGGCAAGGCCTGGTGTTCCTGAGGCCAGAAGGAAACAGGCCTGGGCTGTGCCGCTCTGACAGCAGAGGGCCTTTGTGGTGTTGGTGCAGCCCTGAGGGCCAGTGCTGGAGCTGGGGCTGATCTTCAGGCAGGAGAAGGGGCTGCTGATTTCCCTTGATTTCCCCCATCTCCATTAATGATCCTGGAGCTGAGAAAAGGAGCTCACCTGCAGCTGCCCATGTTATTCACACCTAAACTGAGTGCAGAGGAATCCCAGCTCCCGTGGGTTTGTGGCAGGCATGGGAGGGATCTTTGTCCCATTCCAGCCCCAGGACAAAAAAACAGCATGAGATGTCTTAACTGACTCTGCTGAATCCCTTCCTTAAGCAGGGGGTTAAAGGAGTTACTTTTGTGACCATGCCTGGGTGTCCCTTCATCAACTGGGATGAGAAGAGAAGACTGCTACAGATAATTGTTTTTGTGCTAAGAGAAATGATCCTGCTGTCAAGAAGTGTGTGTGCCCAGGGGAGGGAGGGAAGCCCAGGGATTCCTTCAGGCTGTTTCCCAGCAGGTTCCCCTGCAGCCCCAGGGCCATGTGCTGGGAGCCCGGTGGGGGGCAGAGCAAGGGAGGCCTTGGGCTGGGCCTCTGCTGCTGAGCTGGGCCGGGCTCCTGGGCCCAAGGGGAGCTCCTGGCAAGCGGGCAGCGCTGCACAGAGACAGCTCTGCCCAGGAGCAGCTCCTCTGCACAGCGCAGCAGGGCTGGGGGCACTGCCTGCAGAGACACAGTGCTTAAAGGCAGGCAGAAGTGGCAGCATGCCCAGAGCTCCCTGCGGGAGAAGACTTCCCAGCCCTGCACCCGGTAAGTCTCTGGCTGGAGGGCAATGCAGCCGCAGTTCGTGGAGGCAGGAGAAGCCGGGGGTGCAGGCAGGGGTGTCCAGGGCTGTGGTGCAGAGCAGGGTCCCTGCTGTGCCCCAGGGGCTGTGTGCCGGGGCAGGGCCTCTGCCGCCTGCCAGGCTCAGCACTCAGCCTGCCCGGGGAGCTGCCCAGGGCGCTGCGGGGAGAAGCTGTGGGTGAGCAATTGGCTAACGGGCAGGGCCCAGAGGGTTATGGTGAATGGGGCTGCGTCAGGCTGGCGGGTGGTCACCAGTGGGGTCCCTCAAGGCTCCATTTTAGGGCCGGTACTTTTCAATATTTTTATAAACGATCTGGATGTAGGAATAGAAGGTTTTTTGAGCAAGTTTGCTGATGACACCAAACTTGGAGGAGTTGTGGACTCTGTTGAGGGTGGAAAGGCCTTGCAGAGGGATCTGGATAGGTTGGAGAGCTGGGCGATCACCAACCGCATGAAGTTCAATAAGAGCAAGTGCCGGGTCCTGCACCTGGGACGGGGAAACCCTGGCTGCACGTACAGACTGGGCGATGAGACGCTGGAGAGCAGCCTAGAAGAGAGGGATCTGGGGGTGGTGGTAGACAACAAGTTGAATATGAGCCATCAGTGTGCCCTGGCAGCCAGGAGGGCCAACCGTGTCCTGGGGTGCATCAAGCACGGCATCACTAGTAGGTCGAGGGAGGTGATTGTCCCGCTCTACTCTGCGCTGGTGCGGCCTCACCTCGAGTACTGTGTGCAGTTCTGGGCACCACAGTATAAAAAGGACATGAAACTGTTGGAGAGTGTCCAGAGGAGGGCTACGAAGATGGTGAAAGGCCTGGAGGGGAAGACGTACGAGGAACGGCTGAGGGCACTGGGCCTGTTCAGCCTGGAGAAGAGGAGGCTGAGGGGAGACCTCATCGCAGTCTACAACTTCCTCGTAAGGGGGTGTCGAGAGGCAGGAGACCTTTTCTCCATTAACACCAGTGACAGGACCCGCGGGAACGGGGTTAAGCTGAGGCAGGGGAAATTTAGGCTTGACATCAGGAGGGGGTTCTTCACAGAGAGGGTGGTTGCACACTGGAACAGGCTCCCCAGGGAAGTGGTCACTGCACTGAGCCTGTCTGAATTTAAGAAGAGATTGGACTGTGCACTTAGTCACATGGTCTGAACTTTTGGGTAGACCTGTGCGGTGTCAAGAGTTGGACTTGATGATCCTTAAGGGTCCCTTCCAACTCAGGATATTCTATGATTCTATGATTCTATACTTTTTCTCCTTTATCACTAACCAGATCATGTATCACTAGACATGGCAAAACTGAGTAATTCTCTGTTGCGAATCACGGCCGAAAGCACGACAGACACCAGTTGAGTCAGATCATGCTGCTCCATTTTATTGCCCGAATAGCCCAACTTTTATAGTGAATTTTACAGGGGCGGACAGTGTTTCACACAAGATTATTGGTCAAAAGCACTCAGACAAACAACTATAAGAAAACAACCCCACCTGCAAGAAAAGAACCCCCCTTTTGATTAGCAGTCAGGAAAACAACCCCCTTTGTGATTAGCAGTCACGTAGACCTTGTCCTTGAGGCCAGCTGCTGGTAACAATATTTTCTGAGTTCCTTAATTGGGCGATGTGGGAGTCATTGCCGTGGGAGCTTCTCACAGTTACTCTGGCAGCTTGGTTTGCTCAGCTACAACAGGCCCTGAGATTTCTAAGGCCTACCCCTGGTTGCTTAAAGCAAGCTCAGATCGAACAATTGTTCCACAGGCACATGTCCACATCCTGTATGCCAATTCCCAGCAATTCTCTTTCTGCAGAAATGTACACTGTTTTACTATTTTATTCATGTTAGAATTATCAGGTGATGAATTATAAAGCTTCACATCAAACTTATTGAAATTGGGTCATAGTCTTCAGAATAAAAAGTATAATCTTATAAATCACACACCTGAACTTCTGAGCCATTTAAAATTTTATAAGCCAGACTTTCCCAATCTGTAACCTGTTTGACTGTTTTCTGATCTGATTCTCCTCCTGTGTTCTAGGTAGAAAACCAGAACATCATTAGTTCTTTTCAGCTAATAGGCTAATTTATTTGAAAGGAAATCACTTCCAGCTTGGTCAGATCTGTCCTAGGGCCATGGCCAGTGTAAAAACAGATGCACAATCAGAAAAACATTGTGAATCTGTTCTCCTCTTCTGTACACAGCAGAAAATAGCTAGAACTGGTCGTATATGCCCCTGTTCGAAATGCAGGTCAAAGATGCACTTGTGCACTAACCAAATCATCTATTAGATCACAAGTAGCTCTCACTCACTCAGGCATGTCTAAAAACACAGACAAATCCCTCCAGAGTGTGTTCAATGTAGAGGTTAGAAAAAGCGGCAGGTGACGTGATTATAAGGGTGGTCTGTTTGACAGTAATTGAGCAACAAGAAGTCACAGTGATACCTGAGATAATTAAACTAATTGGAACAAAGTATCACTCATATACTCATACTTCATTGCTGGAATCTGAATCCAGAGGAACTGTGATTTCAACTGTGAACACTAACCTATTTATTGTACTTCAGGAGGAATAACTATATTTGGGTTATCCTGAAGTAAAATAGAGCCACTTACTGGTAAAATAAATTAAGTGTGTGCATTTTCATATAAGCTTTTAGGAGTCATAAACAGACAAAGTCCAAATAATGATGAATAATGAGATATATTCCTTTGCATTTAATCTTGCAAATTGTTCTGCCTAATGGAAAATGAGAATGTTCAAAATGACAGGTTTGGGCTCTAATTCTCTCTAAAGGTCTCTTCACTAAACAGAAAATTCTTTGAGAAGCAGAACTAACGAAGTTTTTATTGGGTTTTTCTGCTCGATGATACCATCAGTCTTTGCAAAATGTGTAAGAACTGCTGATCTCTGAGACCTCTGTCCTTCTCAGATTAGATCAAAAGGAACACAACCAAAATTATAGAAAAAAGGAAGCAACAGAAGGACTGTCAGTTAGACAAGGCAATCATAAATGTCTGCACTATTTTTTTTTATTTTTATTTTTTAAGAGGGTTTGTAGAAATTGCCAAATGAAAAGCCAGTGTCATAAATATGTATAGTCTGCATGATTTGGCGATATGGTTTAAGGCTCATAGAGCCACAATGAGCTATTAAAAATATCTGTAGAGCAGAAAGAGTGTATCAGTGTAATCCTTCAATTCAGGTAAATAGCTTCATTAAGAGAGAAGTCGTAGCACTACGGTAACATGACAGTACTGATTTGGGGATCAAGGTTAGTACCTGTACAGTGCTGAGATCAACTTATCGATCTCATGATATGGCAGCAGTTCTTTTAAAAATATCATCACTGTACTCTATAACAAAGAATAAATGTGCCCTCTGTTTCCTGCATTCTGATCCAATTGAAATGCTTTCTGCATCTGCTTTTAGTCACAATGTGTGAAAACATCCTTGATCATGAAAAATTTAGTAACTCTAAAAGCATGTACATCCATTCATGGATTTCATGTGTTAGACAAATATAAAAATTGGTAAACTAAAATCACTGAACAAGACTGAGCAGCGAGATCAAAAAGGATGTTTCTGAGCTGGGCCAGTCATCTCAAATCAAAACAGAACATAGCTATGGGGAAACCATTGGATAATAGGACAGTGAAGATAAGGGATAGTTTTGAAAGTCTCTTGTATAAATCAGAGATTCCTTAGCAGCTGCCTGTGGCTTTAAAAAACTCCTATAAAAAAAAAAAAAAAAGAGATTTACCATGTCAAACTAGACAAGAAGCCTTTTCAGGGCGATATCAAGATGTCAACAGCTATTGGAATCAATGCGAAATTTCCACATGAATAAGACGCAATTTCCCAAATTTACTAATCATCAAATTCATTTTGCCATGCTTCACTGACGTAAAATTGATGTCTATTCTAAGCTTTTGCTATGGTTAGGGAAGAGAGATAAGTACCTCCTGAGGATGATCACCACCGCTACTACCACTACCCTTACATAGGGGTTTAAAATAGAATTCCATATATCACATTGATTTTATGCAGGGCTTCTGCTCTCTAGTTACTTCAACACTTTTGAGAATCTCTTTATGGGTAGTTAGGGTCTGGTGGCCGGAAGATGTGGTGCTGTACGGAAAGGTGGAGCCCCTCCCTTGATGGCCAGTAGCGTGTGGGCTGTGCTGTAAGCAAGCGAAGTGACGCTATGGGCCTCGGGTAGATAACCCCATGGGACTCGACAAGAAACGCCATTTGCCATCCACCACCTTGGTGTCTGTGAGCCGATGGACCGAGCGGCCTGGGGTTGGTCGCCGTGCCGTTCCTGAACCAGGTCGCCACTGCCCCCTGAAGGCAACACTCTTTCTTTGGCAGTAATGATCAAATTATTGAATAGCATGTCAAGATCTTAGTGAATTTATTTTCTTTTGCCTGTAGGCTGAAAATTAATGCCTAACCATTTTGTGGTACAATTCCAGGTATCTTTATTATACATGTATCTTTTACATCTTACATGCAGTTTATCCAAATTATGTCCTTAGAATCCAAGTGCTTAGTAAGATAAATCTGCACTGCGATTGTCTGAAGTGTTGTTCACTTCCTCTTTTCCTTTTTTTTTTTTTTTTTTAGGTACTGAGCTTTCTGAGCTGCTTGATGTTTTTATTGCCTTGGCTTCACTTACAGTTGGAAACCATTACCAGACAGGTATGTCTGTATACTTTAAAAGCAATCAGGCTGTGGTTCAATATAACCTTCTACAGTTACTCATTGCATTATCAATCCGCTTTGCCTGAAACAAACTAGACTTAGTCCTCATGAATGTCATCACAGTTTGTTGCTGCATTACACAAGGAGAGCTTATTTGTCTTCGTATGTTATGGGTGAAAGGATACTACCCAATTTAGCTGGGTCCTCATCCAATGATGCCTTAAAGATCAATAGCAAGGCTTCAGAATTGTATTAAATTGGAATTAGGATAGAACATATCTTGCCAAGTATAGAAGATACATACTTTGGGGAATTCGTGTTACTTAGTTAATGATGCATTGTGTAAATATATGCTTTCTTCTATGAATTTTACACATTTATTTATTTATTTTCCTTCTTATTTGAGGTTTTCTTCCCATAGTAAGAAAAAATGATGAAACATGGACATTCAGTTGACCTTTACTCTTTCACTTATTATTTATATATATATATCCTAATAATTCTTTGTAAGCTTAGTTTCGTATTTATCCTTTTTTTTTTCTTTTCAGTTGAGTGTCTTTCCATATTATTTGTTTTCCCTTTCATAGTCACCCACTGTTTTTAAATGCTGCTGTCTACCTGTGAATCTACCTATAGATGCTTGTCTTAATACAGTTTAATATCCTGTCTGTTTTGATATGTTGCATAAAGCAAACATGACTTTGACGTCTTCCCGCGTTGAGGTCACAGCGCTGAGGTTCCAGAGCTGAGGTCACATTGCTGAGGTTCCCGCGTTGAGGTCAGAGCACTGAGGTTCCCGCGCTGAGGTTCCCACGCTAAGGCCACATCGCCTAGGTGACGTCGCTGAGGTTCCTGCGCAGAGGTCACATCGGTGAGGTAACATCGCTGAGGTCACATTGCTGAGGTTCCCGCGCTGAGGTCACATCGCTGAGGTTCCCGCGCTGAGGTCACATCGCTGAGGTTCCCATGCTCAGTTTCCCACGCTGAGGTCGCATCGCTGAGCTTTCAGCGCTGAGGTCACATTGTTTATGTTCCCACGCTGAGGTTACATCGCTGAGGTTTCCGCACTGAGGTCACATCGCTGAGGTTCCCGCGCTGAGGTTCCCGCGCTGAGGTTCCCGCGCTGAGGTCTTATCGCTGAGGTTCCCGCACTGGGGTCACATCGCTAAGGTCACATAGCTGAGGTACCTACGCTGAGGTTCCCGCGCTGACGTCACACTGCTGAGGTTCCCACGCTGAGGTCACATCGCCGAGGACACATCGCTGAGGTTCCCGCGCTCAGGTTCCCGCGCTGAGGTCACATCGCTGAGGTTCCCGCACCTGGGTCACATTGCTGAGGTTCCCGCGCTGAGGTTCCCGCGCTGAGGTCACATCGCTGAGGTTCACGAGCTGATTTTCCCGCGCTGAGGTCACATCGCTGAGGTTCCCGCGCTGAGTTTCCCGCCCTGAGTTTACATCACTGAGGTTCCCGCGCTGAGCTCACATCGCTGAGGTTCCCGCGCTGAGGTCACATCGCTGAGTTTCCCGCGCTCAGGTTCCCGCGCTGAGGTCACATCACTGAGGTTCACGCGCTGATTTTCCCACGCTGAGGTCACATCGCTGAGGTTCCCGCGCTGAGTTTCCCGCCCTGAGGTTACATCGCTGAGGTTCCCGCGCTGAGCTCACATCGCTGAGGTTCCCGCGCTGAGGTCACATCGCTGAGTTTCCCGCGCTCAGGTTCCCGCGCTGAGGTCACATCGCTGAGGTTCCCGCGCTGAGCTCACATCGCTGAGGTTCCCACGCTGAGGTCACATCGCTGAGGTTCCCGCGCTGAGGTTCCCGCGCTGAGGTCACATCGCTGATGTTCCCGCGCTGAGGTTCTATCACTGAGGTTCCCGCGCTGAGGTCGCATCGCTGAGGTTCCCGCGCTAAGGTTCCCTGACTGATGTCACATTGCTGATTTTCCTGCGCTGAGATCACATCACTGAGGTTCCCGTGCTGAGTTTCCTGCGCTGAGGACACATCGCTGAGGTTCCCACGCTCTGGTTCCCGCGCTGAGGTCACATCGCTGAGGTCACATCTCTGAGGTTCCCTCGCTGAGGTCACACAGTTGAGATTCCCACGCTGAAGTTCCCACGCTGAGGTCACATCGCTGAGGTTCCCGTGCTGAGTTTCCCGCGCTGAGGACACATCGCTGAGGTTCCCGCACTAGAGGTGACATCGCTGAGGTTTCCACGCTGAGGTTCCCACGCTGAGGTCACAATGCTGAGTTTCCCACGCTGAGGTTCCCGCGCTGAGGTCACATCGCTGAGTTTCCCGCGCTGTGGACACATCGCTGAAGTTCCCCCGCTGAGGTCACAATACTGAGGTTCCCACGCTCTGGTTCCCGCGCTGAGGTCACATCGCTGAGGTTCCTATGCTTGATCACATCACTGAGGTCACATTGCTGAGGTTCCTGCGCTGAGGTTCCCGCGCTGACGTCACATCGCTGAGGTTCCTGCACTGAGGTCACATCCCTGAGGTCACATTGCTGAGGTTCCCGCGCTGAGGTTCCCGCGCTGAGGTCACATCGCTGAGGTCACATCGCTGAGGTTCCCGCGCTGAGGTCACATCGCTGAGGTCACATCGCTGAGGTTCCCGTGCTGAGGTCACATCGCTGAGGTTCCCATGCTGAGGTCACATCGCTGAGGTTCCCACGCTGAGGTTCCCGCGCTGAGGTCACATCGCTGAGGTTCCCATGCTGAGGTCACATCGCTGAGGTTCCCGCGCTGAGGTTCCCGCGATGAGGTCACATCGCTGAGGTTCCCGGGCAGAGGTCACATCGCTGAGGTTCCCATGCTCTGGTTCCCGCACTGAGGTCACATCTCTGAGGTTCCCGTGCTGATGTCACATCGCTGAGGTTCCCGTGCTGAGGTCACATTGCTGAGGTTCCCGTGCTGAGGTCACATCGCTGAGGTCACATCACCGAGGTTCCCACACTGAGGTACCCACGG
This sequence comes from Anas acuta, assembly GCF_963932015.1. Classification (NCBI taxonomy): domain Eukaryota; kingdom Metazoa; phylum Chordata; class Aves; order Anseriformes; family Anatidae; genus Anas; species Anas acuta. The sequence continues at coordinate 5,318,403 of NC_089016.1, read as the reverse complement.
TGATGTCACATCGCTGAGGTTCCCACGCTGAGGTCACATCGCTGAGGTCACATAGCTGAGGTCACATCACTGAGGTTCCCGCTCTGAGGTTCCCGCGATGAGGTCACATCGCTGAGGACACATCGCTGAGGTTCCCACGCTGAGGTCACATCGCTGAGGTTCCCACGCTGACGTCACATCTCTGAGGTTCCCGCGCTGAGATCACAATGCTGAGATTCCTGCGCTGAGGTCACAATGCTGAGGTTCCCACACTGAGGTTCCCGCGTTGACGTCACACTGCTGAGGTTCCCACCCTGAGGTCACAACGCTGAGGACACATCGCTGAGGTTCCCGCGCTGAGGTCACATCGGTAAGGTTCACACACTGAGGTTCCCGCGCTGAGGTCTCATCGCTGAGGTTCCCGCGCTGAGGTCACATCGCTTAGGTTCCCGCGCTGAGTTTCACACGCTGAGGTCACATCGCTGAGGTTCCCACGCTGAGGTCACATCGCTGAGGTCACATCGCTGAGGTTCTCGCGCTGAACTTCCCGCGCTGAGGTCACATCGCTGAGGTTCCCGCGCTGACGTCACACTGCTGAGGTTCCCACGCTGATGTTCCCACGCTGAGGTTCCTACGCTGAGGTTCCTGCGCTGACGTCACACTGCTGAGGTTCCCAAGCTGTGTTTCCCACGGTGAGGTCTCATGGTTGAGGTCACATCGCAGATGTTCCCGCGCTGAGGTCACATCTCTGCGGTCACATCGCTGAGGTTCCCACGCTGAGGTTCCCGCGCTTAGGTCACATCGCTGAGGTGACATCGCTGAGGTTCCCACGCTGAGGTTCCCGCGCTTAGGTCACATCGCTGAGGTGACATCGCTGAGGTTCCCGCGCTGATGTTACATCGCTGAGTTTTCCGCGTTGAGGTCACAGCGCTGAGGTTCCCACGCTTAGGCCACATCGCTTAGTTGACATCGCTGAGGTCCCTGTGCAGAGGTCACATCGCTGAGGTTCACACGCTGAGGTTCCCGCGCTGAGGTTCCCGCGCTGAGGTACCCACGCTGATGTCACATTGCTGAGGTTCTCGCGCTGAGGTTCCCGCGCTGAGATCACATCGCTGAGGTTCCCACGCTGAGGTCACACAGTTGAGGTTCCTACGCTGAGGTTGCCGCGCTGACGTCACACTGCTGAGGTTCCCACACTGAGGTTCCCACGCTGAGGTCACATCGCTGAGGTTCCCGCGCTGAGGTCACATCGCTGAGGTTCCCATGCTGAGGTTCCCACGGTGATGTCACATCGCTGAGGTTCCCGCGCTGACGTCACACTACTGAGGTTCCCACGCTGAGGTTCCCACGCTGTGGTCACATCGCTGAGGTTCCCGCGCTGAGGCCACATCGCTGAGGTTCCCGCGCTGAGGTCACATCGCTGAGGTTCCCGCGCTGAGGTCACATCGCTGAGGTCACATCTCTGAGGTTCCCGCGCTGAGGTCACATCACTGATGTTCCCAGGCTGATGTTCCCCCTCTGAGGTCACATCACTGAGGTCACATTGCTGACGTTCCTGCGCTGAGGTACCCGCGCTGAGGTCACATCGCTGTGGTCACATCGCTGAGGTTCCCACGCTGAGGTTACTGCACTGAGGTCACATCGCTGAGGTTCCCGCGCTGAGGTGACATCGCTGAGGTTCCCGCGCTGAGGTTCCCGCGCTGAGGTCACATCGCTGATTTTCCCGCGCTGAGGTCACACCGCTGAGGATCCCACGCTGAGGTTCTCACGCTGAATTCACATCGGTGAGGTTCCTGCACTGAGATCACATCGCTGAGGTTCCCGCACTGAGGTCCCATCGCTGATGTTCCTGCGCTGAGGTCACATCGCTGAGGTTCCCGCGCTGCGGTGACAATGCTGAGGTTCCCACGCTCTGGTTCCCACGTTGAGGTCACAGCACTGAGGTTCCTGCGCTGAGGACACATTGCTGAGGTTCCCGCGCTGAGTTTCCCGCACTGAGGTCACATCGCTGAATTTCCCACGCTGAGGTTTCCACGGTAAGGTCACATCGCTGAGGTTCCCGCGCTGACGTCACATCGCTGAGGTTCCCGCGCTGACGTCACATTGCTGAGTTTCCCGCGGTGAAGTTCCCACGCTTAGGTGACATCGCTGAGGTTCCCGCGCTGAGGTTCCCGCGCTGATGTCACATTGCTGAGGTTCCCGCTCTGAGGTCACATTGCTGAGGTTCCCGTGCTGAGGTTCCCGCGCTGAGGTCACATCGCTGAAGTCACATCGCTGAGGTTCCCGCGCTGAGGTCACATCGCTGAGGTTCCCACGCTGAGGTTCCCGCGCTGAGGTCACATCGCTGAGGTTCTCGCGCTGAGGTTCCCGCGCTGAGGTCACATCGCTGAGCTTCCCGCGCTGAGGTCACATCGCTGAGGTCACATTGCTGAGGTTCCCGCGCTGAGGTCCCAACGCTGAGGTCACATTGCTGAGGTTCCCGCGCTGAGGTCACATCGCTGAGGTCACATCGCTGAGGTTCCCACGCTGAGGTTCCCGCGCTGAGGTCACATCGCTGAGGTTCCCGCGCTGAGGTCACATCGCTGAGGTTCCTACGCTGAGGTTCCCGCGCTGAGGTCACACAGTTGAGGTTCCCACGCTGAAGTTCCCACGCTGAGGTCACATCGCTGAGGTTCCCGCTCTTAGGTTCCCGCACTGTGGTCACATCGCTGATGTTCCTGCGCTGAGATTACATCGCTGAGGTTCCCATGCTGAGTTTCCCGCGCTGAGGACACATTACTGAGGTTCCTGCGCTGAGGTTGCTACGCTGATGTCACATCGCTGAGGTTCCCGCACTGAGGTGACATCGCTGAGGTTCCCGCGCTGAGGTTCCCACTCTCTGGTTCCCGCGCTGAGGTCACAGCACTGAGGTTCCCGCGCTGAGGTCACATCGCTGAGGTCACATTGCTGAGGTTCCCGCGCTGAGGTCCCAACGCTGAGGTCACATTGCTGAGGTTCCCGCGCTGACGTCACAGCACTGAGTTTCCCGCGCTGAGGTTCCCGCACTGAGGTCACATCACCGAGGTTCCCACGCTGAGGTACCCACGGTGATGTCACATCGCTGAGGTTCCCGCGCTGAGGTCACATCTCTGAGGTCACATAGCTGAGGTCACATCACTGAGGTTCCCGCACTGAGGTTCCCGCGCTGAGGTTCCCGCACTGAGGTCACATCACCGAGGTTCCCACGCTGAGGTACCCACGGTGATGTCACATCGCTGAGGTTCCCACGCTGAGGTCACATCTCTGAGGTTCCCGCGCTGAGGTCACATTGCTGAGGTTCCCGCGCTGAGGTTCCCGCGCTGAGGTCACATCGCTGAGGTTCCCACGCTGAGGTTCCCACGCTGAGGTCACATCGCTGAGGACACATCGCTGAGGTTCCCGCGCTGAGGTCACATCGCTGAGGTTCACGAGCTGATTTTCCCGCGCTGAGGTCACATCGCTGAGGTTCCCGCGCTGAGCTCACATCGCTGAGGTTCCCGCGCTGAGGTCACATCGCTGAGGTTCCCGCGCTGAGGTTCCCGCGCTGAGGTCACATCGCTGAGGTTCCCGCGCTAAGGTTCCCTGACTGATGTCACATTGCTGATTTTCCTGCGCTGAGATCACATCACTGAGGTTCCCGTGCTGAGTTTCCTGCGCTGAGGACACATCGCTGAGGTTCCCACGCTCTGGTTCCCGCGCTGAGGTCACATCGCTAAGGTTCCCGCGCTGAGGTCACATCGGTGAGGTTCCCGCGCTGAGGTCTCATCGCCGAGGATCCCGCGCTGAGGTCACATCGCTGAGGTCACATCTCTGAGGTTCCCTCGCTGAGGTTCCGCGCTGAGATCACATCGCTGAGGTTCCCACGCTGAGGTCACACAGTTGAGATTCCCACGCTGAAGTTCCCACGCTGAGGTCACATCGCTGAGGTTCCCGTGCTGAGTTTCCCGCGCTGAGGACACATCGCTGAGGTTCCCGCGCTGAGGTCACATCGCTGAGGTTCCCGCACTAGAGGTGACATCGCTGAGGTTTCCACGCTGAGGTTCCCCCCCTGAGGTCACATCGCTGAGGTTCCCGCGCTGAGGTCGCCGCGCTGAGGTCACATCGCTGAGTTTCCCACGCTGAGGTTCCCGCGCTGAGGTCACATCGCTGATGTTCCCGCGCTGACGTGACACTTCTGAGGTCACATCACTGAGGTTCCCGCGCTGAGGTCACATCGCTGAGTTTCCCGCGCTGTGGACACATCGCTGAAGTTCCCCCGCTGAGGTCACATTGCTGAGGTTCCCGCGCTGAGGTTCCCGCGCTGAGGTCACATCGCCGAGGTCACATCGCTGAGGTTCCCGCGCTGAGGTCTCATCGCTGAGGTTCCCACGCTGAGGTTCCCGCGCTGAGGTCACATCGCTGAGGTTCCCACGCTGAGGTTCCCGCGCTGAGGTCACATCGCTGAGGTTCCCGCGCTGAGGTTCCCGCACTGAGGTCACATCACCGAGGTTCCCACGCTGAGGTACCCACGGTGATGTCACATCGCTGAGGTTCCCGCGCTGAGGTCACATCTCTGAGGTCACATAGCTGAGGTCACATCACTGAGGTTCCCGCACTGAGGTTCCCGCGCTGAGGTTCCCGCACTGAGGTCACATCACCGAGGTTCCCACGCTGAGGTACCCACGGTGATGTCACATCGCTGAGGTTCCCACGCTGAGGTCACATCTCTGAGGTTCCCGCGCTGAGGTCACATTGCTGAGGTTCCCGCGCTGAGGTTCCCGCGCTGAGGTCACATCGCTGAGGTTCCCACGCTGAGGTTCCCACGCTGAGGTCACATCGCTGAGGACACATCGCTGAGGTTCCCGCGCTGAGGTCACATCGCTGAGGTTCACGAGCTGATTTTCCCGCGCTGAGGTCACATCGCTGAGGTTCCCGCGCTGAGCTCACATCGCTGAGGTTCCCGCGCTGAGGTCACATCGCTGAGGTTCCCGCGCTGAGGTTCCCGCGCTGAGGTCACATCGCTGAGGTTCCCGCGCTAAGGTTCCCTGACTGATGTCACATTGCTGATTTTCCTGCGCTGAGATCACATCACTGAGGTTCCCGTGCTGAGTTTCCTGCGCTGAGGACACATCGCTGAGGTTCCCACGCTCTGGTTCCCGCGCTGAGGTCACATCGCTAAGGTTCCCGCGCTGAGGTCACATCGGTGAGGTTCCCGCGCTGAGGTCTCATCGCCGAGGATCCCGCGCTGAGGTCACATCGCTGAGGTCACATCTCTGAGGTTCCCTCGCTGAGGTTCCGCGCTGAGATCACATCGCTGAGGTTCCCACGCTGAGGTCACACAGTTGAGATTCCCACGCTGAAGTTCCCACGCTGAGGTCACATCGCTGAGGTTCCCGTGCTGAGTTTCCCGCGCTGAGGACACATCGCTGAGGTTCCCGCGCTGAGGTCACATCGCTGAGGTTCCCGCACTAGAGGTGACATCGCTGAGGTTTCCACGCTGAGGTTCCCCCCCTGAGGTCACATCGCTGAGGTTCCCGCGCTGAGGTCGCCGCGCTGAGGTCACATCGCTGAGTTTCCCACGCTGAGGTTCCCGCGCTGAGGTCACATCGCTGATGTTCCCGCGCTGACGTGACACTTCTGAGGTCACATCACTGAGGTTCCCGCGCTGAGGTCACATCGCTGAGTTTCCCGCGCTGTGGACACATCGCTGAAGTTCCCCCGCTGAGGTCACATTGCTGAGGTTCCCGCGCTGAGGTTCCCGCGCTGAGGTCACATCGCCGAGGTCACATCGCTGAGGTTCCCGCGCTGAGGTCTCATCGCTGAGGTTCCCACGCTGAGGTTCCCGCGCTGAGGTCACATCGCTGAGGTTCCCACGCTGAGGTTCCCGCGCTGAGGTCACATCGCTGAGGTTCCCGCGCTGAGGTTCCCGCGATGAGGTCACATCGCTGAGGTCACATCGCTGAGGTTCCCGGGCAGAGGTCACATCGCTGAGGTTCCCATGCTCTGGTTCCCGCACTGAGGTCACATCGCTGAGGTTCCCGTGCTGATGTCACATCGCTGAGGTTCCCGTGCTGAGGTCACATTGCTGAGGTTCCCGTGCTGAGGTCACATCGCTGAGGTCACATCACCGAGGTTCCCACACTGAGGTACCCACGGTGATGTCACATCGCTGAGGTTCCCACGCTGAGGTCACATCGCTGAGGTCACATAGCTGAGGTCACATCACTGAGGTTCCCGCGCTGAGGTTCCCGCGATGAGGTCACATCGCTGAGGACACATCGCTGAGGTTCCCACGCTGAGGTCACATCGCTGAGGTTCCCACGCTGACGTCACATCTCTGAGGTTCCCGCGCTGAGATCACATTGCTGAGGTTCCCACGCTGAGGTTCCCGCGCTGATGTCACATCGCTGAGGATCCCGCACTGAGGTCATATCGCTGATATTCCTGCGCTGAGGTCACATCGCTGAGGTTCCCGTGCTGAGGTTCCCGCGCTGATGTCACATCGCTGGGTTTCCCGCCCTGAGGTACCCGTGCTTAGGTGAGATCGCTGAGGTTCCCGTGCTGAGGTCACAATGCTGAGGTTCCCACGCTCTGGTTCCCGCGCTGAGATCACAGCACTGAGGTCACATTGCTGAGGTTCCCGCGCTGAGGTCACATCGCTGAGGTTCCCGCGCTGAGGTTCCCGCCCTGAGGTGACATCGCTGAGGTTCCCGCGCTGAGGTCACAACGCTGAGGTCATATCTCTGAGGTTCCCGTACTGAGGTCACATCGCTGAGGTTCCCACGCTGAGGTTCCCACGCTGAGGTTCCCACGCTGAGGTCACACTGCTGAGGTCACATCTCTGAGGTTCCCGCGCTGAGGTCAGATTGCTGAGGTTCCCGCGCTCAGGTTCCCGCGCTGAGGTCACATCGCTGAGGACACATTGCTGAGGTTCCCGTGCTGAGGTCACATCGCTGAGGTTCCCGTGCTGAGGTCACATTGCTGAGGTTCCCGCGCTGAGGTCACATCGCTGAGGTCACATCACCGAGGTTCCCACACTGAGGTACCCACGGTGATGTCACATCGCTGAGGTTCCCACGCTGAGGTCACATCGCTGAGGTCACATAGCTGAGGTCACATCACTGAGGTTCCCGCTCTGAGGTTCCCGCGATGAGGTCACATCGCTGAGGACACATCGCTGAGGTTCCCACGCTGAGGTCACATCGCTGAGGTTCCCACGCTGACGTCACATCTCTGAGGTTCCCGCGCTGAGATCACAATGCTGAGATTCCTGCGCTGAGGTCACAATGCTGAGGTTCCCACACTGAGGTTCCCGCGTTGACGTCACACTGCTGAGGTTCCCACCCTGAGGTCACAACGCTGAGGACACATCGCTGAGGTTCCCGCGCTGAGGTCACATCGGTAAGGTTCACACACTGAGGTTCCCGCGCTGAGGTCTCATCGCTGAGGTTCCCGCGCTGAGGTCACATCGCTTAGGTTCCCGCGCTGAGTTTCACACTCTGAGGTCACATCGCTGAGGTTCCCACGCTGAGGTCACATCGCTGAGGTCACATCGCTGAGGTTCTCGCGCTGAACTTCCCGCGCTGAGGTCACATCGCTGAGGTTCCCGCGCTGACGTCACACTGCTGATGTTCCCACGCTGAGGTTCCTACGCTGAGGTTCCTGCGCTGACGTCACACTGCTGAGGTTCCCAAGCTGTGTTTCCCACGGTGAGGTCTCATGGTTGAGGTCACATCGCAGATGTTCCCGCGCTGAGGTCACATCTCTGCGGTCACATCGCTGAGGTTCCCACGCTGAGGTTCCCGCGCTTAGGTCACATCGCTGAGGTGACATCGCTGAGGTTCCCACGCTGAGGTTCCCGCGCTTAGGTCACATCGCTGAGGTGACATCGCTGAGGTTCCCGCGCTGATGTTACATCGCTGAGTTTTCCGCGTTGAGGTCACAGCGCTGAGGTTCCCACGCTTAGGCCACATCGCTTAGTTGACATCGCTGAGGTCCCTGTGCAGAGGTCACATCGCTGAGGTTCACACGCTGAGGTTCCCGCGCTGAGGTTCCCGCGCTGAGGTACCCACGCTGATGTCACATTGCTGAGGTTCTCGCGCTGAGGTTCCCGCGCTGAGATCACATCGCTGAGGTTCCCACGCTGAGGTCACACAGTTGAGGTTCCTACGCTGAGGTTGCCGCGCTGACGTCACACTGCTGAGGTTCCCACACTGAGGTTCCCACGCTGAGGTCACATCGCTGAGGACACATCGCTGAGGTTCCCGCGCTGAGGTCACATCGCTGAGGTTCCCATGCTGAGGTTCCCACGGTGATGTCACATCGCTGAGGTTCCCGCGCTGACGTCACACTACTGAGGTTCCCACGCTGAGGTTCCCACGCTGTGGTCACATCGCTGAGGTTCCCGCGCTGAGGCCACATCGCTGAGGTTCCCGCGCTGAGGTCACATCGCTGAGGTTCCCGCGCTGAGGTCACATCGCTGAGGTCACATCTCTGAGGTTCCCGCGCTGAGGTCACATCACTGATGTTCCCAGGCTGATGTTCCCCCTCTGAGGTCACATCACTGAGGTCACATTGCTGACGTTCCTGCGCTGAGGTACCCGCGCTGAGGTCACATCGCTGTGGTCACATCGCTGAGGTTCCCACGCTGAGGTTACTGCACTGAGGTCACATCGCTGAGGTTCCCGCGCTGAGGTGACATCGCTGAGGTTCCCGCGCTGAGGTTCCCGCGCTGAGGTCACATCGCTGATTTTCCCGCGCTGAGGTCACACCGCTGAGGATCCCACGCTGAGGTTCTCACGCTGAATTCACATCGGTGAGGTTCCTGCACTGAGATCACATCGCTGAGGTTCCCGCACTGAGGTCCCATCGCTGATGTTCCTGCGCTGAGGTCACATCGCTGAGGTTCCCGCGCTGCGGTGACAATGCTGAGGTTCCCACGCTCTGGTTCCCACGTTGAGGTCACAGCACTGAGGTTCCTGCGCTGAGGACACATTGCTGAGGTTCCCGCGCTGAGTTTCCCGCACTGAGGTCACATCGCTGAATTTCCCACGCTGAGGTTTCCACGGTAAGGTCACATCGCTGAGGTTCCCGCGCTGACGTCACATCGCTGAGGTTCCCGCGCTGACGTCACATTGCTGAGTTTCCCGCGGTGAAGTTCCCACGCTTAGGTGACATCGCTGAGGTTCCCGCGCTGAGGTTCCCGCGCTGATGTCACATTGCTGAGGTTCCCGCGCTGAGGTCACATCGCTGAAGTCACATCGCTGAGGTTCCCGCGCTGAGGTCACATCGCTGAGGTTCCCACGCTGAGGTTCCCGCGCTGAGGTCACATCGCTGAGGTTCTCGCGCTGAGGTTCCCGCGCTGAGGTCACATCGCTAAGCTTCCCGCGCTGAGGTCACATCGCTGAGGTCACATTGCTGAGGTTCCCGCGCTGAGGTCCCAACGCTGAGGTCACATTGCTGAGGTTCCCGCGCTGAGGTCACATCGCTGAGGTCACATCGCTGAGGTTCCCACGCTGAGGTTCCCGCGCTGAGGTCACATCGCTGAGGTTCCTACGCTGAGGTTCCCGCGCTGAGGTCACACAGTTGAGGTTCCCACGCTGAAGTTCCCACGCTGAGGTCACATCGCTGAGGTTCCCGCTCTTAGGTTCCCGCACTGTGGTCACATCGCTGATGTTCCTGCGCTGAGATTACATCGCTGAGGTTCCCATGCTGAGTTTCCCGCGCTGAGGACACATTACTGAGGTTCCTGCGCTGAGGTTGCTACGCTGATGTCACATCGCTGAGGTTCCCGCACTGAGGTGACATCGCTGAGGTTCCCGCGCTGAGGTTCCCACTCTCTGGTTCCCGCGCTGAGGTCACAGCACTGAGGTTCCCGCGCTGAGGTCACATCGCTGAGGTCACATTGCTGAGGTTCCCGCGCTGACGTCACAGCACTGAGTTTCCCGCGCTGAGGTTCCCGCACTGAGGTCACATCACCGAGGTTCCCACGCTGAGGTACCCACGGTGATGTCACATCGCTGAGGTTCCCGCGCTGAGGTCACATCTCTGAGGTCACATAGCTGAGGTCACATCACTGAGGTTCCCGCACTGAGGTTCCCGCGCTGAGGTTCCCGCACTGAGGTCACATCACCGAGGATCCCACGCTGAGGTACCCACGGTGATGTCACATCGCTGAGGTTCCCACGCTGAGGTCACATCTCTGAGGTTCCCGCGCTGAGGTCACATTGCTGAGGTTCCCGCGCTGAGGTTCCCGCGCTGAGGTCACAATGCTGAGGTTCCCACGCTGAGGTTCCCACGCTGAGGTCACATCGCTGAGGACACATCGCTGAGGTTCCCGCGCTGAGGTCACATCGCTGAGGTTCACGAGCTGATTTTCCCGCGCTGAGGTCACATCGCTGAGGTTCCCGCGCTGAGCTCACATCGCTGAGGTTCCCGCGCTGAGGTCACATCGCTGAGGTTCCCGCGCTGAGGTTCCCGCGCTGAGGTCACATCGCTGAGGTTCCCGCGCTAAGGTTCCCTGACTGATGTCACATTGCTGATTTTCCTGCGCTGAGATCACATCACTGAGGTTCCCGTGCTGAGTTTCCTGCGCTGAGGACACATCGCTGAGGTTCCCACGCTCTGGTTCCCGCGCTGAGGTCACATCGCTAAGGTTCCCGCGCTGAGGTCACATCGGTGAGGTTCCCGCGCTGAGGTTCCTATGCTGAGGTCTCATCGCCGAGGATCCCGTGCTGAGGTCACATCGCTGAGGTCACATCTCTGAGGTTCCCTCGCTGAGGTTCCGCGCTGAGATCACATCGCTGAGGTTCCCACGCTGAGGTCACACAGTTGAGATTCCCACGCTGAAGTTCCCACGCTGACGTCACATCGCTGAGGTTCCTGCACTGAGGTCACATCCCTGAGGTCACATTGCTGAGGTTCCCGCGCTGAGGTTCCCGCGCTGAGGTCACATCGCCGAGGTCACATCGCTGAGGTTCCCGCGCTGAGGTCTCATCGCTGAGGTTCCCGCGCTAAGGTTCCCGTGCTGAGGTCACATCGCTGAGGTTCCCACGCTGAGGTTCCCGCGCTGAGGTCACATCGCTGAGGTTCCCACGCTGAGGTTCCCGCGCTGAGGTCACATCGCTGAGGTTCCCGCGCTGAGGTTCCCGCGATGAGGTCACATCGCTGAGGTCACATCGCTGAGGTTCCCGGGCAGAGGTCACATTGCTGAGGTTCCCATGCTCTGGTTCCCGCACTGAGGTCACATCGCTGAGGTTCCCGTGCTGATGTCACATCGCTGAGGTTCCCGTGCTGAGGTCACATTGCTGAGGTTCCCGTGCTGAGGTCACATCGCTGAGGTCACATCACCGAGGTTCCCACACTGAGGTACCCACGGTGATGTCACATCGCTGAGGTTCCCACGCTGAGGTCACATCGCTGAGGTCACATAGCTGAGGTCACATCACTGAGGTTCCCGCGCTGAGGTTCCCGCGATGAGGTCACATCGCTGAGGACACATCGCTGAGGTTCCCACGCTGAGGTCACATCGCTGAGGTTCCCACGCTGACGTCACATCTCTGAGGTTCCCGCGCTGAGATCACATCGCTGAGGTTCCCACGCTGAGGTTCCCGCGCTGATGTCACATCGCTGAGGATCCCGCACTGAGGTCATATCGCTGATATTCCTGCGCTGAGGTCACATCGCTGAGGTTCCCGTGCTGAGGTTCCCGCGCTGATGTCACATCGCTGGGTTTCCCGCCCTGAGGTACCCGTGCTTAGGTGAGATCGCTGAGGTTCCCGTGCTGAGGTCACAATGCTGAGGTTCCCACGCTCTGGTTCCCGCGCTGAGATCACAGCACTGAGGTCACATTGCTGAGGTTCCCGCGCTGAGGTCACATCGCTGAGGTTCCCGCGCTGAGGTTCCCGCCCTGAGGTGACATCGCTGAGGTTCCCGCGCTGAGGTCACAACGCTGAGGTCATATCTCTGAGGTTCCCGTACTGAGGTCACATCGCTGAGGTTCCCACGCTGAGGTTCCCACGCTGAGGTTCCCACGCTGAGGTCACACTGCTGAGGTCACATCTCTGAGGTTCCCGCGCTGAGGTCAGATTGCTGAGGTTCCCGCGCTCAGGTTCCCGCGCTGAGGTCACATCGCTGAGGACACATTGCTGAGGTTCCCGTGCTGAGGTCACATCGCTGAGGTTCCCGCGCTGAGGTCACATCGCTGAGGTCACATCACCGAGGTTCCCACACTGAGGTACCCACGGTGATGTCACATCGCTGAGGTTCCCGCGCTGAGGTCACATCGCTGAGGTCACATAGCTGAGGTCACATCACTGAGGTTCCCGCGCTGAGGTTCCCGCGATGAGGTCACATCGCTGAGGACACATCGCTGAGGTTCCCACGCTGAGGTCACATCGCTGAGGTTCCCACGCTGACGTCACATCTCTGAGGTTCCCGCGCTGAGATCACATCGCTGAGGTTCCCACGCTGAGGTTCCCGCGCTGATGTCACATCGCTGAGGATCCCGCACTGAGGTCATATCGCTGATATTCCTGCGCTGAGGTCACATCGCTGAGGTTCCCGTGCTGAGGTTCCCGCGCTGAGGTCACATCGCTGAGTTTCCCGCGCTGAGTTTCCCGTGCTGAGGTGACATCGCTGATGTTCCCGCGCTGAGGTCACATCGCTGAGGTTCCCACGCTGAGGTCACACTGCTGAGGTCACATCTCTGAGGTTCCCGCGCTGAGGTCACATTGCTGAGGTTCCCGCGCTCAGGTTCCCGCGCTGAGGTCACATCGCTGAGGACACATTGCTGAGGTCCCCGTGCTGAGGTCACATCGCTGAGGTTCCCGCGCTGATGTTCCCGCGCTGAGGTGACATCGCTGATGTTCCCGCGCTGAGGTCATTTTTCTGAGGTCACATTGCTGAGGTTCCCGCGCTAAGGTTCCCGCGCTGAGGTCACATCGCTGAGGTTCCCGCGCTGAGGTTCCCGCACTGGGGTCACATTGCTGAGGTTCCCGCGCTAAGGTCACAATGCTGAGGTTCCCACGCTCTGGTTCCCGCGCTGAGGTCACATGGCTGAGGTTCCCGCGCTGAGGTCACATTGCTGAGGTTCCTGCGCGGAGATCACATCGCTGAGGTTCACACGCTCTGGTTCCCGCGCTGAGGTCACATCGCTGAGGTCATATCACTGAGGTTCCGGCGCTGAGGTTCCCGCGCTTAGGTGACATCGCTGAGTTTACCACGCTGAGGTTCCCGTGCTGACGTCACACTGCTGAGGTTCCAACGCTGAGGTTCCCGGGCTGAGGTCACAGTGCTGAGGTCACATCTCTGAGGTTCCCGCGCTGAGGTCACATTGCTGAGGTTCCCGCGCTAAGGTTCCCGCGCTGAGATCACATCGCTGAGGTTCCCACGCTGAGGTTCCAACGCTGAGGTGTCATCGCTGAGGTTCCCGCGCTGAGGTCACATCACTGTGGTTCCCGCGCTGAGGTCACATCGCTGAGGTTCCCGCGCTGACGTTCCCCCGCTGAGGTGTCATCGCTGAGGTTCCCGCGCTGAGGTCACATCGCTGAGGTTCCCGCGCCGAGCTTCCCGCACTGAGGTGACAACGCTGAGGTTCCCGCGCTGACGTTCCTACGCTGAGGTCACATCGCTGAGGTTACATCTCTGAGGTTCCCGCGCTGAGGTCACATCTCTGAGGTTCGCACGCTGAGGTTCTCGCGCTGAGTTCACATCGCTGAGGTCACACCGCTGAGGATCCCACGCTGAGGTTCTCACGCTGAATTCACATCGGTGAGGTTCCTGCACTGAGATCACATCGCTGAGGTTCCCGCACTGAGGTCCCATCGCTGATGTTCCTGCGCTGAGGTCACATCGCTGAGGTTCCCGCGCTGCGGTGACAATGCTGAGGTTCCCACGCTCTGGTTCCCACGTTGAGGTCACAGCACTGAGGTTCCTGCGCTGAGGACACATTACTGAGGTTCCCGCGCTGAGTTTCCCGCACTGAGGTCACATCGCTGAATTTCCCACGCTGAGGTTTCCACGGTAAGGTCACATCGCTGAGGTTCCCGCGCTGACGTCACATCGCTGAGGTTCCCGCGCTGACGTCACATTGCTGAGGTTCCCGTGCTGAGGTTCCCGCGCTGAGGTCACATCGCTGAGGTCACATCGCTGAGGTTCCCGCGCTGAGGTCACATCGCTGAGTTTCCCGCGCTCAGGTTCCCGCGCTGAGGTCACATCGCTGAGGTTCCCGCGCTGAGGTCACATCGCTGAGGTTCCCGCGCTGAGGTTCCCGCGCTGAGGTCACATCGCTGATGTTCCCGCGCTGAGGTTCTATCACTGAGGTTCCCGCGCTGAGGTCACATCGCTGAGGTTCCCGCGCTAAGGTTCCCTGACTGATGTCACATTGCTGATTTTCCTGCGCTGAGATCACATCACTGAGGTTCCCGTGCTGAGTTTCCTGCGCTGAGGACACATCGCTGAGGTTCCCACGCTCTGGTTCCCGCCCTGAGGTCACATCGCTAAGATTCCCGCGCTGAGGTCACATCGCTGAGGTCACATCTCTGAGGTTCCCTCGCTGAGGTTCCGCGCTGAGATCACATCGCTGAGGTTCCAACGCTGAGGTCACACAGTTGAGATTCCCACGCTGAAGTTCCCACGCTGAGGTCACATCGCTGAGGTTCCCGTGCTGAGTTTCCCGCGCTGAGGACACATCGCTGAGGTTCCCGCGCTGAGGTCACATCGCTGAGGTTCCCGCACTAGAGGTGACATCGCTGAGGTTTCCACGCTGAGGTTCCCCCCCTGAGGTCACATCGCTGAGGTTCCCGCGCTGAGGTTGCCGCGCTGAGGTCACATTGCTGAGTTTCCCACGCTGAGGTTCCCGCGCTGAGGTCACATCGCTGATGTTCCCGCGCTGACGTGACACTTCTGAGGTCACATCACTGAGGTTCCCGCGCTGAGGTCACATCGCTGAGTTTCCCGCGCTGTGGACACATCGCTGAAGTTCCCCCGCTGAGGTCACAATACTGAGGTTCCCACGCTCTGGTTCCCGCGCTGAGGTCACATCGCTGAGGTTCCTATGCTTGATCACATCACTGAGGTCACATTGCTGAGGTTCCTGCACTGAGGTCACATCCCTGAGGTCACATTGCTGAGTTTCCCGCGCTGAGGTTCCCGCGCTGAGGTCACATCGCTGAGGTTCCCGCGCTGAGGTTCCCGCGATGAGGTCACATCGCTGAGGTCACATCGCTGAGGTTCCCGGGCAGAGGTCACATCGCTGAGGTTCCCATGCTCTGGTTCCCGCACTGAGGTCACATCGCTGAGGATCCCGCACTGAGGTCATATCGCTGAGGTTCCCGCGCTGAGTTTCCCGTGCTGAGGTGACATTGCTGATGTTCCCGCGCTGAGGTCACATCGCTGAGTTTCCCGCCCTGAGGTACCCGTGCTTAGGTGAGATCGCTGAGGTTCCCGCGCTGAGGTCACATCGCTGAGGTTACCACACTGAGGTCACATCGCTGAGGTTCCCGCGCTGAGGTTCCCGCCCTGAGGTGACATCGCTGAGGTTCCCACGCTGAGGTCTCATCGCCGAGGTCACATCGCTGAGGTTCCCGCGCTGAGGTCTCATCGCTGAGGTTCCCACGCTGAGGTTCCCACGCTGAGGTTCCCACGCTGAGGTCACACTGCTGAGGTCACATCTCTGAGGTTCCCACGCTGAGGTTCCCGCGCTCAGGTTCCCGTGCTGAGGTCACATCGCTGAGGTTCCCGCGCTGAGGTCACATCGCTGAGGTTCCCACGCTGAGGTCACATTGCTGAGGTTCCCGCGCTGAGGTCACATCGCTGAGGTCACATCACCGAGGTTCCCACACTGAGGTACCCACGGTGATGTCACATCGCTGAGGTTCCCGCGCTGAGGTCACATCGCTGAGGTCACATAGCTGAGGTCACATCACTGAGGTTCCCGCGCTGAGGTTCCCGCGATGAGGTCACATCGCTGAGGACACATCGCTGAGGTTCCCACGCTGAGGTCACATCGCTGAGGTTCCCACGCTGACGTCACATCTCTGAGGTTCCCGCGCTGAGATCACATCGCTGAGGTTCCCACGCTGAGGTTCCTGCGCTGATGTCACATCGCCGAGGATCCCGCACTGAGGTCATATCGCTGATATTCCTGCGCTGAGGTCACATCGCTGAGGTTCCCACGCTGAGGTTCCCACGCTGAGGTCACACTGCTGAGGTCACATCTCTGAGGTTCCCGCGCTGAGGTCACATTGCTGAGGTTCCCGCGCTCAGGTTCCCGCGCTGAGGTCACATCGCTGAGGTCACATTGCTGAGGTTCCCGCGCTAAGGTTCCCGCGCTGAGGTCACATGGCTGAGGTTCCTGCGCGGAGATCACATCGCTGAGGTTCACACGCTCTGGTTCCCGCGCTGAGGTCACATCGCTGAGGTCATATCACTGAGGTTCCGGCGCTGAGGTTCCCACGCTTAGGTGACATCGCTGAGTTTCCCGCGCTGAGTTACCCACTCTGAGGTCACATCGCTGAGGTTCCCGCGCTGAGGACACATCGCTGAGGTTACCACGCTGAGGTTCCCGCGCTGAGATCACATCGCTGAGATTCCCACGCTGAGGTTCCAACGCTGAGGTGTCATCGCTGAGGTTCCCGCGCTGAGGTCACATCACTGTGGTTCCCGCGCTGAGGTCACATCGCTGAGGTTCCCGCGCTGAGGTTCCCCCGCTGAGGTGTCATCGCTGAGGTTCCCGCGCTGAGGTCACATCGCTGAGGTTCCCACGCTGAGGTTACCGCACTGAGGTCATTTCGCTGAGGTTCCCGCTCCGAGCTTCCCGCACTGAGGTGACAACGCTGAGGTTCCCGCGCTGACGTTCCTACGCTGAGGTCACATCGCTGAGGTTACATCTCTGAGGTTCCCGCGCTGAGGTCACATCTCTGAGGTTCGCACGCTGAGGTTCTCGCGCTGAGTTCACATCGCTGAGGTTCCCGCGCTGAGGTTCCTGCGCTGAGATCACATCGCTGAGGTTCCCGTGCTGAGATTCCCGCGCTGAGGTCACATCTCTGAGGTTCCCGCGCTGAGGTCACATCGCTGAGGTCACATCGGTGAGGTTCCCGTGCTGAGGTCACATCGCTGAGGTCACATCACTGAGTTTCCCGCGCTTAGGTTCCTGCGCTGATGTACCCACGCTGATGTCACATGGCTGAGGTTCCCGCACTGAGGTCACATCGCTAAGGTCACATCTCTGAGGTTCCCGCGCTGAGGTCACATCGCTGAGGTTCTCGCGCTGAACTTCCCGCGCTGAGGTCACATCGCTGAGGTTCTCGTGCTGAACTTCCCGTGCTGAGGACACATCGCTGAGGTTCCGGCGCTGACGTCACACTGCTGAGGTTCCCACACTGAGGTTCCCACGCTGACGTTCCCACGCTGTGTTTCCCACGCTGAGGTCTCATGGCTGAGGTCACATTGCTGAGGTTCCCGCACTGATGTCACATCTCTGAGGTTCCCACGCTGATGTTCCCCCGCTGAGGTCACATCGCTGAGGTCACATCGCTGCGGTCACATCGCTGAGGTTCCCGCGCTGAGGTTCCCACGCTGAGGTCACATCGCTGAGGTCACATCTCTGAGGTTCCCGCGCTGAGGTCACATTGCTGAGGTTCCCACGCTGAGGTTCCCGCGCTGAGGTCAAATCGCTGAGTTTTCCGCGTTGAGGTCACAGCGCTGAGGTTCCCAAGCTGAGGTGACATCGCTGAGGTTCCCGCGTTGAGGTCACACAGTTGAGGTTCCTGTGCAGAGGTCACAACGTTGAGGTCACATTGCTGAGGTTCCCGCGCTGAGGTACCCACGCTGATGTCACATTGCTGAGGTTCTCGCGCTGAGGTTCCCGCGCTGAGATCACATCGCTGAGGACACATCGCTGAGGTTCCCGCGCTGAGGACACATCGCTGAGGTTCCCACGCTGAGGTCACATCGCTGAGGTTCCCACGCTGAGGACAGATGGCTGAGGTTCCCGCGCTGAGGACACATCGCTGAGGTTCCCACGCTGAGGTCACATCGCTGAGGTTCCCGCGCTGAGGCCACATCGCTGAGGTTCCCGCGCTGAGGTCACATCGCTGAGGTTCCCGCACTGGGGTCACATTGCTGAGGTTCCCGCGCTGAGGTCACATCGCTGAGGCTCCCGCGCTGAGGTCACATCGCTGATATTCCTGCGCTGAGGTCACATCGCTGAGGTTCCCGCGCTGAGGTCACATCGCTGAGGTTCCCACGCTGAGGTCACACTGCTGAGGTCACATCTCTGAGGTTCCCGCGCTGAGGTCAGATTGCTGAGGTTCCCGCGCTCAGGTTCCCGCGCTGAGGTCACATCGCTGAGGACACATTGCTGAGGTTCCCGTGCTGAGGTCACATCGCTGAGGTTCCCGCGCTGAGGTCACATCGCTGAGGTCACATCACCGAGGTTCCCACACTGAGGTACCCACGGTGATGTCACATCGCTGAGGTTCCCGCGCTGAGGTCACATCGCTGAGGTCACATAGCTGAGGTCACATCACTGAGGTTCCCGCGCTGAGGTTCCCGCGATGAGGTCACATCGCTGAGGACACATCGCTGAGGTTCCCACGCTGAGGTCACATCGCTGAGGTTCCCACGCTGACGTCACATCTCTGAGGTTCCCGCGCTGAGATCACATCGCTGAGGTTCCCACGCTGAGGTTCCCGCGCTGATGTCACATCGCTGAGGATCCCGCACTGAGGTCATATCGCTGATATTCCTGCGCTGAGGTCACATCGCTGAGGTTCCCGTGCTGAGGTTCCCGCGCTGAGGTCACATCGCTGAGTTTCCCGCGCTGAGTTTCCCGTGCTGAGGTGACATCGCTGATGTTCCCGCGCTGAGGTCACATCGCTGAGGTTCCCACGCTGAGGTCACACTGCTGAGGTCACATCTCTGAGGTTCCCGCGCTGAGGTCACATTGCTGAGGTTCCCGCGCTCAGGTTCCCGCGCTGAGGTCACATCGCTGAGGACACATTGCTGAGGTCCCCGTGCTGAGGTCACATCGCTGAGGTTCCCGCGCTGATGTTCCCGCGCTGAGGTGACATCGCTGATGTTCCCGCGCTGAGGTCATTTTTCTGAGGTCACATTGCTGAGGTTCCCGCGCTAAGGTTCCCGCGCTGAGGTCACATCGCTGAGGTTCCCGCGCTGAGGTTCCCGCACTGGGGTCACATTGCTGAGGTTCCCGCGCTAAGGTCACAATGCTGAGGTTCCCACGCTCTGGTTCCCGCGCTGAGGTCACATGGCTGAGGTTCCCGCGCTGAGGTCACATTGCTGAGGTTCCTGCGCGGAGATCACATCGCTGAGGTTCACACGCTCTGGTTCCCGCGCTGAGGTCACATCGCTGAGGTCATATCACTGAGGTTCCGGCGCTGAGGTTCCCGCGCTTAGGTGACATCGCTGAGTTTACCACGCTGAGGTTCCCGTGCTGACGTCACACTGCTGAGGTTCCAACGCTGAGGTTCCCGGGCTGAGGTCACAGTGCTGAGGTCACATCTCTGAGGTTCCCGCGCTGAGGTCACATTGCTGAGGTTCCCGCGCTAAGGTTCCCGCGCTGAGATCACATCGCTGAGGTTCCCACGCTGAGGTTCCAACGCTGAGGTGTCATCGCTGAGGTTCCCGCGCTGAGGTCACATCACTGTGGTTCCCGCGCTGAGGTCACATCGCTGAGGTTCCCGCGCTGACGTTCCCCCGCTGAGGTGTCATCGCTGAGGTTCCCGCGCTGAGGTCACATCGCTGAGGTTCCCGCGCCGAGCTTCCCGCACTGAGGTGACAACGCTGAGGTTCCCGCGCTGACGTTCCTACGCTGAGGTCACATCGCTGAGGTTACATCTCTGAGGTTCCCGCGCTGAGGTCACATCTCTGAGGTTCGCACGCTGAGGTTCTCGCGCTGAGTTCACATCGCTGAGGTCACACCGCTGAGGATCCCACGCTGAGGTTCTCACGCTGAATTCACATCGGTGAGGTTCCTGCACTGAGATCACATCGCTGAGGTTCCCGCACTGAGGTCCCATCGCTGATGTTCCTGCGCTGAGGTCACATCGCTGAGGTTCCCGCGCTGCGGTGACAATGCTGAGGTTCCCACGCTCTGGTTCCCACGTTGAGGTCACAGCACTGAGGTTCCTGCGCTGAGGACACATTACTGAGGTTCCCGCGCTGAGTTTCCCGCACTGAGGTCACATCGCTGAATTTCCCACGCTGAGGTTTCCACGGTAAGGTCACATCGCTGAGGTTCCCGCGCTGACGTCACATCGCTGAGGTTCCCGCGCTGACGTCACATTGCTGAGGTTCCCGTGCTGAGGTTCCCGCGCTGAGGTCACATCGCTGAGGTCACATCGCTGAGGTTCCCGCGCTGAGGTCACATCGCTGAGTTTCCCGCGCTCAGGTTCCCGCGCTGAGGTCACATCGCTGAGGTTCCCGCGCTGAGGTCACATCGCTGAGGTTCCCGCGCTGAGGTTCCCGCGCTGAGGTCACATCGCTGATGTTCCCGCGCTGAGGTTCTATCACTGAGGTTCCCGCGCTGAGGTCACATCGCTGAGGTTCCCGCGCTAAGGTTCCCTGACTGATGTCACATTGCTGATTTTCCTGCGCTGAGATCACATCACTGAGGTTCCCGTGCTGAGTTTCCTGCGCTGAGGACACATCGCTGAGGTTCCCACGCTCTGGTTCCCGCCCTGAGGTCACATCGCTAAGATTCCCGCGCTGAGGTCACATCGCTGAGGTCACATCTCTGAGGTTCCCTCGCTGAGGTTCCGCGCTGAGATCACATCGCTGAGGTTCCAACGCTGAGGTCACACAGTTGAGATTCCCACGCTGAAGTTCCCACGCTGAGGTCACATCGCTGAGGTTCCCGTGCTGAGTTTCCCGCGCTGAGGACACATCGCTGAGGTTCCCGCGCTGAGGTCACATCGCTGAGGTTCCCGCACTAGAGGTGACATCGCTGAGGTTTCCACGCTGAGGTTCCCCCCCTGAGGTCACATCGCTGAGGTTCCCGCGCTGAGGTTGCCGCGCTGAGGTCACATTGCTGAGTTTCCCACGCTGAGGTTCCCGCGCTGAGGTCACATCGCTGATGTTCCCGCGCTGACGTGACACTTCTGAGGTCACATCACTGAGGTTCCCGCGCTGAGGTCACATCGCTGAGTTTCCCGCGCTGTGGACACATCGCTGAAGTTCCCCCGCTGAGGTCACAATACTGAGGTTCCCACGCTCTGGTTCCCGCGCTGAGGTCACATCGCTGAGGTTCCTATGCTTGATCACATCACTGAGGTCACATTGCTGAGGTTCCTGCACTGAGGTCACATCCCTGAGGTCACATTGCTGAGTTTCCCGCGCTGAGGTTCCCGCGCTGAGGTCACATCGCTGAGGTTCCCGCGCTGAGGTTCCCGCGATGAGGTCACATCGCTGAGGTCACATCGCTGAGGTTCCCGGGCAGAGGTCACATCGCTGAGGTTCCCATGCTCTGGTTCCCGCACTGAGGTCACATCGCTGAGGATCCCGCACTGAGGTCATATCGCTGAGGTTCCCGCGCTGAGTTTCCCGTGCTGAGGTGACATTGCTGATGTTCCCGCGCTGAGGTCACATCGCTGAGTTTCCCGCCCTGAGGTACCCGTGCTTAGGTGAGATCGCTGAGGTTCCCGCGCTGAGGTCACATCGCTGAGGTTACCACACTGAGGTCACATCGCTGAGGTTCCCGCGCTGAGGTTCCCGCCCTGAGGTGACATCGCTGAGGTTCCCACGCTGAGGTCTCATCGCCGAGGTCACATCGCTGAGGTTCCCGCGCTGAGGTCTCATCGCTGAGGTTCCCACGCTGAGGTTCCCACGCTGAGGTTCCCACGCTGAGGTCACACTGCTGAGGTCACATCTCTGAGGTTCCCACGCTGAGGTTCCCGCGCTCAGGTTCCCGTGCTGAGGTCACATCGCTGAGGTTCCCGCGCTGAGGTCACATCGCTGAGGTTCCCACGCTGAGGTCACATTGCTGAGGTTCCCGCGCTGAGGTCACATCGCTGAGGTCACATCACCGAGGTTCCCACACTGAGGTACCCACGGTGATGTCACATCGCTGAGGTTCCCGCGCTGAGGTCACATCGCTGAGGTCACATAGCTGAGGTCACATCACTGAGGTTCCCGCGCTGAGGTTCCCGCGATGAGGTCACATCGCTGAGGACACATCGCTGAGGTTCCCACGCTGAGGTCACATCGCTGAGGTTCCCACGCTGACGTCACATCTCTGAGGTTCCCGCGCTGAGATCACATCGCTGAGGTTCCCACGCTGAGGTTCCTGCGCTGATGTCACATCGCCGAGGATCCCGCACTGAGGTCATATCGCTGATATTCCTGCGCTGAGGTCACATCGCTGAGGTTCCCACGCTGAGGTTCCCACGCTGAGGTCACACTGCTGAGGTCACATCTCTGAGGTTCCCGCGCTGAGGTCACATTGCTGAGGTTCCCGCGCTCAGGTTCCCGCGCTGAGGTCACATCGCTGAGGTCACATTGCTGAGGTTCCCGCGCTAAGGTTCCCGCGCTGAGGTCACATGGCTGAGGTTCCTGCGCGGAGATCACATCGCTGAGGTTCACACGCTCTGGTTCCCGCGCTGAGGTCACATCGCTGAGGTCATATCACTGAGGTTCCGGCGCTGAGGTTCCCACGCTTAGGTGACATCGCTGAGTTTCCCGCGCTGAGTTACCCACTCTGAGGTCACATCGCTGAGGTTCCCGCGCTGAGGACACATCGCTGAGGTTACCACGCTGAGGTTCCCGCGCTGAGATCACATCGCTGAGATTCCCACGCTGAGGTTCCAACGCTGAGGTGTCATCGCTGAGGTTCCCGCGCTGAGGTCACATCACTGTGGTTCCCGCGCTGAGGTCACATCGCTGAGGTTCCCGCGCTGAGGTTCCCCCGCTGAGGTGTCATCGCTGAGGTTCCCGCGCTGAGGTCACATCGCTGAGGTTCCCACGCTGAGGTTACCGCACTGAGGTCATTTCGCTGAGGTTCCCGCTCCGAGCTTCCCGCACTAGAGGTGACATCGCTGAGGTTTCCACGCTGAGGTTCCCCCCCTGAGGTCACATCGCTGAGGTTCCCGCGCTGAGGTTGCCGCGCTGAGGTCACATTGCTGAGTTTCCCACGCTGAGGTTCCCGCGCTGAGGTCACATCGCTGATGTTCCCGCGCTGACGTGACACTTCTGAGGTCACATCACTGAGGTTCCCGCGCTGAGGTCACATCGCTGAGTTTCCCGCGCTGTGGACACATCGCTGAAGTTCCCCCGCTGAGGTCACAATACTGAGGTTCCCACGCTCTGGTTCCCGCGCTGAGGTCACATCGCTGAGGTTCCTATGCTTGATCACATCACTGAGGTCACATTGCTGAGGTTCCTGCACTGAGGTCACATCCCTGAGGTCACATTGCTGAGTTTCCCGCGCTGAGGTTCCCGCGCTGAGGTCACATCGCTGAGGTTCCCGCGCTGAGGTTCCCGCGATGAGGTCACATCGCTGAGGTCACATCGCTGAGGTTCCCGGGCAGAGGTCACATCGCTGAGGTTCCCATGCTCTGGTTCCCGCACTGAGGTCACATCGCTGAGGATCCCGCACTGAGGTCATATCGCTGAGGTTCCCGCGCTGAGTTTCCCGTGCTGAGGTGACATTGCTGATGTTCCCGCGCTGAGGTCACATCGCTGAGTTTCCCGCCCTGAGGTACCCGTGCTTAGGTGAGATCGCTGAGGTTCCCGCGCTGAGGTCACATCGCTGAGGTTACCACACTGAGGTCACATCGCTGAGGTTCCCGCGCTGAGGTTCCCGCCCTGAGGTGACATCGCTGAGGTTCCCACGCTGAGGTCTCATCGCCGAGGTCACATCGCTGAGGTTCCCGCGCTGAGGTCTCATCGCTGAGGTTCCCACGCTGAGGTTCCCACGCTGAGGTTCCCACGCTGAGGTCACACTGCTGAGGTCACATCTCTGAGGTTCCCACGCTGAGGTTCCCGCGCTCAGGTTCCCGTGCTGAGGTCACATCGCTGAGGTTCCCGCGCTGAGGTCACATCGCTGAGGTTCCCACGCTGAGGTCACATTGCTGAGGTTCCCGCGCTGAGGTCACATCGCTGAGGTCACATCACCGAGGTTCCCACACTGAGGTACCCACGGTGATGTCACATCGCTGAGGTTCCCGCGCTGAGGTCACATCGCTGAGGTCACATAGCTGAGGTCACATCACTGAGGTTCCCGCGCTGAGGTTCCCGCGATGAGGTCACATCGCTGAGGACACATCGCTGAGGTTCCCACGCTGAGGTCACATCGCTGAGGTTCCCACGCTGACGTCACATCTCTGAGGTTCCCGCGCTGAGATCACATCGCTGAGGTTCCCACGCTGAGGTTCCTGCGCTTAGGTGTCACATCGCCGAGGATCCCGCACTGAGGTCATATCGCTGATATTCCTGCGCTGAGGTCACATCGCTGAGGTTCCCACGCTGAGGTTCCCACGCTGAGGTCACACTGCTGAGGTCACATCTCTGAGGTTCCCGCGCTGAGGTCACATTGCTGAGGTTCCCGCGCTCAGGTTCCCGCGCTGAGGTCACATCGCTGAGGTCACATTGCTGAGGTTCCCGCGCTAAGGTTCCCGCGCTGAGGTCACATGGCTGAGGTTCCTGCGCGGAGATCACATCGCTGAGGTTCACACGCTCTGGTTCCCGCGCTGAGGTCACATCGCTGAGGTCATATCACTGAGGTTCCGGCGCTGAGGTTCCCACGCTTAGGTGACATCGCTGAGTTTCCCGCGCTGAGTTACCCACTCTGAGGTCACATCGCTGAGGTTCCCGCGCTGAGGACACATCGCTGAGGTTACCACGCTGAGGTTCCCGCGCTGAGATCACATCGCTGAGATTCCCACGCTGAGGTTCCAACGCTGAGGTGTCATCGCTGAGGTTCCCGCGCTGAGGTCACATCACTGTGGTTCCCGCGCTGAGGTCACATCGCTGAGGTTCCCGCGCTGAGGTTCCCCCGCTGAGGTGTCATCGCTGAGGTTCCCGCGCTGAGGTCACATCGCTGAGGTTCCCACGCTGAGGTTACCGCACTGAGGTCATTTCGCTGAGGTTCCCGCTCCGAGCTTCCCGCACTGAGGTGACAACGCTGAGGTTCCCGCGCTGACGTTCCTACGCTGAGGTCACATCGCTGAGGTTACATCTCTGAGGTTCCCGCGCTGAGGTCACATCTCTGAGGTTCGCACGCTGAGGTTCTCGCGCTGAGTTCACATCGCTGAGGTTCCCGCGCTGAGGTTCCTGCGCTGAGATCACATCGCTGAGGTTCCCGTGCTGAGATTCCCGCGCTGAGGTCACATCTCTGAGGTTCCCGCGCTGAGGTCACATCGCTGAGGTCACATCGGTGAGGTTCCCGTGCTGAGGTCACATCGCTGAGGTCACATCACTGAGTTTCCCGCGCTTAGGTTCCTGCGCTGATGTACCCACGCTGATGTCACATGGCTGAGGTTCCCGCACTGAGGTCACATCGCTAAGGTCACATCTCTGAGGTTCCCGCGCTGAGGTCACATCGCTGAGGTTCTCGCGCTGAACTTCCCGCGCTGAGGTCACATCGCTGAGGTTCTCGTGCTGAACTTCCCGTGCTGAGGACACATCGCTGAGGTTCCGGCGCTGACGTCACACTGCTGAGGTTCCCACACTGAGGTTCCCACGCTGACGTTCCCACGCTGTGTTTCCCACGCTGAGGTCTCATGGCTGAGGTCACATTGCTGAGGTTCCCGCACTGATGTCACATCTCTGAGGTTCCCACGCTGATGTTCCCCCGCTGAGGTCACATCGCTGAGGTCACATCGCTGCGGTCACATCGCTGAGGTTCCCGCGCTGAGGTTCCCACGCTGAGGTCACATCGCTGAGGTCACATCTCTGAGGTTCCCGCGCTGAGGTCACATTGCTGAGGTTCCCACGCTGAGGTTCCCGCGCTGAGGTCAAATCGCTGAGTTTTCCGCGTTGAGGTCACAGCGCTGAGGTTCCCAAGCTGAGGTGACATCGCTGAGGTTCCCGCGTTGAGGTCACACAGTTGAGGTTCCTGTGCAGAGGTCACAACGTTGAGGTCACATTGCTGAGGTTCCCGCGCTGAGGTACCCACGCTGATGTCACATTGCTGAGGTTCTCGCGCTGAGGTTCCCGCGCTGAGATCACATCGCTGAGGACACATCGCTGAGGTTCCCGCGCTGAGGACACATCGCTGAGGTTCCCACGCTGAGGTCACATCGCTGAGGTTCCCACGCTGAGGACAGATGGCTGAGGTTCCCGCGCTGAGGACACATCGCTGAGGTTCCCACGCTGAGGTCACATCGCTGAGGTTCCCGCGCTGAGGCCACATCGCTGAGGTTCCCGCGCTGAGGTCACATCGCTGAGGTTCCCGCACTGGGGTCACATTGCTGAGGTTCCCGCGCTGAGGTCACATCGCTGAGGCTCCCGCGCTGAGGTCACATCGCTGATATTCCTGCGCTGAGGTCACATCGCTGAGGTTCCCGCGCTGAGGTCACATCGCTGAGGTTCCCGCGCTGAGGTTCCCGCGCTGAGGTCACATCGCTGAGGTCACATAGCTGAGGTCACATTGCTGAGGTTCCCACGCTGAGGTTACAGCACTGAGGTCACATTGCTGAGCTTCCCGCGCTGAGGTGACATCACTGAGGTTCCCGCGCTGAGGTTCCCGCCCTGATGTCACATCACTGAGGTTCCCGCACTGAGGTCACATCGCTGATATTCCTGCTCTGAGGTCACATCGCTGAGGTTCCCGTGCTGAGTTTCTCTCGCTGAGGACACATCGCTGAGGTTCCCGTGCTAAGGTTCCCGTGCTGAGGTTCCTACGCTGAGGTCACATCGCTGAGTTTCTCACGCTGTGGTTCCCGCTCTGAGGTCACACTGCTGAGGTTCCCACGCTGAGGTTCCCATGCTGAGGTCACACTGCTGAGGTCACATCTCTGAGGTTCCCGCGCTGAGGTCACATTGCTGAGGTTCCCGAGATGAGGTTCCCGCGCTGAGATCACATCGCTGAGGACACATCTCTGAGGTTCCCGCGCTGAGGTCACATTGCTGAGTTTCCAACGCTGAGGTTCCCACGTTAAGGTCACATCGCTTAGGTGACATCGCTGAGGTTCCGGCGCTGAGGTTCCCACGCTGAGGTCACATCACTGAGGTTCCCGCTCTGAGGTCACATTGCTGAGGTCACATCGCTGAGGTTCCCGCGCTGAGGTACCCACGGTGATGTCACATCGCTGACGTTCCCGCGCTGAGGTCACATTGCTGAGTTTCCCGCTCTGAGGTCACATTGCTGAGGATCCCGCGCTGAGGTTCCCACGCTGAGGTCACATCGCTGAGGTTCTCGCGGTGACGTCACACTGCTGAGGTTCCCACGCTGAGGTTCCCGCGCTGTTGCCTTCAGGGGGCAGTGGCGACCTGGTTCAGGAACAGCACGGCGGCCAACCCCAGGCCGCTCGGTCCATCAGCTCACAGACACCAAGGTGGTGGATGGCAAATGGCGTTTATTGTCGAGTCACATGGGCTTATATACCCGAGGCCCATCGCGTCACTTCCGCTTGCTTACATCACAGGCCACACTCTACTGTCCATCAAGGGAGGGGCTCCACCTTTCCGTACAGCGCCACATCTTCCGGCCGCCAGACCCTAACTACCCACATTTCCCCCCTCCCTATGCACAACCAAATTAGCTAAAATATAGCAATCTTAAGACGTAGACATCATAACTTAACTAAAAAACATAAGGCACAATAACCAGGAGAAAACTAAGAGGTAACTGGTAACCCTGAGTAAATACACTCTTAAAGTAGTTGTTGGTGTTCTACCAACATAATGTTAACTTTCTCTAACCAACTTTTAACAAACAACACAAGCATATTTCGTATACAAGGTCCAAAGATAAGATCACACAAACGCATTGCAGCCCCCCACCCACGGAGGCCGCTTCGCTGGTGTCTGGATTCTGCCAGTGTGGAACTCTCAAGCTTAGACAGGACGCTTGCTGACTTATTGTCTTCTCATGTCGCCGGGGTATACAGATTACGGGGGTGCCCGATGATCCGTTCCTGTGAACAGAAACTCAGTTTTCATTAGTTTTGTTCTGAAGTTGGGGCGTCGGCTGTTTGGAGCTTCTCTGGCCGCACGAGTTGCCATACCTTCATGGGCCCTCAGGCCCTGGACTTGCGCCTGGGGGGTGACCACTGTTGGGTCCGTACCCATTAGCCGCTGCAGGCTAGAGCCATACAGTGTGTGATCCGCCCCAGTTACTTGGGCCAGTTGTCTCATACAGTTGTCCCCCCATTCTCGTTTAAAAATTATCATCCCACCCCCGTCAAAGATCAGTCTACAATTTTGTTTTATATCAAACGGGAGCATGTCGTCTCCCCTGAAAACACCATCTATGAGGGTGGAGACCATTGCAGAATGAAGCCCTTTATCCACAATGGCTTTAACTATCGCTTGTACATCCTTAGGGTTTGTTGGTGAGTGAACCCTCTGCCCCCCGTCTGTCACCCAGACCGGCAACGCTAGCATGGCCGATAAAGCCAAGATGGTGCACGCAATCTTAATTTTCCTCCAATCTGTGAGAGGAATTTCTCTGCCTCGCGGTGCAGCTTTATTTCGGATGGGGATATTTTTGCTATCTGTCCCCATTTCCTCCTCCAAATGTGAATCGGTATCTGATCCGGAGTCAGAGCTTGACTGACTGCTCACCTCCGCGTTCCGGTACCCTCCCATCGAGTTCCGGCCCCGCCCCCCACCCCTGCGGGCGGGCCGCTCTCTGCCTCGTGGCTCGCCCCGCCGCCTTCTCAGCGAGGCGTTTGTGCCACAGGAGCGTGTTTTCGGATGGCCGTTCCGATCGGCTCTCTGCCCCTCTCTCACACTTCTACCTCCTCCCCGGTCGTCCCCGCAACCGTTTTCTTTCTCACATTTCCACGTGTTAGTAAAACCTAACGCTTCATCCCCGTTCCCGCCGGAGGCTTCTTCACCCGACTCTTCGTCTTCTAGTTCAGCACCGTACTGGGGCGCACATGGCCGTGGTCTCTCCCAGATTTCCCCAGGCTCTGGTTCCCCACCGGCACCCCTGGCTTCCTCAGCCGAGCCACCCCATAGCTTCCACAACTTTGATACGACCTTCACAAGGGTTTCCATCTTCTTTGTTGGTCCGGGAGCTTCCTCCCCGCCGGGCTGGTCCCGCCGCTCCGGCCGCCGTTCACCCGAATCCAGGAGTTTTCCCGGGTTTCGGCACCACTTGTTGCCTTCAGGGGGCAGTGGCGACCTGGTTCAGGAACGGCACGGCGGCCAACCCCAGGCCGCTCGGTCCATCAGCTCACAGACACCAAGGTGGTGGATGGCAAATGGCGTTTATTGTCGAGTCACATGGGCTTATATACCCGAGGCCCATCGCGTCACTTCCGCTTGCTTACATCACAGGCCACACGCTACTGTCCATCAAGGGAGGGGCTCCACCTTTCCGTACAGCGCCACATCTTCCGGCCGCCAGACCCTAACTACCCACACCGCGCTGAGATCGCACTGCTGAGGTCATATCTCTGAGGTTCCCGCGCTGAGGTTCCCGCACTGAGGTCACATCGCTGAGATTCCCGCTCTGAGGTCACATCTCTGAGGTTCCCGCGCTGAGGTTCCCGCACTGAGGTCACATCGCTGAGGTTCCCGCGTTGAGGTCACATTGCTGAGGTTCCCGCGCTGGGGTCACATCGCTGAGGTTCCCGCGCTGAGGTCACATCGTTGTGGTCACATCGCTGAGGTCACATCGCTCACACAGGGGCCTAGGTCCCATTTACTGTTAAGGGTGTAGTTTGCAAAGTAACCACAGATTTTATCCCCACCCACCACCTGTTGTACCCCTGCAGAGTCCTGCCTCAAGGCACAAAGGGCAGGGAGACCTGGCTGGTGAGAGCTGAGGCCCTGTGGAGATGTCCGAGACACAACAGCCATTACAGCCAAGGGTCACATAGAAGAGAAAGGAAAAAAGAGAACATTTAAAAGAGAACAGAATAGGTTTAGCTCTGCCTGTGACACATGACTCCTTTTGCTCTGCTGACAGCCTCTGGAGGCTGACCTACACGTAAGGAGTAGGAACAGGTTTAGTTGTCCTACATGTGGCATCTGAGGAATGGCCCATCAGACTCCCAGAGGATTAACCTCAAATTTCAGCAGGTATTTCCATCTGAACAGCTCCTGCCTGTCCTCCATCTCCACTAAGGAGCTATTGTGGCTCAGTAATTCACATTAAGGTGCCTATGTTGTGGACACCTGAACTGAGGCCTGAGGAATCCCAGCTCCTGTGGGTCTGTGGCAGGCATGGGAGGGAGCTGAGATCCCTTTCCATCCCCAGGAATAACAACCAGCATGAGATGCCTTGACTGACTGCTGAATTATTTCCTTACATGGGGATGAAGGAGATCAGTCCCTGACCATGGTATCATGTCCACACTGATACTGGGACAAGAAGATGTGATTGTTACACTTAATTGGTGTTCTCTAAGGAGAAATGACACTGGTGTGAAGAAGTGTATGTGCCCAGGGGAGGGAGGGAGCCCCAGGGATTCCTTCAGGCTGTTTCCCAGCAGGTTCCCCTGCAGCCCCAGGGCCATGTGCAGGGAGCCTGGTGGGGGGCAGAGCAAGGGAGGCCTTGGGCTGGGCCTCTGCTGCTGAGCTGGGCCGGGCTCCTGGGCCCAAGGGGAGCTCCTGGCAAGCAGGCAGCGCTGCAGAGAGACAGCTCTGCCCAGGAGCAGCTCCTCTGCACAGCGCAGCAGGGCTGGGGGCACTGCCTGTGGCTGGCACTGGGAGGGGAGAGAAGGGAGATACAGGTTACGGGCTGCGTGAATTGGGGGATACTGAAAGCTCGATGGGGAATGAATGCTTGCAGCACATTACAGGGTAAGTCTGTGGCAGAAGGAAAAGGCAGATAGGCTGGGCCCTGAGTGCTCTCTTTTCACAGGCTGGCAGCAGGCTCTGCAGCCAGGTTGCTGAAAGGGGTGTCCAGGGCTGTGGTGCAGGGCAGGGTCCCTGCTGTGGCCCAGGGGCTGTGTGCCGGGGCAGGGCCTCTGCCGCCTGCCAGGCTCAGCACTCAGCCTGCCCGGGGAGCTGCCCAGGGCGCTGCGGGGAGAAGCTGCGGGTGGGAGAAGCCCCCCCGGCAGGGCAGGGTCCTGCTGCTGGTGGGAGGCTGCTGCCTGGGGCAGCCTGCTCACAGCTCCACAGCACAACCAGGGTGTATGCAAGGGGTCTTTGTAAGAGGAGAGTCAGGGCATGGGTTAGGTGCTTTAGTCACAGATTTCCTCAGACTCTGCTTTCAGTTTTCTCTTCTCTGGCTCACTGGAAATCTAAGTAGAGGCTGTTATTTCCCAGAAGATTCAGAAACTCCTGAGCCCTCATAAGGAGGTTTATAAGGATACCCCATTAAGTCCCTTTCCTGCCCCTCAGCCCATAGAAAGCTCCACCATCACCCCTTGCACAGTGTCAGCAGGGTCTTTGTGCTCTGGGATCTAGGACGTGCCCCAAACGAGCTGCCACTGGGCAGAGCCCTGCTGCCAGGAGGTGTCTGCAGGGCAGAGCTGAGCACCCAGCGGGTGGCATGGGGGCTGTGAGCTGCAGGCAGGAGGCGTGGGGACAGAGACCCAGCTGCAGGCAGGGACAGCTGCAGGCAGCAGAACCACAGGTAGGGAATGAGAGGGAGCTGCTCCCAGAAACTCCATGGCAGGGTAATTTGGGCACCTCAGTGCCATCCCAGCACTGCTGATGTTTTCCATTGCCTTGACTGCCATCCAGCAAAGCCTCTGCCCCCACAACTATGGGATCTCAGGCTGCGTTGTCCCCTTGGCAGCAGGACCCTCAGAACAAAGAACCCCTCCTCCCCCCCCAGAATCCATCTTTCACTCCATTTCCTGCATCCCTCACTAGGAACCCTGGGCCTTTCTTCTGTTTCCCCTCCCATCCATCTTGCCCTTGCTATTCCCCTCAGACTTCCTGGGGAGTGGGTTTAAAGATAGAGCTCAAACACCGGAATACTGAGTCCTGCTCTGGAGGTGAATCCCTGGGAGCAGAGTGCCCAAGCTGTTCTAGCCAAAATGGCTCTGGTCACTGCAGTGCCTAGTGCTGGGAAATAATCTGTCTCTGTTCAGGTCACTGTGGTTTATTTTCATCCAGCAGGGGTTTTCCTGGGGTTATCCTGCTGTAGAATGTTGAAAACCCTCCCTGTATTACAGGTACACTGCATCTGAATGAAATTATGAGTTTCAGAATGGGTCACCGCCTTTCCCAGCAGTGCTGAATCCAATGGAGCTCATGTGCAGAGGTCGTGGCTCCAAACAGTGCTCAGCCAGCACAAACCAGAGCTTCAGCCAGAAAGGAGAATGAAGATGCTGCTGAGAAAGTGAATAATTGTGGAGGTGGGTGAGAAAGGAAGAGTGGTGCTGAAAGTGGTTCTCTGAGATTTGCTCAGAGAACTCTGCCAAAGATCTCTGTGTCCTTTTGTCTTTGGACAGGCCCCAAGGCCAAGAGGCATCAGATGTCCAACAGCAGCTCCATCTCCGAGTTCCTCCTCCTGGCATTCGCAGACACACGGGAGCTGCAGCTCCTGAACTTCACGCTCTTCCTGGGCATCTACCTGGCTGCCCTCCTGGGCAACGGCCTCATCCTCACCGCTGTAGCCTGCGATCACCGCCTCCACACCCCCATGTACTTCTTCCTCCTCAACCTCGCCCTCCTTGACCTGGGCTGCATCTCCACCACTGTCCCCAAAGCCATGGCCAATTCTCTGTGGGACACCAGGGCCATCTCCTATGAAGGATGTGTTGCCCAGGTCTTTCTGTTTGTCTTTTTGGTCTCAGCGGAATATTTTCTTCTCACTGTCATGTCCTACGACCGCTACATTGCCATCTGCAAGCCCCTTCACTACGGGACCCTCCTGGGCAGCAGAGCTTGTGCCCAGATGGCAGCAGCTGCCTGGGGCAGTGGGGTTCTCTATGCCCTGCTGCACACTGCCAATACATTTTCCCTGCCCCTCTGCCAAGGCAATGCAGTGGACCAGTTCTTCTGTGAAATCCCCCAGATTATGAAGATATCCTGCACACATTCCTACCTGAAGATTTTTTGGGTAGTTGTGGTTGGGGTCTGTTTAGCGTTTGGCTGTTTTGTTTTCATTCTTTTTTCCTATGTGCAGATCTTCAGGGCTGTGCTGAGGATGCCCTCAGAACAGGGCCAGCACAAAGTCTTTTCCACATGCCTCCCTCACCTGTTTGTTGTCTCGCTGTTTATCAGCACCTGCTTTTTTGCTTACATGAAGCCCCCCTCCATCTCCTCTCCATCCCTGAACCTGGTAGTGGCAGTTCTGTACTCGGTGATGCCTCCAACATTGAACCCCCTCATCTACAGCATCAGGAATAAGGAGCTCAGGTGGGCTATTAGGAAAGTAGTTTCATGGATGTTTCTCAATAGTGACAAATTTCCCCTCTTTCCAGAAGTGACTTAACTTGGTACCTCCCCTCAGGCCTGGTCTTTCTTTCATTATCAATATTGTTATTGTTCTCTTTGGTATCATTTGATTTATTATGCTCTTAGAGTAATATCTCTTTTTCACCCTACTTCTGCGGAGGATTGAGACTCCCTGTTGCTCTTGAGGGTCTATAAATATGTTTCTAAGAGAAGGTCTGAGTAGTCTCTTACATAGCATTTGCAAAATAAAATGGGATCTCTGCAGTGCACTGTCTAAAGTCTTGGCTGTTTTTTCAAGGTTGTTACCAAGCTTTCCAGAAGCTTGTGCCACTTTCCATCACCTATCAGACACTTTCCATCATCTATCAGTGGTGCTAACGTGATGCCAATCTTTAAGAAAGGTCATAAAGAGGACCCAGGGAACTACAGGCCTGTCAGCCTGACCTCGGTGCCAGGAAAGGTGATGGGACAGGTCATCTTGAATGCAATCATGCAGCATATGCGGGACCACCGGGGGATCAGACCCAGTCGGTATGGGTTCAAGAAAGGCAAGTCCAGCCTGACCAACCTCATCTGCTTCTATGACCAGTGACCTGCCTGGGGGATGAGGGAAAGCCTGTTGACATAGTCTACCTAAACTTCAGCAAGGCCTTTGCCATGGTCTCCCACAGTATTCTCCTGGAGAAGCTGGCAGCCCATGGCTTGGACAGGTACATGCTTTGCTGGGTTAAAAACTGTCTGGGTGGCCGGGCCCAGAGAATAGTGGTGAACGGAGTGAAATCCAACTGGTGACCGGTCATTAGTGGTGTTCCCCAGGGGTTGGTGTTGAGGCCCACCCTCTTTAACATCTTTATTGATGATTTGGATGAGGCAATTGAGTGCACCCTCAGTAAGTTTGCAGATGAAACCAAGGTGGAGGGAAGTGTCAAACTGCTGGAGTATAGGAAGGCCCAGCAGGGGGACCTGGACAGGTTGGATCAATGGGCAGAGGTCAGTGGGATGAGGTTCACCAAGGCTAAGTGCCGGGTCCTGCCCTTTGCTCACAATAACCCCAATGCAACGCTACAGGCTTGGGACAGCCTGGCCTGAAAGCTGTGCAGAGGAAAAGGTTGGATGTAGTACTTAGGGACATGGTTTAGTGGGTGATATTGGTGGTAGGGGGATGGTTGGACCAGAAGATCTTGGATGTCTTTTCCAACCTTAATAATTCTGAGGTTCTATGCTTCTTATGATGCAGAGCCACAAGTCCATGGTTCCCTGGTGCTTTGCCAAGCCTAGGAAGTGGCTGAGGAAAAAACTGGTGACCTATATTCTCCAGGCCTTAATGCAACCATCTTTCTCATTGGATGGCATCAAAAGCAATGCCTGTGCCCTGTGTCAGGGCTTTGACTGATGGAAACATGGCCCAGCAGCCATATCAATTTGCTGCTGTTTCTCAGGTTGTGTCCAACACATGTCCATGAGACAGTCTCCCCCAGCCTGCGTGCTGAACCTCAGCCCAAGAGTCATCAACAAGTCCTCGGCTTGGGTCCACCCCAAGGACTGTAGTGCAGTGGTGACTGCAGGAAGGATAAGCCCTCTCCTTGGGCCTGTCCATGGCTGGATGCCTTTGTATGCTCCACAGGAAAAGGGAGCATATCCATAGCATGCTTATGCCCCTTTCACTTCCCTGTGCCTTTTGGGACCTCAAAAAGGTCCCTCAGCCCTAAGATGCAGCCCAGTGTCAAGCATCAGGACCCTGGAGAAATTCTCTCACAATTTCCAACACTCTTGTGCACACAGGCACACACAACTGCATGCACAAACACACACTCTCATAAATACACAGATGTGCACACAGGGCATGGACACAGCCGACCACACTCAGACCAACTCCAACAGGGAGCAGCACCTTCACAGCCACCACACCACCACCAGCACACACAGAGCCATGAGCAACACACCTGGCCCCATCCCATTCCCCACCTCAGCCTGATCTGCTCTGAAGGTCACCAGTGCTCCACACATCCCCAGCAGCAATTACCCATGGGTGCAGACGCACACATGGCTATGTGGTTCCATGATTGTATGATTCACCCCCAACACACCCAGGAGTGAGCACACTCACACAGCAAATAGCCAGCAACAGAGTTGAATGAGAGGGCAGGACAGTGATCAGGCACAGGGCTTGACCAGACCAGCCCTGACCAGCTCCATATCCACACGCAGCTGGCCCCTTGCATCCCTCTCCCCTCCTCTTCCACAGGATTCTTCCTCCTCAAAACACGTTAATCCCTTCCTTTCTTACATGCAGTCCCCTGCTCAATTATCAGTTCTCAACAATCACATTGTCCCCCACTGATCCTTAGTTTGCTATACCTATACCCACATTTGGTAATTCAGATAACATTGCCTACATCATCTGGGCCTCCAACAGGAAAGAGAGCTTGACGTGTCACAGATTTGCTCTGTGCCAGACTGAGGAGTGGCATGAACAGTCCTGGGCAGGGAGTGTTTTATGGTAACTGGGCTCCATGCAAGACAGAAAATCGTCAATTTAAGGCTTTAGGTCTGAGTTGGGCTGAAGACCTGAGATCGGCCAATTTTTTTAACCGTTTCAATCATTTCACTTCAATCAGCACACTTCAATCAGCTGAAATGATTGAACACTTCTAATACAATGTTTGAGCTGTCCCATGACATTTTTTTCCCTTGGATGTTTATTACAGCAAGAGAAAAAATACCAGTCTTCCCCTGTACTAGCATGACTCTGTCTCTTATGCTCTGCACTTCATCACCCTAGTCTTTTTGGTATTTTTGCCTCGCTTTATGAAACAGACCATTTTGGAAGTCACTTTTCCATCAGACTATCTGGACACGTGCACTCTCCATTCTTCTCCAGATTCCCCTCCCCTCACTCTTTGATCATTCAGATAACTCTCACCTGCACTGTTGGTTCTCAGAACTTGAGGACTCTTCAAGATTGCCCATATTTCACTTTCCTATCTCATCAACCCTACAGCCAACTCTGTAATTGCATTTGTATTCATCATTTCCTACCCCTGTCAAACATTTCTTGTATAGTCATCCCTTGTGGAAGGTGCACCTCATTGGAGGCAACTTGGATTTGGCTCAGTGGTGAGGACATTGGGGTTTGCTTGTTTGTTGTTAAATGTTAATAACAACATCCAAAACTGCCTGTGTGCAACCAGTTGTCTGAGGAAGGGAGGTGGGTCTTGGTGAAAAGATGTTGTAACACCCTTCTGTGGACTTCAGTGGAGAAGTCTGGTGTAAGGAAAAATGATGCAAGTCCCAGGTGGCTAAAGAGAGAAGTGGCAGGGATGGAGAGCTGAGCAGCAAGGTTGTCCATACAGTCTAGGACTTCAAGGGATTGCTTTTCCACCTATACAGACCTCCTTAGGAGGCACATTGAATCCATGACAACTAGAGAATGATGCTAGCAGTTCTTCTGAAAACTCTAAACTAATGGAAAATAATCTTAAATAAGGAAAATGCTCTTAGAAATCTGGTCATTGAATACTTTCTCTTTAAACTGCATTCTTGAAACCTCACTAATTAACTGTACAAGTCTGGGAGACTGGATGAAAATGGCTGAAGGGTAAGGAGCCCCATGGTGCATTTGGTGCTGTGTCCATGAACTTCAGATAGTGAGAGGAGAATGATGTAACTGCAGGAGAAGTAAAAGTCAGAAGGAAACTTTGAAGAGTCTGGGAGTATTAATGGGCCCCAGTGAGGGTCATTACTGACAAAGCCTCCCCATGGACTTGTTAGAACAGACAATTGGAGGCCATGATTGCAGGTAGGCAAAGGCACTGGGCAGGAGACTCTGATGCTGAGTAAAGGCCTTGGTTTGTTTGGTGAAGCAGAAAGGCCAAGCCCTGGCCCCCAGCCCCTGGGCAGGGATGTCCTGTTCCTCACCCATGGCTCAGGGCTCTTCCTGGGGCAGTGGGATGTGGGGTGTGTGATGCTGTGTGAAGGACAATGCTATGACATCTGCTGGCCTACCCACTGGGTTTGAAGGCCCCAGTGTCACGAGTACAGCATGTGTCCTCGTGAGCATCAGTAGCAGAGACAACTGCCATAGCCAGGGAGACAAAGATGTGGTCTTCATCACCACAGGCTGTCCTGCACTGTCCAATTGTTGACCTATTCTCCCTGCAGGCTATAGGCACGCACTTCACTTCTCCACTTTGCCTCACCCTGCCATTTCCTTACTTTCACTGATATCTGCCCACCCTCCCTGGCTGTCCTTTGAAACACAGTGGCATGGGCTGACCACAGACTCCTTCTTGGTGATGTCAGGTCCCACAGCACTACCCGTTTAGTGACATTTCCTCCTCCTCATTCCCACTCTTCACCTTCCAAGCAGCACTTTGTCCCACTTGTGACTCTCTCCTGCTATTTCCCATCACCAGAGAATCGTTACTAGGATCTTCGATGCCACATGCCTCCTGCTGGCCTTCCAGTTTCTCAGGTAGACATAACTAAGTTGTGTACCCGTTCCTGTCCCACCATGTGCTCAGGAAGAAGGGACTTGAAAACCCACACCCAAGGCCTCTTCCTGCATGGGGCCTGTCAGGCTCTCAGACAGAGGGCATCTCACAACCAGTGTGCCAAGCAGGTATGTTCTGCTGCCTTATCAGGGATGCTGGCGGGTGTGAGCTGAAAAACACAGATGTCAGCCAGGAGGCAAGGGCTGACACAGCAGCAAGCTCAGGAAGCAGTCACCTCATAGGCCTTGTCCCCAGCCATGTTACTGCTGCTGGCCTGTCAGCTCCAGAGATTGAGCTGACCAGAGGCTTCCTACTCGTTGTTAAGTTTCTGAGGCACCACAGACCTCAACTTATTCACCCGGCACCATCATTGTGTGCCAGGGCCTGGGGAGATAAAAAAAAGTAAGCTTATCAAGTAAATTTTCTACCCTTAGTTTATAAAGTAAATTTTCTACTACTGCTTCAAATATGGAATCATTCTTTGCAGGATCTACCGTGGTCATAGGAACACAAGATGTATCTCTGCCTCTGCCTCTCTCCCTTTTCCTCTTCCTCTGCCTGCTATGTCTTCAGAGAGCTCTCTGAAGGACAGGTCATTGAATCACAATAAACAAATAAATGTTCCAAGAGACTTCTGATTTTTATCTTCTTCAACTCTTCTGATCAAGGTAGACTAAATAGATAAGATTGATCAAGGGCTCCTCTGAGCTTGACACCATCCAGAAAAGATCTGAAAGTGTGCTCCATCCGGTAATTCAGAGAGTCAATAACGACATTCAGCAGTGCTGCTCCAAGTGCTGATCGCTGAGGGATGATGCTAAGAACTGACTGACAGCACTATGTGTCATGGATGATATCTGGGCCTGATTGTCCAGCAAACAGGCACACCCACGGCCTCACCAATTTGTTAAATACACATAGCACCATTCTGGCTATAAGAATTCTTTGAGACAAAGCCAAAGGCCTTGCTAAAGACAGGTAGGCACCTTCTCTTCCCTTTGCTTCCCTTTCCTTCCCCTCCCCTATAGGTTCAGCAATCCTATTTTTTTTCCTTCAAGTGCCTGGAGGTGGCTGTGGAAAAGCTTGCCCCATCACATTCCCAGGGACTGAGGTGAGGCTGACCAGACTTCATTCTCCCAACCCTCCACAGCATGAGGAATGGACACTGGCTGAGGGCATTTGTGCAGCCTCAGGTTCACCTCAGCACATGTACACGATGTGCATGCTGAAGCCTTAACTCTACCAGGCACATCTGGACTTCTGACTGAGCCGTTCTGTGTCCCACTGTGGAGGAACAAACCGCCTCTCTGAGCTGGGCTGAGAGCCCTGGTCCTGGAGCTCCTCAGGCAGCTCCTGCTGCCGCTGAGCCCTGACAGCCTGCAGAAGTACCCAGGGGTTTCTCTTTCCAGGGATCCCCTGCGCACACACGGGGCCCCACTCTCCTCCCAGGACTTCCCACATGAAAAGAGAGCCTTTCCCAGGAAGGAGCATGCTTGCGCTGGCCTGGCCAGCCATTCCTGCACCTTCTCCCCCTGCTCCCTACCGCCCCAGCTGGTGGTACTGCTTTACAGAGCAAGGGGGCTGTGGTGTCTGGGACACAGGGGCACTCTGCAGGGCTGTGCTGGGCAGGCTGAGAGGCAGAGACAGCTCATAGGGCTCTTCCACTGACTGCCTCCCACACCAGCTCTTCTGTGGCTGTCGAGGGTGCTCAGAGGTAGCCTGCCTTCTTTCCAGTGCCACAAGAAGTGTTTGGGTGCTGCACCCTATGGCATTCCACTATTCACATTCCGCATTCGCTCACCAGACTTCTTTCCCCATTCCTGCTATGTCCCCTGGGTCACGGGGCTCTTCTTTTCCTGCTCACATCCAGATTTAACACTTTATCACAGGGGGACTCCACCTGGAAGAGGCTCATGCTCTGTGGGCTCCATTCACTGCTGACCCCCTGGGACACACTGTCCCTGCAGCTCCCCTGGGCTCTCCTGATTCCTTCCAAAAACTGCTCACCTGCCACCAGCCCCAGCACATGTTGTAGTGCCCCAGGCAGGTTAATTGGAGACTCCTCACCATCTGCCTGAGTGCTGGACACCAACAAGCAACACCTGAGTGAGTCCCCATGCCCTCAAACACCCAGCTGGGGCTCTGATCACTTCACCCTGAGCCCGTGGAGATACAGGCAAAGCCAGGTCCCCCTTTAGAATCCATTTCTGGACTGCAATGTTCTTGACAGAAACTGTGAAGGAAGACTTGAACCCTAGGCGCTACCCTGAGCTGAATCACATTATGGGATGGAAATGCTGTTCTGGAGGCCATCTGTATCACAAAAATGCCCGTTGCCTGTCCGTGGGATTGGTCACAGGATTGCCACACAGCAGTACTGTGACCAAGCTGCAGGAACAATCAGGCTTATGCCAACAGAAAAGGCTCAGAAGGAGAGTGTGGAGATGGAGCAAGAGCTGCCCCAGACAGACCAAACACCGGTGCTTCCTGGCAGTGCTGTTCTGATGGGACTCTATTGCTTTCCACTTCTACCCATGGGCATTACCATGGAACCCCCAGCAAAATTCTCAGAAAAAGCATCTCAGACACACTCTTCAGTGCAGGTTCCTTTATTTTGTTTAAACACAGGAGTGGGATAAACAATGACAATTTATATGGATTACGTTGATGGCCCTCTCCCCAATAACGAACAAAAAAACCCACTCAAGAACAAAAGACAAGTTTGGCATGGCATGAGTTATATTACCAGTGCTATTCAGGAGAAGACAGGCAGGACATTACTTCTGATGTACACCCACTCATGAGTTTCTGCAGTGCATCCTTGAGCTCCTTGTTCCTCATGCTGTAGATCAGGGGGTTTATGGCTGGAGGAACCACCGAGTACAAAACTGTCACCACCAGATCCAGGGATGGGGAGGAGATGTAGGGGGGCTTCAGGTAGGTAAAAATGGCAGTGCTGAAAAACAGGGAGAACACGAACAGGTGAGGGAGGCACGTGGAAAAGGCTTTCTGCTGTCCATGCACATAGGAGAAAAGAATGAAAATAAAACATGTGGATGCTAAAGAGAAACCAATCATAAGTACCCAAACATTCCTGAGGTAGGAATATGAGCAACAGATCCTGAGGATTTGCACATAGGGCAACAAAATGAATGCAAAACACCCCCCAAACAAAACAAAAACACTAAATGTGAGAAGCCCCATTTCCCTGAGGTAGGAGTAAGAGCAAGAGAGCTTGAGGATCTGCGGGACTTCACAGAAGAACTGGTCCACAGCATTTCCTCCACAGAGGGGCAGGGAAAATGTATTGGCAGTGTGCAGCAGAGCATAGAGAACCCCACTGCCCCAGGCAGCTGCTGCCATCTGGGCACAAGCTCTGCTCCCCAGGAGGCTCCCGTAGTGCAGGGGCTTGCAGATGGCAACATAGCGGTCATAGGACATGACAGTGAGAAGAAAAAACTCTGCTGACATTAAAAAGAAAAAGAAAAAGACCTGTGCAGCACACCCATCATAGGAAATGGCCCTGGTATCATGGGGGTGTGGAGGTGGTGGTTGCAGGCTACAGCTGTGAGGATGAGGCCGTTGCCCAGGAGGGCAACCAGGTTAATTTCCTACAAAGTATAATAACAATCTATATTCTTTTATTTTAAGACTATTCCCCCTTTTCCTATCATCAGATAGCCAAATAAGGAGTCCCTCTTCACCCTTTTAAGTACTGAAAAGTATTTTTAAAAAAGTACTTTTAAAAAGACCTCTTTAAGGTCCCTTTAAGGGTCTTTTTTTTTTATAAAAAAAAGGAAAAAAAAAAAAAAGAAAAAAAAAAAAGAAAAGCTGCAATGAGGTCACCCCAGAGACTTCTCTTCTCCAGGCTGAACATCCCCACCTCTCTCAAACTCTCTTCATACAAGAGGTGCTCCAACCTTCTGATTAAATTTGTATCCCTCCTGTAGTGAGTTAACTTGGCAAGGTTTTGGTAGCAGGGTGCCATAGAGGTGGCTTCTGTGAGAAGAACCCAGAAGCAGCCCCATGTTAGACTAGGGGCCCGCCGCAAGCCAGATTCAAGCCAATAAGCAATGGTGTTTGCATTTCTGTGAAAACATATTTAAGAAAGGGTAAAAAATAAGCTGCTACACAACAGCAGCTGGGAGAGATAAGAGTGAGAAACTTTTTGTTTTTAGTTCCTCACTGCTCCAGTCAGTTAGTTAAATCTCAGTAAGTGATCTTAATCTCCCTACACTGAATCTGTTTTGCCCGACTGCAAATGGTAACCCTTCTACCTGTATCTTCAAAAAAAAAAAAAAAAAAAAAAAAAGGAGCCCTTTCCACTCTGTTTTCTCCGGCTGCTCCTTTGAGGAGGGGGTGAAAGTGTGATGAGTGTGATGTGTGTGAAACCACCACACTGCTCAGCCGTGTTACTGGCATCTGGCATCAGCTTTGAAAGAAGAAGCAGGATTTCAGGCAGTCCGCTGGGGAGATCCTGTTTTATTAAGCAGATGTTAAGAGAGAGTACTGAAAAAGCAGTTTCATTCCTCAGTGTACAGTAGATATACATATTAAAAATAAATAAATGTAATAAACTAATGAACGGGAATGACAACAAAGATAAATGTAACAATAATGATCATGAAACAAGTACCCAGGAAGTCATTTGTGGAGAAAAAGTGGTAATTTATCACTTTTCAGAAACATCCCTGAAATCATTTTCCTAATGGCACACTTGAGCTCCTGGTTCCTCATGCTGTAGATGAGGGGGTTCACTGCTGGAGGCATCACTGAGTACAGAAATGACACCATCAGGTCCTGGGCTGGGAAGGAGATTGAGGAGGGCTTCATGTAGGCAAAAAGTCCAGTGATGACAAACAGGGAGACCACAAACAGGTGAGGGAGGCACGTGAAGAAGGCTTTGTGCTGGCCCTGCTCAGAGGGCATCCTCAGCACGGCCCTGAAGATCTGCACATAAGAAAAAATAATGAAAACAAAACACATGGATGCTAAACAGGCACCAATCATAAGTACCCAAGCATTCCTGAGGTAGGAGTGTGAGCAGGAGAGCTTGAGGATCTGGGGGACTTCACAGAAGAACTGGTCCACAGCATTTCCTCCACAGAGGGGCAGGGAAAATGTATTGGCAGTGTGCAGCAGAGCATAGAGAACCCCACTGCCCCAGGCAGCTGCTGCCATCTGGGCACAAGCTCTGCTGCCCAGGAGGCTCCCGTAGTGCAGGGGCTTGCAGATGGCAACGTAGCGGTCATAGGACATGACAGTGAGAAGAGAATACTCTGCTGAAAACAAGAAGAGGAACAAAAAGACCTGTGCAGCACATCCTTGATAGGAGATAGCCCTGGTGTCCCAGAGGGAATTGGCCATGGCCTTGGGGACAGTGGTGGAGATGCAGCCCAGGTCGAGGAGGGCGAGGTTGAGGAGGAAGAAGTACATGGGGGTGTGGAGGCGGTGGTCGCAGGCTACGGCGGTGAGGATGAGGCCGTTGCCCAGGAGGGCAGCCAGGTAGATGCCCAGGAAGAGCACGAAGTACAGAATCTGAAGCTCCTGTGTGTCTGCAAATGCCAGAAGGAGGAACTCAGTGATGGAGGTGCTGTTGGACATCTGATCCTCCTGGACAAAGGGGAACAATCCCAGGAAAATAAAAGACAATGATAATTAGGAAAGACATCTTTGATAAAAACCTGCTCCACTTCTCTCTGAAGTCCCCCACAGTGATTTTCCTCTTTCTGAGACATTTTTTCTGCTCCCTTGCTTGAGCTCCGGTTGGTGATCGTGGTAAAGGGTGCCACTGGGAGCAGGGGGCTCTGCTGTGGGCTCTGAAGGAGTCAGGCTTTCCCTTCATGTCTAGGTAAATAAGAAATACGAGTGATCTCTGCTTAATCTATCTCTGATGTATGTGGACTTCACAGCATTACCACTGTGAATGCTCTTGACTGCCAAAATTTGTGGTTTACTTTCTTGCAGCTAGCTGTGTCATACTCAGGAGCATTTCTTAAGGGAAGAAAACCCCGGCACTTTTCAGGTATTCCAACTGAGATCTTCTGAGTCCCTTGAGACATAGGCACTCTCCTTCATGCAGTGAGGTTGGCCAGTCTGTCCATCTACCCTCGTCTCAGCCAGAGTCCTTGAGGGCTCAGTCCACTGGCCCAATTACTGTGGCCTCAGGAACTGCCTGTAAGACGATTCAGATTTTTCCTGCCCCGTAAACTGCATTGCCCTGAGCCCCACAGGTTTTAAGGGGAACTTTGGGCACCTTCCTCCTATGGACACATCTGTGTGGTTGAAGTCAGTGCTAGAGCTGCAGCTGAAAGCCAGACCTGCAGCAAGCCATAAAACAAGAACAGCAACAGCAGACGAAGGAACAAAGAGAAACAGCCCAGGGCTTCTGCCAGGGGAGGCAAGGCCAGGGAGGGACTGA
Source organism: Anas acuta (assembly GCF_963932015.1). Classification (NCBI taxonomy): domain Eukaryota; kingdom Metazoa; phylum Chordata; class Aves; order Anseriformes; family Anatidae; genus Anas; species Anas acuta. The sequence continues at coordinate 5,274,027 of NC_089016.1, read as the reverse complement.
AAGGATCTCAGGGGAGCCAACTCTGCCGGAGGTTCCACTCATGAGGTTATGAGACATCCTGATTCCTGTGGGCTTGAGGTCTGAAAAGGAGGTACCAGACTATGTTCGCACTGTCCTGCCATTTCCAGCCCAGGGATGTGCTGCCTGCAGCTGTCCCTGCCTGCAGCTGGGTCTCTGTCCCAATGCCTCCTGCCTGCACCTCACAGCCCCCATCCCACCCGCTGGGTGCTCAGCTCTGCCCTGCAGACACCTCCTGGCAGCAGGGCTCTGCCCAGGGGCAGCTCGCTGAGGGCATGTCCTAGAGACTACTTCCCACAGAACCTGCTGACACTGCACGGGTGGTGGTGCAGCTTTCTAGGGGCTGAAGGGCAGGAAAACAACTTGCTAGGGTTGCTTGTAACCTTCCATGGGATGGATTAAGTGTGTCAGACTCATCTTGGAAATAACAGTATTTATTTCTATTTCCACTGAGCCAGATAAGACAAAACTGAAAGGTCAGGAGTCTCAGGAAAGCTGAGACTGATGCTGAAATCCCTTTCCTTAAACCAGCTCTTGCTAAGTCCCCTTTTATACACCCAGTTGTGCTGTGGATCTGTGAGCAGGCTGCCCCAGGCAGCAGCCTCCCACCAGCAGCAGGACCCTGCCCTGCCAGGGGGGCTCCTTCCACCCGCAGCTTCTCCCCGCAGTGCCCTGGGCAGCTCCCCGGGCAGGGTGAGTGCTGAGCCTGGCAGGCGGCAGAGGCCCTGCCCCGGCACACAGCCCCTGGGGCACAGCAGGGACCCTGCTCTGCACCACAGCCCTGGACACCCCTGCCTGCACCCCCGGCTTCTCCTGCCTCCAGCCAGAGACTTACCAGGTGCAGGGCTGGGAAGTCTTCTCCCGCAGGGAGCTCTGGGCATGCTGCCACTGCTGCCTGCCTTTAAGCACTGTGTCTCTGCAGGCAGTGCCCCCAGCCCTGCTGCGCTGTGCAGAGGAGCTGCTCCTGGGCAGAGCTGTCTCTCTGCAGCGCTGCCCGCTTGCCAGGAGCTCCCCTTGGGCCCAGGAGCCCGGCCCAGCTCAGCAGCAGAGGCCCAGCCCAAGGCCTCCCTTGCTCTGCCCCCCACCAGGCGCCCTGCACATGGCCCTGGGGCTGCAGGGGAACCTGCTGGCAAACAGCCTGAAGGGATCCCTGGGCTTCCCTCCCTCCCCTGGGCAGACACACTTCTTGACAGCAGGCTCATTTCTCTTAGCACAAAAACAATTATCTGTAGCAGTCTTCTCATCCCAGTTGATGAAGGGACACTCAGGCATGGTCATAAAAGTAACTCCTCTAACCCCCTGCTTAAGGAAGGGATTCAGCACAGCCAGTTAACCCATCATCTCATGCTGTGTTTTTGTCCTGGGGCTGGAATGGGACTCAGATCCCTCCCATGCCTGGCACAAACCCATAGGACCTGGGATTCCTCTGCACTCACTTTGATGTGCACCATGTGGGCAGCTGCAGGTGAGCTCCTTATCTCAGCTCCAGGATCATTAATGGAGATGGAGGAAATCAGGGGGCTGCAAACACCTGGTGACATGTCAGGGGGCAGAGGTACGTGCAGGCATCTGCAAGCTCTCATGGAGGTACCATGAGGGACAGGGCAGCACCTGGGGGCATCCCCTTGGAGGCTGGTAAGGAATGCCTTTGGCCAGCTGAAATGACAGCAAATGCACCCATTTAAGACAACTAAACCTGTCCCTCCTCAGTAGGCTCAGGGCAGCCTGTAGAGGCATCCACCTGACCCAATGGAGAACTGTGCCACAGGGAGAGCTGAGTCTCTCTCTCCCTCTTCTCCATCTGGTTTTCCCTCCATCTCCAGGGACTGTAACGGCACTTGTCTCATGGACATCCCTACATTGCCTAACTAAATTCAGGGCAGCTGCTCTATTTAATAGCCAATTGCAGGCCTGCAGTGCTACCTGAGGTGCCAACGCTGCCCAGCACCACTGGAGCACGCAGCTGACATGGGCAGCACAGGACTCACAGGACAGCTCTGGCCATTCACAGCTGGTACTTAACGGGCACGCCTGAGGGCATCTCTGGTAGATCTGGTGCTTATGAGCAAGTGACCGCTTCCCAGAGAGCCAAGGTCTGTCCCACTTCTATCGGGTAGAGGCAGGCAGTGTATGGATACGAGGCACATCACACCAGAGTTTCCACTTGTGTCGTTCAGCTCGCAAACACTGCTGCTGCTTCTCATCCCCACCCGTTAATCACTCTGATGGTACTATCCAGACAGTGATTTTTTCTGTGTCCCTGGATCACAGGAGTCCCATAGCCAAGGACATTGTCAGCAGCCCATTCTCGTGCCTGGAGATCGGTCACAGCTCCAGCACTGGCCCTCAGGGCTGCACCAACACCACAAAGGCCCTCTGCTGTCAGGGCAGCACAGCCCAGGCCTGTTTCCTTCTGGCCTCAGGAACACCAGGGCTTGCCCTCCTTGGGGCCCCTTAATTCACGCTTTTGTGCCCATCTGCCATCCATGGCAGAATATCTGCTGTGATCGAAAGACTTTGCATGCCCAGGCTCTTGAGCAAAAGATCTGGGACAAGTCTGAGTTTGGCCCTTGTGCCACAGCTGAGGTGCTGCAGCCCAGATGTGCCCCAATGCCCTCAGCCTGGGGCACAGGAAGGAGGAGCTGGATCCCCTCTGAAAGGAAGCTGTGTCAGCATTAAGGAGTGCACTGCATCTGTCCCAAGCTGTTCTCCCTACTCTCCCCTTCATCTGCAGTGCTGCACTACCCCTCTCCCTTACCATGAGGTGCTGAAGGTAAGTTTGCCATTCCCTCGTGTGCCACCTCTGCCTGTGGCATGGCAGCGGGGATGTCCTGGGAGAGGGTGCTGAGGCCTTCTCAGAGCACAGAGCCTTGTGGGACATGAGGGGAGGAAGGCTCGGGAATGTGCTGCAATTCCCTCCATATAACACATCCTAATGCATCCTAACACATATAATGCATCCCAGGCGCCTTCACTCCCATCGTTTGAAAAAAGCCCATCCCCAGGACAAGACTCAAACCCTACCTTCCTGGGAGAGCTCCCAAAAGCAGAGGTATCTTAGTACAAGAACACAGCAGGGACTACTCCAGTGCTCCACTTCCTTTATTCCGTGGGCTTTGTCACCATTTGGAGATGTTCCTGGTGGATTTGTCAAGAAATGCCGGAAAATATGTCTCCTTGCTACTGACCTCACAGGTCTTCAAATGACATGGGCTGATGTCACAAGGGGAACCCCTGCATCGCTGGGATATCATCACTGGAGCAGCGGCAGTGCTGGCACTTCCCTGCAAGGCCTGGTCCCTGCTGGCCACTGCTTGGGTGCTCCCCAGCGCTGTCCTTCTGTGGCCAGGAGTGGGGTCAGCAGGCAGCAAGCTTGCACTGGGCGACCCTCGCTGACGGGCGGAGGAGCAGGGGCACCTTGCAGAGGAGCTGTGGTTGAGGAGCCAGGGCGGGCATCCCTTGTCCTGAGCTGAGGGCCAGCAGCAAGTGAGATGGAGGGCTGCTGGAGCATGACCATCACCTCTGACATGACTTCCCTGTTCCCAGTGCTCCTGAATCTCTCCCCCAAAGGTAAGAGTGTCAGGAGTCCCTTTCCAAGATGTGTCACGAGGGCTCTCAGCTGTCCAAAGCTTTGCAGGGGGCTGGAAATGGCTGGTGGCTGCTGCAAGAGCCTTGCCTGAGTGTCCCTCTGGGCTCAGGGGAGTATGTGGTAGCCAGGATTCCTGGGTCCTGATGCTAGGGGTGCCCTAAGCCCCAGGGCTCCTCTGGGCATGGCTCAGCCTCCTTGTGATGGGGACAGTCCAGGGCCAGGTTTCCCTGGGAGCTGGTGCCTCTTCAGGATCTGGCTCTGGGAGGAAGGGTGTCCGGTGTCCCAGAGACTGGTGTGTCCTGCAGCTCCACAGGCCTCTCAGGAATGTGCCAGAAATGCCTGTGTTGGAAATCAAGCCTTCCCCTTGTACTGATCTCCTTCAGGGGAACCTGAATACATTATTAATATAATGTATTGACTCTCAGTGGCGGACTACAACCTTGAGGAAATACAAGCAAACTAAAAACACCATTCCCCTCATCAAGCCTCTGTAACTCCTTCTCCTGGGTGGAACAGGAGAATTGGGAATTGCTGTCAGTCCGTGACATTGTTTCCACTGCTCCTTGATGGTCAATCTCTGCCCTCTCTGGGTCCCTCCTGTGGGATGCCCTCCTTCCCAAATGAATCCTGCGTGGGGCCATAAACAGTTCAGATAATGACAGATATGACCGGATCATGTTAAAATAAAGTTGTTAGAAGCAATATATCAGCTTCATAGTTGCTGACCACAATGTTCATTTTTTGTTGGTGTAGTAGTCCTGTTTGGTCACAGAACTGTGTTGGATAGCACATTACATATTGTGTGTGTTCCCTGTTGTGCTGTTTATCCTTTGTGGGGGCTGGTTTATGGTTATTAGTTTACTGCCTAACACTGCCTTATGTTGTGATAAAATTACTGGTCATGAGACAAATCTGGGAGTTGTACTCAGCATTACTGTCACCTCCATGCTTGAGGAACGTTCTCTCAGAAACTATTTATAATTAACAGTCTTTATTTTTCTCCTTGGGGAGCCAATCTATGGAAGGGATGAGGGGGGACACTTCTTCTCCCCACAGCTAGTTACAATAGCTCTTCAAAACTTGGAATCCTTGGGATGTTCCAACCAGCCTGTACGTATGGTTATGTGTCCTGAATGTGTTTCAGGTTTTGTTTAAGGTTAGAGTAAACTATTTCAGAATGCCACACAATGATCTGCCCTGAGGCGGGATAATTATGAGGGGCAGGGTGTGTGGAGGATATGGGCAGGCACCTAGAACTGTGGGCACCTCCAATGCTTTCTAACTTCACCCCTGAAGAAGTGCAGAATCATAAAAATAAAATAAATAAATAAATAAAAAATAAATAAATAAAAAGACAGAATGCTTGAAAAAGGAGTGTCATCACCCTGGCGATTCCAAAGAGGGAGAAATCACTGCAATGTGTTGGGGCTTGGCCTATGCTTACTGAGTTGCAATCTACACAACTCCAATCCCTGTGACTGGGCCAAGGAACCAACCTGTGTCTCTATCAGTCATACATATACATGAGAAGAAACAGGAGAGACAAAATCAGCTTGTTTAGCTAGGAAAGAAGCTCCTACTCATACAGGGAAGGAGGAAGAGGAAGACGAGGCAGGCTCCTCCCAAGTAGAGCCATCACAGGAAAAGGTGGATGAAGACAGAGATAACATAAAAGGAGCAGTAAGCTCCTGAGCACCATTCCTTGGGGAGCTGTGAGATGTGTGATTAGATTTCAGCCATCATCTAGGCCAGCACATTGTCACCTGGCTGCTCCGATACTGGGATAACAGGGCTGGTAGCCTGGACTTAGAGGGCAGGGAAGCCAAGCAGCTGGGATCCCTCTCCAGGGAAGGGGGCATTGACAAAGCAATTGCAAAGGGGGCACAAATCCTCCCTCTCTTGAGATAACTCCTGTCAGGTGTAAAGGAAAGGTATCCCTTCAAGGAAGATGTTGTGTGTCACCCAGGCAAATGGACCACCAGGGAGAGAGGCAGCCCATATCTGATGGAATTGGCCAAGCTGGAGGTGATTTATGGTGATTTATGCACATTCAACAGTTTTCTAAGGGATGAGGGGGGACGCTTCTTCTCCCCACAGCATAATTTTAAGCCCTTAAGCCCATTCCCCCTCATCCTGTCACCAGGCACGTGGGAGAACAGGCCAACCCCCACCTCACTACAGCCTCCTTTAAGGTACCTGTAGAGAGCAATAAGGTCACCCCTGAGCCTCCTCTTCTCCAGGCTGAACAAGCCCAGCTCCTTCAGCCGCTCCTCGTAGGACTTGTTCTCCAGGCCCCTCACCAGCTTCGTTGCCTTTCTCTGGACCCGCTCAAGCACCTCGATGTCCTTCTTGTAGCGAGGGGCCCAAAACTGAACACAGTACTTGAGGTGCGGCCTCACCAGAGCCGAGTACAGGGGGACGATCACCTCCCTAGCCCTGCTGGTCACAGTGTTTCTGATACAAGCCAGGATGCCATTGGCCTTCTTGGCCACCTGAGCACACTGCTGATTCATATTCAGCTGACTGTCCACCATCACTCCCAGGTCCTTCCAGGTCCTTCTCAGGTCCTTCTCTGCCTGGCAGGAACGGTGGAGTATTGTGTCTGGAATGTAGTCACAGTTTAATACACAATAAATGTTTGTTTATTGTCTTTTGTATTATAAAAACAAGGAGTTCTGTTTGAGGAGCGGGAGTTGCGAAAGCTCCCTGCTGATGTAAGGAGCTGTATAATGCTTGGCTAGATACTATGAAAATTCTTTTGCTTAATGTAACAAAAAAGAACCCCCCCTCCCCTTCTCTCCTTCTGCATCTCAGTTGCCTCTTTTGTTCAAAGACACTGCTGCAAAGCACATGTAACCATCTCCAGATCAGTTGCTAACTAGTATATCAACATCCTGCATTCCTGTCTCACACTGGGCCAATATGACCAAATAAAAAAAAGAGGTTGAACCACAACGCCGAGGAAGACTACGGCCTTCATCTTCACGACCACCAGAGGGACAGAGACGACCCCCCAACAACAGTGCGCGCAGTCGCAGAATATACCAGGATGTGCTGCGTAATCCTGGAATTACCAAGATATAAAAAGGGACCCTGGCGGGGGTGAGGTTCACGCTGTTGTTGGAGCCGAGACTCCCCCGCCGCCAAGCGCTGTTTTGCTTGCTGTTGGCTTACTCAATAAATTCCTTTCTATGGTTAATACAATGCTCTCTGAAAAATTAAGGGGGCAACTTATAACAGCCCAGGGCTTTCGTCACCTGCAGCCTCTCTTGTCAGCCATGTCCAGCACTGGCCGCTGACCCCAGGTTTAGGGGTGCGTTTGGCTGCCAGGCCATCTCCATCCTTGTGCCAGGCTCAGGGCCTGTGTCAGGGGAACAGCCAGCCCTGCTGGCCTCTGTCCCGGCCCAGGGCCCTAGAGACTTGGAGCAGGGCTGTCTGCAGAGGCTCCCGTGGGATGTGGATGGGTCAGGGCAGGGACCGGGTGTGGCGTAATGACCACATGGACACCAGGATTCTTTTAGGATCTGTAACTGCTACATCTTTATTGATGACATAACTTCAGCTCTTTCTTACTGAGGGCCTAACTTCATCTATCATATTGAGGACATAACTTCATTATCCCTTATCGAGGACAGGCTCCCTTCTTATACCATTCGCCCCCCAGCAGTACTTTTCCACTGACTATTCATTGGTCAACAACTTTGCCCTGCAACAGCAAACACCCAGCAACTTCCATGTCTTAACGGCTGGAGAACAAGCAACCCCAGACAACAAGGGGTCTCCTGAATCACCCTTCTTTGTTCCCTCTAAACTCTTTACATTCCTGATGGTCTCATCATTAAGAGTCCGATGTTATCACTAACCATGGGGCTTGTCGACCCCCATGGCCACACTCCCACAGCTGGGGGCTGGATGGGGATGCAAACGCAGGATGGCCATGGCAGGAGGGGACCCCAAGTGTGCCATTGGGATTGTAATAGCAGGAGCTTGACCCAACCCTGAATGTGCACTGCCATGTGCGTTGCCTTGGCAGCACGGCTATGGGACCATGTGTGGGGCAGTGGGGCTGGGATGCTGCAGGGATAGGGCACTGAGAGGGGCCATGAAGGATCTGCCAGGGGGTGACAGCAAGGACAGGCTCCAAAAAAGAAACTTAGATATCTTACCTTTGTGGTGGACATATGTTTTTAGGAAAGGCAAAGCTCACCTAGACTTGGTGTCTGCAAGAATATCCAGCCATGTGTACACAAAGACACAATCTTGTAAGCACACATGGATGTGCACACACAAGCGTGTACGGCTGAGCACACCCAGACCAACTGCAACTGGAAGAAGGCAGGACAGAGAGATGTGATCAGGTACAGGGTATCTGGAGACCTGCAAGGACTAGACCTCTGGTCCCCATTGCTCCCCTCCATCTCTCTGTGCTGTTTGCCCATTGCTCAAATCTCTGTCCACCAAGGGCTTGTGAGATGCTGCTGTCCCTCACAGCCCTGCCTGTACTCTGCTCCTTTCTCGTGCTGTGCTTTGTCACACCCAGCACTTTCTTGTGCCTTTTCCCACAGGCTCCCACCCCATGTCCAGCTGGCATCACTGCAGGGCAGCCCTCCCCTGGGCCCAGGCATCTGCCTGCAGCTTCCACAGCTGCTGCTCTTGATGGCCTCCTGAGGCCTGCCTGCTCCTGGCCCATCACAGTGTTGTGAGGAGGTGACCTCAGCAGCAGCAGTCCAGCCATGGTGGACAGAGCTGTCCCCTGCTAGAGGTGCCCCCGTGTCCCGTGGGGTTTGTGATGCACTCGATGACATCGCCGTGTCTGCCTGCCTGCCACCAGGCAGTCAGGTCACTGCAAGTAAGAATGGCATCACAACCCACCTCCCAGCCGTGTCACTGGGACTTTCCTCCATGTGTCCCCTCTCCCCAGCTCCCAGCACTTCTGGGTTGGTTTCCTGATAGTTTGGGCGATATAAAATTCTAGAATCCCATCCACTTGCCTGTGAGTCTCCCAGTTATCTATATGTATGCAGTAACTGTGTATATACTTTTCCATTTACTTGCATATATATCTGCAGTTACAGCTGTAGCTATACAAATATATATTTCTATGCACACAGAAAGATGTGAACATACCCACCACCAGGAAAGGCAAATAATACAGTTATGATTGGAACAACTTTAGCCATCTGAAGCATTTCATGAAACATTTTCACTCTGGTTTCCTCTAACATGCAGGAGAGAGTGACATGCCATGGAAAAGATCCTCCTTGAAGCAATGTCAAGATACATGCAAGACAAAGAGGTGATCCGAGAGAGCCAGCACATTTTCATCAAGGGTAAATCGTGCCTGACCAATCTGGTGGCTTTCTACTATGGAGTGATTGCATCAGTTGAAAAAGGAAGATCAATCGATGTCATCTTCCTGGACTTCTGCAAGGCCTTTGACGTGATCGCACATGACATCCTGCTCTCCAAATCGGAGAGGTATGGATTTGATGGGTACACCATTCAGTGGATAAGGAATTGGCTTAAACTCACACCCAGAGAATGGTGGTCAATGGCTCTATGTCCGAGTGCAGGCTGGTGATGAGTGGTGTCCCTCAGGGGTCTGTCCTGGGACCAGTACTGTTCAGTATCTTTATCTATGACATAGACAGTAGGACCGAGTGCACCCTCAGCAAATTTGCAGATGACACCAAACTGAGTGGTGCTGTTGATATGACAGAAGGAAGGGATGACATCCAAAGGGACTTGGACACACTTGAGAAGTGGGCCCATGTGAACCTAATGAGATTCAACACATCTAAGTGCAAGGTGCTGCACCTGGGCCGAGGCAATCCTGGGCATGAGTACAGGCTGGGAGAAGAACTCATTGAGAGTAGCCCTGCAGAGAAGGACTTGGGGGTTCTGTTAGATGAAAAGCTTGATGTGAGTTGGCAGTGTGTGCTTGTGGGCCAGAAGTCCAACTGTGTCCTGGGCTGTATCAAGAAATGAGCAGCCAGCAGGTGGAGGGAGGTGATTGTCCCCCTCTACTCTGTCCTTGTGAGGCCCAACTGTGTAATTGCACTTCTTTTTGTCATTTCTATTCTATGTCAATCTTTTCTTGTATAGCCAACCCTTGGAAGGTGCACCTCATTGGAGGCAACTTGGATTTGGCTCACTGTTGAGGACTGTGGGGTTTGTTTGTTAGCTTGGTTGGTGTTAGATGTTAACAACAAAACCAACAACAAAAACTGTGTCAGTGTGCAACCAGTTGAATGAGGAACAGAGGTGGGAATGGGTGCAAAGGAGCTGTAACAACAACCTGCAGAATACAGTGGAGAAGTCTGGTGTAAGGAAAAGTGATGCAAGTCCCAGGTGGCTAAAGAGAGAAGTTGTGGGGATGGAGAGCTGAGCAGCAAGGTTGTCCATACAGTCTAGGACTTCAAGGGACTGCTTTTCCACCTATACAGACCTCCATTGGAGGTACATTTAATCCATGACAACTAGAGAATGAAGCTAGCAGTTCTTCTGAAAACTCTAAACTAATGGAAAATAATATTAAATAAAGAAAATGCTGTTAGTAATCTGGTCATTGAAAACTTTCTCTTTAAACTGCATTCTTTAAACCTCACTAATTAAATGCATAAATCCGGAAGACCAGATTAAAATGGCTAAATTGTAATGAGCCCAATGGTGCATTTGGTGCTGAGTCCATAAACTTCAGGTAGTGAGAAGAGAATGATGTAACTGCAGGAGAAGTAAAAGTCAGAAGGAAACTTTGAAGAGTCTAGGAGCATTAATGGCCCCAGTGAGGGTCATTACTGACAAAGCCTCCCCATGGACTTGTTACATCAGACAATTGGAGGCCATGATTGCAGGTAGGCAAAGGCACTGGGCAGGAGACTCTGAGGCTTAGTAAAGGCCTTGGTTTGTTTGGTGAAGCAGAAAGGCCAAGCCATGGCCCCCAGTCCCTGGGCAGGGAGGTCCTGTCCCCCACCCATGGCTCAGGGCTCTTCCTGCGGTAGTGGGATGTGGGGTGTGTGATGCTGTGTGAAGGACAACGCTATGACACCTGCTGGCCTCCCCACTGGGTTGCAAGGAAACATGAGCACAGCATGTGTCCTCATGAGCCTCAGTAGCAGAGACAACTGCCATAACCAGGGGGACAAAGACCTTAGTGCTGCTGGGGCCTTGCAGCCTTGCCAGTGCAGTCAGTGTTCTCCACCACAGGCTGTCCTGCACTGTCCAATTGTTGACCTATTCTCCCTGCAGGCTATAGGCATGCACTTCACTTTTCCACTTTGCCTCACCCTGGCATTTGCTTACTTTCACTGATATCTGCCCACCCTCCCTGGCTGTCCTTTGAAACACAGTCCTGACCACAGACTCTTTCTTGGTGATCAGGCACCACAGCACTACCCTTTCAGTGACATTTCCTCCTCCCCATGCCCACTCTTCACCTTCCAAGCAGCACTTTGTCCCACTTGTGACTCTCTCCTGCTATTTCCCACCACCAGAGAATCCTCACCAGCATCTTCCAAGACACATGCCTGCTGCTGGCCTTCCAGCTTCTCAGGTAGACGTGACCAAGTTGTGTGCCCATTGCTGTCCCACCAGGTGCTCAGGCAGAAGGGATGTAAAAACTCACACCCAAGGCCTCTTCCTGCATGGGGCCTATCAGGCTCTCAGACAGAGGGCATCTCACAATCAGTTTGCCACACAGGTGCCTTCTGCTGCCTGATCAGGGATGCTGGCAGGTGTAAGTTGAAAAGCACAGACGTTAGCCAGGAGGCAAGGGCTGACACATCAGCTGCTTCAGGAAGCAGTCACCTCACAGGCCCTGTCCCCAGCCCTGTTACTGCTGCTTGTCTATGAATTCTCATCCAAACTTGCATTCATTTTCCCAAAACCTTGAATAGTGAAACTGTGTTCCCAGGACATGCGTGTATTGGCACATTGCACATCTCCACCTCAGATCTAAATGGAGCAGAGAGCAATGAAGGTTAGAGGAGCTGGATAGATCCTGCCTTTAGCTCTTTGCTGTCAACCCATGGCCACACCTGCTAGGACTTCCCTTTCGTCCTTCCTCCTTATGAGCTGGCCAAATCTTTATGGGGTGTACAGTTGCATAGCACCATGGCTCTCCATGTGCCAGACTCCATGCAATACCCAGAAACCCAGAGCACAGCCTTAGAAAGAGGCACAGAGCACAACTGAGGAAGGCAAATGAGGAAGGCAAATGTGACTCCTATCTTGCACAAAGGCAAGACGGAGGCAGGGAACTAGAGGCCAGATGGCCTTTCCTCAGATCCTGGGAAAGTGATGGAGCAGCTAATCCTGAAAAACATTCCCAAGCACATGGAGGATAACAAAGTGATCAGGAGTGGTCAGCATGGATTCATCAAGTATTTGTTGAGACTTAACTACTGGATAACCTTCTCCAATGAAAAGACTGCCTTGGTAAATGAGGGGAGAGCAGGGGATGCTGTCTGCCTTGTCTTCAGAAAGGCTTTTCACATGTCTCCTATATGATCCTGATAGAGAAGCTGATGAAGTCCAGGCAGAATGGGGAGGCAGTGAGGTGGACTGGAAAGTTCCCACACGGACGGGCTCGTCCTGTGGCATGTAGTCTAGTTGGAAGTCAGTCACAAGCAGGACACTGTGAGGGCAATATTGGGACCTATCCTGTCCATTCATACTCCAGCCATTCTTTAATGTTGTGATCCTGTGTGGATGATATGGACTGGAATTTTGATAAACATTTGTCTCCAGAAGGTTGTAGCCAGATTTACACACTCCATCAGGAGGTCGTTCAGTACTGTGCAAACAGGGAGTCAATACTAGACCAATGTTATTTAACAAGTTTATTCATGACTTGTACAATGGGGCAAGTTGGCAGATGATATGAATCTGAGAGCAGGGGCCGACACACAAGATGGTTTTGCTGTCATTCTGAGGGACCTCGCAGCCAAAACTGGGCAAAGATGAATCGCATGAAATTCAACAAAGTGAAATGCTCCTGCAGGAATAACATTATGCACAAAGACATTGCTTGGGGCCAACCAGCTAGAAATCAGCGTGGTAGGGAAGGACCTGGGTTTTCTGGTGGTCAATGAGATGGACGGGTGCCAGCCATGTGGAATTACATCAAAGAAGGCCAGCAGCACCTTGGGCTTCATTATTACAAACCTTGCCAGTACATTCAGGGAGTTGGTCCTTCCTCTCTACTAACCTCTGCTGAGACCAAACCCAGTGTGCAGTGTCCAGTTCTGGGCTTCCCTGTGCATGAAAGACCTGGACGTAGTGCAGTAAGTCCAGTAAATGACACAAAGATCTGAAAACATCTGGTTCCATCCTCTCGACACCCTTCCCTCAGATATTTATACACATTGATGAGGTCTCCCTTCAGTCTTCTCTCTTCCAGGCCAAATAGGCCCCACTCTCTCAGCCTGTCTTTGTATGACAGGTGCTCCTCATCCTCTTTGTAGACCTCCTCTGGACCAGCTCCAGCAGTTCCATGTCCCTCTTGTACTGGGGAGCCCAGAATTGCACACAATACTCCAGGTGTGTCCACATTTGGTGAAGTCATGATGGGAGGAATTAAGACAAAGCAGCCTGACTCTTTTCTGAAGTGCCCATTGACAGGACAAGAGGCAATGGGCACCAAAGGAAACATTGGTAAAACCTCCTGGAAACAGAGCTCTTCTGTACTGTGAAGTGGGTTGATGAGTGGCGCAGGTTCCTCAGAGAAGTTGTGGAGCCAACATACCTGGAGATATTCAGAACATGTCTGGACATGGACATGAGCATGGACAACCTGCTCAAGCTGGCCCTGCTTGAGCAATGGGGTTGGCCTAGGCAATCTCCAGAGCTCCCTTCCAACCTCAAACATTCCGTAGTTCTGTGATAACTGGCAGTGTTTCTGAGAACTTTTCTGTGCTACCTCAAACCAGTCTGAGTCCTGGTGCCCATAGAAAAGAACTTGCTTTTAGGATGACTTAACTCACTAGGTAACCCTGATGAACAGAGATTACAAAAGCACGCACTGTCTCAGCCCACAGCAGTGTTCCCAGGTCCTGACTCCACTGAACAGCTCCTTCTTCCTTGAGGATTATGAGCCGGAAGGAACCTGTGGAGGTCTGTACCTTGGCCTGGCCTCAGCTGGGATAACTTGAGAGTTAGATCACATTGGTCAGTTCTTGGTTCACCTCTCATGTTCAGATGTGATTTTTTTTTCCTTAACCTCTTTTGAAATTTCCTTTTCTACCTTTCCTCCTCATTGTCTTTTGTCCTTTTTGCCCCTCCTTGTGCCCAGCCTGATCACCATATGTACTGAGACCAAGGGCAATCACAGGCTGCTCTTGAAGCGCTGCTCACCAGGATTCTCTGGGACTGTGCAGGCAGGCTGTGACAGCCTGCTCCAAAAGAAGACTCATTGCTTGAGATCAGGGGAGATCACAGGGAAAAACCCAACACCTAGTGCAGAGGGACAGTGGCAGTAATTGTAGGCTGATATGGGGCCGGGGCCTGAACCAGGGCATGGGTGACAGGGCTGGTCATTTCCCAGTGCAGACACAGATCCCAGCAGGAGGAAGGACCCAGACATTTCCAAGACCAGCTCCCTCCTGGGCAGTGCTGAATAGTGGTGCTGCTCTGCAGAGCAAGTGGGCTGTGGTTTATCTCTGGACCAGATGGTGGTACTTCACTAAGGATGACATTGGCCGTTGCCAGCTCCCCCTCCCTGTGCCTGCTGGGTTCCACTCTCCCCTCTGGGGCTGCACAGTCCTTGCTTACCTGGAAATAATTCAGTTTAGAATTCAGTTTAAACATACAGATGCATTGATTTATTGTTTTTGTCTTTGGGGACCCCACCTTGTGTGATCTGTCACTTTTTGGGGCCTGTTGGGTATGCGCACGCTGGGTATGTTATGCAGTAACCATTCACCATCTCCACTGTGTCCTAATTTCATCTAGGATAGAGTTAATTTTTCTCCTAGTAGCTGGTAAGGTGCTGTGTTTGGAATTTAGGATGAGAACAATGTTGATAACACACTGATGTTTTAACTGTTGCAGGGCACTGCTTACACTAAGCCAAGGACTTTTCAGCTTCTCTATCTGTCCTGGGAGGGGACAGAACCAGGACAGCTAACCCAAACTGGCCAAAAGGATATTCCATACCACCTGATATTATGCTGAGCAATTAATACGGGAGGGGCTGGCCGGGGTGGAAGGACCGGCTGCTCAGGGATAGGCTGGGCATCACTCTGCAGGTGGTGAGCAATTGCATTGTGCATCACTTGGTTTGTAGACATCATTATTAGTAGTCCTAGTATCATTATTATTATTTTTCTTTCTTTTTGGTCCTAATAACATGTCTTTTTCTCAATCTACAGGCTTTATTTTTTTTCCAATTCTCTCTCCCATCCCAGAGAGGGAGTGGGGAGGGAAAGCGAATGTCTGTGTGGTGCTTAGCTGACAGCCTGGTTAAACCATAACAGTCCTTTGTCACAGTCCACTGTCACTAGACACAACCAGGAACTATTTGGTCTTGCACCCAGGGAGAAACAGCAAGTATTTAGGCCTATTCCTGGCACCGTCTTCGCAGGAAGAGCCCAGCCTTCAGGCAGGACTCTGGGGAGATTGCATTTTGTTACAGAGATGCTATGGGGGAGTCCACACTGAGAAAGGCTTTAAGAGAAACTTTTATATAACCTTCAGGTGAGACAATGCAAAGTCATTCCTCACTAGCAGTGGGAGGAATCCAAGGATTTTTCTAGGAACAGCAGAAGCACAAGCATCAATAAATAATAATAAATACATACATAATTGTAATGAAAAAATAACACAACACAAACCTGGAAGATGATATGTTGGGAGTCATTTCAGAAAAGAGAATGGAACTCTATGAATACTGAAAAACAATCAATAAACACTTTTCAAATGATATCCTTGAGCTCCTGCTTCCTCATGCTGTAGATGAAGGGGTTCAATGCTGGAGACACCACCGAGTACAGAACTGCCACCACCAGATCCAGAGATGGGTAGGAGATGGGAGGGACTTCAGGTAGGCAAACATGGCCATGCTGAGAAACTGGAAGACCATGGCAAGGTGAGGGAGGTAGCTCATGGTGAACACCTGGGCCCTTCAACCAACTCCACATTCCTCTCCTGGAAGATGTCCTCTGCCCTGTCCCATGTGGGACAGCGGTGAGTAGGCATCTCAGTAACCATTTGTCATCTCCACAGTCATCAGACACCAACAGGTTGCTCCTAATTCCTACCCATAGTCTCTCACTGCTCACAGCATGGCAATAAGTTTCTTCTCTCCCAAATCCATGCAGCAATAGGCCTTTCAGGCTACAGCTGCACAGCCCTGACCTTGTCACCAGCCTTGAAGGAAAAGACACGTCTTCAGGCAGCGCACTGGGGACACCCCATTTTATTACGAAGGTGCTAAGAGAATCAGTGCTGACAAATCATATTTACAGAGCCTCAAGACTACAGAGCACTGTAATTACTCAATAAAAGGATGATGAAAAAATACTTTATCTTTTTTTAAAAAATTATAAATGCAAGGGATACTGAGGATAGCAATAACTAAAACGGTAAGGACACAAGGACCAAGCCTGCAAGAAGATACTCAGAAAGTCATTTGCGGAGAAAGAAGGGAAAATAAGCACCCTTAAGAAACATCCCTGAAAACACTTTCCTAATAGCACCCTTCAGCACCTGGTTCCTCATGCTGTAGATGAGGGGGTTCAAAGTTGGAGGCACCACCGAGTACAGAACTGCCACCACGAGGTCCAGGGCTGTGTAGGAGAAGGTGGTGGGCTTCAGGTAGGCAAACATGGCTGTGCTGAGAAATAGGAAGACCACAGCCAGGTGAGGGAGGCACGTGGAAAAGGCTTTGGGCCGTCCCTGCTTGAAGGGCATCCCCAGCACTGCCCTGAAGATCTGCACATAGGACAGAACAATGAAAACAAAACAGCCGAATGCTAAACTGAAACCAACCAGAAGAAGCCAAAATTTCCTGAGGTAGGAGTGTGAGCAGCAGAACTTGAGGATCTGGGGAATTTCACAGAAGAACTGGTCCAGGGTATTTCCTCCACACAGTGGCAGTGAAAAAGTATTGGCCATGTGAAGGATTGCATTGAGAATGCCACTGCCCCAGGCAGCTGCTGGCATCTGGGCACAAGCTCTGCTGCTCAGGAGGCGCCCGTAGTGCAGGGGCTTGCAGATAGCAACGTAGCGGTCATAGGACATGATGGTGAGAAGAGAATGTTCTGCTGAAAACAAGAAGACAATCAGAAAGACCTGTGCAGCACATCCTGCATAGGAAATGGCCCTGGTGTCCCAGAGGGAATTGGCCATGGCTTTGGGGACAGTGGTGGAGATGCAGCCCAGGTCGAGGAGGGCGAGGTTGAGGAGGAAGAAGTACATGGGGGTGTGGAGGTGGTGGTCGCAGGCTACGGCGGTGAGGATGAGGCCGTTGCCCAGGAGGGCAGCCAGGTAGATGCCCAGGAAGAGCGCGAAGTGCAGGAGCTGCAGCTCCCGTGTGTCTGCAAATGGCAGAAGGAGGAACTCGGTGATGGAGCTACTGTTGGACATCTGATGCATCTTGGCCTCAGCTCCTATCCAAAGACAAAGGGACATGCACTGGGTACCTATGAAAGGTGGTGACACATTTTGAAACCCATAGTTTAGTTCAGATTCAGTGCACCTGTATTACAGAGGGGCTGTTTATCATCCTCCAGCCGAAGGGGCAATTGTCCAGGGCCAATGCTGGATGTGGGCATGGGGAGGAGGAAATGTCACTGAAAGGGTAGTGCTGTGGTGCCTGACATCACCCAGAAGGAGTCTGTGGTCAGCCCATGCCACTGTGTTTCAAAGGACAGCCAGGGAGGATGGGCAGATACCAGTGAAACTAAGGAAATGCCTGGATGAGAGCAAGGGGGAGAAGTGAAGTGCGTGCCTACAGCCAGTAGGGAGAACAGGGCAAGAATTGGACAGTGTAGGATAGCCTGTGGTCTAGAAGACTGAGTGTACTGGCAAGGCTGCAAGGCCCCAGCAGCACCATGGTCTTTGTCCCTTTGGCTATGGCAGTTGTCTCTGCTACTGAGGCTCATGAGGACACATGCTGTGCTCATGACACTGGGGCCTTGTTGCCTCCTTGCAACCCAGTGGGGAGGCCAGCAGGTGTCATAGCATTGTCCTTCACACAACATCACACACCCCACATCCTACTGCCCCAGGAAGAGCCCTGAGCAATGGGTGAGGGACAGGACCTCCCTGCCCAGGGGCTGGGGGCCAGGGCTTGGCCTTTCTGCTTCACCAAACAAACCAAGGCCTTTACTCAGCATCAGTCTCCTGCCCAGTGCCTTTGTCTACCTGCAATCATGGCCTCCAATTGTCTGATGTAACAAGTCCATGGGGAGGCTTTGTCAGTAATGACCCTCACTGGGGCCCATTAATACTCCCAAACACTTCAAAGTCTCCTTCTGACTTTAACTTCTCCTGCAGTTACATCATTCTCTTCTCACTACCTGAAGTTTATGGACTCAGCACCAAATGCACCATGGGGCTCATTACCCTTCAGCCATTTTCATCCGGTCTTTCAGACTTACACAGTTAATTAGTGAGTTTTCAAGAATGCAGTTTAAAGAGAAAGTATTCAATGACCAGATTTCTAAGAGAATTTTCTTTATTTAATATCATTTTACATTAGTTTAGAGTTTTCAGAAGATCTGATAGCATCATTCTCTAGTTGTCATGGATTCAATGTTTCTCCTAAGGAGGTCCATATAGGTGGAAAAGCAGTCCCTGGAAGTCCTAGACTGTATGGACAACCTTGCTGCTCAGCTCTCCATCCCCACCACTTCTCTCATCAGCCACCTGGGACTTGCATCACTTTTCCTTACACCAGACTTCTCCACTGAAGTCCACAGAAGGGTGTTACAACATCTTTTCTCCAAGTCCCACCTCCCTTCTTCAGACAACTGGCTGCACACAGGCAGTTTTGGATGTTGTTATTAACATTTAACAACAAACAAGCAAACCCCAATGTCCTCACCACTGAGCCAAATCCAAGTTGCCTCCAATGAGGTGCACCTTCCACAAGGGATGACTATACAAGAAATGTTTGACAGGGGTAGGAAATGATGAATACAAATGCAATTACAGAGTTGGCTGTAGGGTTGATGAGATAGGAAAGTGAAATATGGGCAATCTTGAAGAGTCCTCAAGTTCTGAGAACCAACAGTGCAGGTGAGAGTTATCTGAATGATCAAAGAGTGAGGGGAGGGGAATCTGGAGAAGAATGGAGAGTGCACGTGTCCAGATAGTCTGATGGAAAAGTGACTTCCAAAATGGTCTGTTTCATAAAGCGAGGCAAAAATACCAAAAAGACTAGGGTGATGAAGTGCAGAGCATAAGAGACAGAGTCATGCTAGTACAGGGGAAGACTGGTATTTTTTCTCTTGCTGTAATAAACATCCAAGGGAAAAAAATGTCATGGGACAGCTCAAACATTGTATTAGAAGTGTTCAATCATTTCAGCTGATTGAAGTGTGCTGATTGAAGTGAAATGATTGAAACGGTTAAAAAAATTGGCCGATCTCAGGTCTTCAGCCCAACTCAGACCTAAAGCCTTAAATTGACGATTTTCTGTCTTGCATGGAGCCCAGTTACCATAAAACACTCCCTGCCCAGGACTGTTCATGCCACTCCTCAGTCTGGCACAGAGCAAATCTGTGACACGTCAAGCTCTCTTTCCTGTTGGAGGCCCAGATGATGTAGGCAATGTTATCTGAATTACCAAATGTGGGTATAGGTATAGCAAACTAAGGATCAATGGGGGACAATGTGATTGTTGAGAACTGATAATTGAGCAGGGGACTGCATGTAAGAAAGGAAGGGATTAACGTGTTTTGAGGAGGAAGAATCCTGTGGAAGAGGAGGGGAGAGGGATGCAAGGGGCCAGCTGCATGTGGATATGGGGCTGGTCAGGGCTGGTCTGGTCAGGCCCTGCGTCTGATCACTGTCCTCCCCTCTCATTCAACTCTGTTGCTGGCTATTTGCTGTGTGAGTGTGCTCACTCCTGGGTGTGTTGGGGGTGAATCATACAATCATGGAACCACATAGCCATGTGTGTGTCTGCACCCATGGGTAATTGCTGCTGGGGATGTGTGGAGCACTGGTGACCTTCAGAGAAGATCAGGCTGAGGTGGGGAATGGGATGGGGCCAGGTGTGTTGCTCAAGGCTCTGTGTGTGCTGGTGGTGGTGTGGTGGCTGTGAAGGTGCTGCTCCCTGTTGGAGTTGGTCTGAGTGTGGTCGGCTGTGTCCATGCCCTGTGTGCACATCTGTGTATTTATGAGACTGTGTGTTTGTGCATGCACTTGTGTGTAGTTGCCTGTGTCAATGAGAGTATTGGAAATTCTGAGAGAATTTCTCCAGCTTCCTGATGAAAGAAGAAGCTGGGCTTTGCTGGATCTTAGGACTGAGAGACATTTTTTGCAGCTCCCACAGATACAGAGGTGGTGAAAGGAGTGTTAGCATGTTATCAATATGCTCCCTTTTCCTGTGGAGCATACAAAGGCATCCAGCCGTGGACAGTCCCAAGGAGAGGGCTCATACTTCCTCTGGTCACAACTGCATTTCAGTCCTTGGGATGGACCCAAGATGAGGACTTGCTGATGACTCTTGGGCTGAGGTTCCTCAGCCAGAGGAACAGCAGCAAACTGTTGCGGCTGCTGGACCATGTTTCCATCAGTCAAAGCCTTGACACAGGGCACAGGCATAGTTTTGATGCCACCCAACTGGAAAGATGGTTGCATTAAGGGCTGGAGAATATAGGGCACCAACCAGTTCTTCCTCAGACACTTCCTAGGCTTGGCAAAGCACCAGGAAACCATGGACTTGTGCATAATAAGAAGCACAGAATCTTAGAATTATTAAGGTTGCAAAAGACCTCCAAAATCTTCTGGTCCAACCATCCCCCTACCACCAATATCACCCACTAAGCCATGTCCCTAAGTACTACATCCAACCTTTTCCTCTGCTCAGCTTTCAGGCCAGTCTTCCCCAAGCCTGTAGCATTGCATGGGGTTGTTGTGGCCAAAGGGAAAGACGCAGCACTTAGCCATGGTGAACTTCATCCCACTGGCCTCTGCCCATCAATCCAGCCTGTCCAGGTCCCTCTGCTTGGCCTTCCTACCCTCTGGCAGATCGACGCTTCGCTCCACCTTGGTGTCATCTGCAAACATACTGGGGGTGCACTCAATTCCCTCATCCAAATCATCAATAAAACGTTAAAGAGGATGGGCCCCAACACCAACCCTTGGGGAACACCACTGGTGACTGGTCACCAGCTGGATTTCACTCCAGCCCGGCCACCCAGCCAGTTTTTAACCCAGCAAAGCGTGTGCCTGTCCAAGCCATGGGCTGCTGGCTTCTCCAGGACAATACTGTCAGAGACCATGTCAAAGACCTTGCTGACGTCTAGGTAGACTATGTCAACAGGCTTTCCCTCATCCCCCAGACACGTCACTGGTCATAGAAGGAGATGAGGTTGGTCAGTCAGGACTTGCCTTTCTTGAACCCATGCTGACTGGGCCTGATCCCCTGGTGGTCCCGCATATGCTGCATGATTGCATTCAAGATGACCTGTCCCATCACCTTTCCTGGCACCCAGGTCAGGCTGACAGACCTGTAGTTCTCCGGGTCCATCTTATGACCTTTCTTAAAGATGGGCATCACATTTGCAAGTCTCTACTCACCTAGAAACTCTCTGGATGACCATGACCACTGATAGATGATGGAAAGTGTCTGATAGGTGATGGAAAGTGGCACAAGCTTCTGGAAAGCTTGGTATCAACCTTGAAAAAACAGCCAAGACTTTAGACAGTGCACTGCAGAGATCCCATTTTATTTTGCAAATGCTATGTAAGAGACTACTCAGACCTTCTCTTAGAAACATATTTATAGACCCTCAAGAGCAACAGGGAGTCTCAATCCTCCGCAGAAGTAGGGTGAAAAAGAGATATTACTCTAAGAGCATAATAAATCAAATGATACCAAAGAGAACAATAACAATATTGATAATGAAAGAAAGACCAGGCCTGAGGGGAGGTACCAAGTTAAGTCACTTCTGGAAAGAGGGGAAATTTGTCACTATTGAGAAACGTCCATGAAACTACTTTCCTAATAGCCCACTTGAGCTCCTATTCCTGATGCTGTAGATGAGGGGGTTCAATGTTGGAGGCATCACCGAGTACAGAACTGCCACTACCAGGTTCAGGGATGGAGAGGAGATGGAGGGGGGCTTCATGTAAGCAAAAAAGCAGGTGCTGATAAACAGCGAGACAACAAACAGGTGAGGGAGGCATGTGGAAAAGACTTTGTGCTGGCCCTGTTCTGAGGGCATCCTCAGCACAACCCTGAAGATCTGCACATAGGAAAAAAGAATGAAAACAAAACAGCCAAACGCTAAACAGACCCCAACCACAACTACCCAAAAAATCTTCAGGTAGGAATGTGTGCAGGATATCTTCATAATCTGGGGGATTTCACAGAAGAACTGGTCCACTGCATTGCCTTGGCAGAGGGGCAGGGAAAATGTATTGGCAGTGTGCAGCAGAGCATAGAGAATCCCACTGCCCCAGGCAGCTGCTGCCATCTGGGCACAAGCTCTGCTGCCCAGGAGGGTCCCGTAGTGAAGGGGCTTGCAGATGGCAATGTAGCGGTCGTAGGACATGACAGTGAGAAGAAAATATTCCGCTGAGACCAAAAAGACAAACAGAAAGACCTGGGCAACACATCCTGAGTAGGAGATGGCCCTGGTGTCCCACAGAGAGTTGGCCATGGCTTTGGGGAGAGTGGTGGAGATGCAGCCCAGGTCAAGGAGGGCAAGGTTGAGGAGGAAGAAGTACATGGGGGTGTGGAGGCGGTGGTCGCAGGCTACGGCGGTGAGGATGAGGCCGTTGCCCAGGAGGGCAGCCAGGTAGATGCCCAGGAAGAGCGCGAAGTGCAGGATCTGCAGCTCCTGTGTGTCTGCGAATGCCAGCAGGAGGAACTTGGTGATGGAGCTGCTGTTGGACATCTGATGCCTCTTGGCCTTGGGGCCTGTCCAAAGACAAAAGGACACAGGGATCTTTGGCAGAGTTCTCTGAGCAAATCTCAGAGAACCACTTTCAGCACCACTCTTCCTTTCTCACCCACCTCCACAATTATTCACTTTCTCAGCAGCATCTTCATTCTCCTTTCTGGCTGAAGCTCTGGTTTGTGCTGGCTGAGCACTGTTTGGAGCCACGACCTCTGCACGTGAGCTCCATTGGATTCAGCACTGCTGGGAAAGGCGGTGACCCATTCTGAAACTCATAATTTGCTGGATGGAGGCTTTGCTGGATGGCAGTCAAGGCAATGGAAAACATCAGCAGTGCTGGGATGGCATTGAGGTGCCCAAATTACCCTGCCATGGAGTTTCTGGGAGCAGCTCCCTCTCATTCCCTACCTGTGGTTCTGCTGCCTGCAGCTGTCCCTGCCTGCAGCTGGGTCTCTGTCCCCACGCCTCCTGCCTGCAGCTCACAGCCCCCATGCCACCCGCTGGGTGCTCAGCTCTGCCCTGCAGACACCTCCTGGCAGCAGGGCTTTGCCCAGTGGCAGCTCGCTGGGGGCACGTCCTAGATCCCAGAGCACAAAGACCCTGCTGACACTGTGCAAGGGGTGATGGTGGAGCTTTCTATGGGCTGAGGGGCAGGAAAGGGACTTAATGGGGTATCCTTATAAACCTCCTTATGAGGGCTCAGGAGTTTCTGAATCTTCTGGGAAATAACAGCCTCTACTTAGATTTCCAGTGAGCCAGAGAAGAGAAAACTGAAAGCAGAGTCTGAGGAAATCTGTGACTAAAGCACCTAACCCATGCCCTGACTCTCCTCTTACAAAGACCCCTTGCATACACCCTGGTTGTGCTGTGGAGCTGTGAGCAGGCTGCCCCAGGCAGCAGCCTCCCACCAGCAGCAGGACCCTGCCCTGCCGGGGGGGCTTCTCCCACCCGCAGCTTCTCCCTGCAGCGCCCTGGGCAGCTCCCCGGGCAGGCTGAGTGCTGAGCCTGGCAGGCGGCACAGGCCCTGCCCTGGCACACAGCCCCTGGGGCACAGCAGGGACCCTGCTCTGCACCACAGCCCTGGACACCCCTGCCTGCACCCCCGGCTTCTCCTGCCTCCACGAACTGCGGCTGCATTGCCCTCCAGCCAGAGACTTACCGGGTGCAGGGCTGGGAAGTCTTCTCCCGCAGGGAGCTCTGGGCATGCTGCCACTTCTGCCTGCCTTTAAGCACTGTGTCTCTGCAGGCAGTGCCCCCAGCCCTGCTGCGCTGTGCAGAGGAGCTGCTCCTGGGCAGAGCTGTCTCTCTGCAGCGCTGCCCGCTTGCCAGGAGCTCCCCTTGGGCCCAGGAGCCCGGCCCAGCTCAGCAGCAGAGGCCCAGCCCAAGGCCTCCCTTGCTTTGCCCTCCACCAGGCTCCCTGCACATGTCCCTGGGTGTCAAGGGCTCACAGCTCCTGGAAGGCAGCAGGGTCTCTCCTGGGGAACACACTTGCAAGCAGACAAAGCAAACACTGACTGGCCCTCTCTAAACACTTTGCTGACTGATTCTTGAGGCAGGAATAACCCTACCTGGGTGTGCAGGGCTACAGGACATGCTGAAGTTCCTCTCTGTATTTCAAATTATTCATCAATGAAGTGGATGATGTGCTCCCTCAGCAACGTTGCTGATGACACAAAGCTGGGAGGAGTGGTCGATACCCCAGAGGGCTGTGCTGCCATTCAGAGGGACCTTGGCAGGGTGGAGAGATGAGGCTGGGCACAGACCAGCAGGAGAACAGCTCTGCAGAGAGGGGCCTGGGACTCCTGGTGGACAGTACGCTGAGCATGAGCCAGCAATGTGCCCTTGTGGCCTAGAAGGTCAATGGGATACTGGATGCATTTGGAAAAGTGTTGCCAACAGGCCAATAGAGGTGATCCTCCCCCTCTACTCAGCCTGTACTGGTGTTTGGAGTTATTCCTCCCTAGGAAGGAGACACCACCTTTTCTTTGTGATGTCAAATGCATGAGAAGCCCAACAGGGTCAGAAAAGTGGCCATTTATTTGCAGAAGAAGCAATAGGGATGGATTCTCCTGAAATGCTACTTGGTGCTTGACAGAGCAGCACACTGCCACAGTCATGGTGACAGCCTGGCAGCCTTGTGTCTGGGTATTCCTGTGAGATCAGCCAAATGGGATGAAGGCTTTGTTCCCTGACCCTTCTGTTGTGAGAGGGGTTTTGCCTCTAAGCAGAGCATATCGCTGTTGCCTAGGCTCCTTCTGTGAGTGGCATCTGCCATTGGGGCCCAGAGATGTGCAAAGTCTTGGTTCTCTTGCTTTCCAACATCCTCTGGCATTCAGTCAACGCAAAGCAACCCAAGGTCTTCATCACAGCTGGTCATCATGGAAAGGCACCTCTGGGACTCCTTGCAACTGGCTTCAGTAATTCTGCCATTGCTTATGTCAATCGTGATTGCCTACATTATTACGGACTCTTCTAGAGGTGACTTTGGAGTATGGGAATTCTCTATGCAAAAACAAAAGAACTTTGACCTGTTAGCTTGTGCTCAATGACTTTGGTCCTAGAACATTGCAGGTTATTGAATCAAAGTCTGGAAAATCTTAGAGCCACTCACAAACTGGCCTATACCGACTTGGTTACTGGAAATAGTCTGCTGGGGGACTTCAACTTTTGAGATGTCTGCTGGAAAGACAACACAGCAGAGAGGAAACAGTCTAGGAGGTCTCTGCAGTGGGTGGAAGACAACTTCTGACTCAGCTGGTGAGTGAGGCAACCAGGGAAGGTGCCCTGCTGGACCTTTTACTTGTGAACAGAGGATGTGGAGGTTAGAAGGCAAATCTTGGGCATGGCTGAGCAAGGACCTGCTGCTTGAACTGAGGGAAAAATAGGAAAATGTACAAGAAGTGGAAGGAGGGTTATATTGACTGGGAGGAATATGGGGGTGTCAAGTAGATGTGTAGAGACGGGATCAGGAAAGCCAAGGTACAGATGGAGCTGAACTTGGCAAGGGACATGAAGAATAACAAGAAGGGGTTCTATGGATACATAGGCAGGAGGAGACAGGCCAAGGAGAGTGTTCCCCCTCTGATAAACGAGATGGGAGAACTGGCTTCCTCAGACAGGGAAAAAGCTGAGGTACTCAATAAGTGCTTTGCCTCAGTCTTCACTCGTGGTCAAGATTCCTGTGTCTGTCAGGACCCTGAAACTCGAGGAGAGGGTGAGAGGAGCGGATTCTGTCCCACTGTGACAGTGGAACAAGTCCGGGACTGCCTAATGAAACTGAATGTGTACAAGACCATGGGGCCAGAGGGTATACATCCCAGGGTGCTGAGAGAGATGGCTGATGTGCTTGCTGAGCCGCTCTCCATCATATCTGAGAAATCATGGCTGTTGGATGAAGCCCTCATTGACTGGAAAAAGGGAAACACGACTCCCATTTTTAAGAAAGGGAGAACAGAAGAATTGGGGAACTACAGGCTGGTGAGCCTCACCTCTGTCCTGGGATGATCACGGAGCAGTCCCTCCTGGAACACATCTTAAGGCATGCATGAGATAAAGAGGTGATTCAAAACAGCCAGCATGGCTTTACCAAAGGCAGATCTTCCCTAAGCAATCTGGTGGCCTTCTATGATGGAGTGACAGCATCAGTGGACAAAGGAAGTGCTATGAATGTAATCTACAGGGACTGGAGCAAAGCCTTTGATATGGCCAAAGATGATTAAATTAGATGATCTTTAAGGTCCTTTTCAACCCAAGCCATTCCATGATTCTATGATTCTATGATTCTATGAATCATCCACATAGATTCCATAGAATCTATGAGGCACCAGCTTCCAGGGAAAATTTGCCCTGGATTGTCCCTCATAGCAAGGAGGCATGCCTAGAGAAGCCCTAGGGATAAGGGCATCCCTAGCATCACGACTCAGGAGTCCTGGCTGCCACATTGTCCCCTGAGCTCAGAGGGACACTTAGGCAGGGCTCTCATAGCAGCCACCAGCCTTGTCCAGCCTCCCCCCAAAGCCCAGGACTTGCAGCTTTGGACAGCTGACAGCCCCCGTGACACATCTTGGAAAGGGGCTACTGACACCCTTACCTTTGAGGGAGAGCTGCAGGAGCACTGGGAACATGGAAGTCAGGACAGAGGTCATGGTCACCCTCCAGCAGCCCTCCATCTCACTTGCTGCTGGCCCTCAGCTCAGGACAAGGGATGCCCACCCTGGCTCCTCAACCACAGCTCCTCTGCAAGGTGCCCCTGCTCCTCCGTCTTTCAGCGAGGGTCGCCCAGTGCAAGCTTGCTGCCTGCTGACCCCACTCCTGGCCACAGAAGGACTGCGCTGGGGAGCACCCAAGCAGTGCCCAGCAGGGACCAGGCCTTGCAGGGAAGTGCCGGCACTGCCGCTGCTCCAGTGACGATATCCTGGTGATGCAGTGCACCCCCTGTGACATCACCCCATGTCATTTGAAGGCCTGTGAGGTCAGCAGCATGGAGATGGCACAGCCTAGGAGAGAGACGACAGATTTCCCTTCTTGTCATGAGAAACAGTCACTTCCCTTCTGCCCAATTCTTTTCCACAGGATCCTGACAAATTTACGAGGAACATCTCCAAATGGTGACAAAGGCCATGGAATGTAGTAAATGGAGCAATGCAGAAGGAACCGCTGTCCCCCTGCTCCAACATGTTTCTGCTGTTGGGAACCCTTCCAGGAGGGTTGGTTTTGAGGCTTGTCCTGGGGCTGGGCTTTTTTCAAAAGATGAGCGTTATGCACCTGGGATGCAGCAGCCCCTCACGGTGCCTGAACTCCTCTTCTGCACCAGTCTGGGCTCTCTCTTGTAGCTTGACCAAGTCTCTCATTTCTGGAGGATTGTGGTATTCTGAAGGCCAGACTACCGCCCTTGACTGTGCTGCACAGAGATACACGTGGTCCTGTGTCTATGCTGCCAGTGCACACTGCTGGGTCATGTCAACCTGGTCATGGTGTCCGGGGCTTGAGCTGCCATGTCTGCAACCAAAGCCCCAGAAGAGAAGAGGTGCATCTCTGTGGGCATGCTTCCCTTGCCTCTTGCATGACAGAGGGGTTGCCAGTGACTGGCCAGCTGTGCCCATCCCTGGGGGCTCTGCACAGCTGGGTGAGGTGCTCTGAGGGTTTTCTCTGACTCTTTGTCTTCCTCAGAGTAAGCACTGTGGTATTTCCCTACATTTCTCCACCTGTTCATCCTGTTCCTGCTATAGTGTTCAGGCTCCCTAGGGATGGGGGATTCAGGCACAGTTCCAAAAATGACCCTGAACATCCTGCCACAGATGTGTCAGCACAGCAATGAGGTGTTCCATCACCCATCTGACTTGTGGAGCCACAGTCAATGCAGTGCAAGGGGGTGTGCAATGTGCCAACTAACCTCGCACAAGATGTAGAGTGCCTTGTGCCTTTCTCCTGGGATCATAATGAACCAGAACATCCTGGTCACAACCAAGATTTCTTCAATGAAAGCCCTACTGTCCCATGCACTATAGGGATGTAGTTTGCAAAGCACCAGTGATTTTATTCCCACCCAGCACCTCTTCTACCCAGGCAGTCTTGTGTCAGGGCATAAAAGGCAGACAGACCTTGCTGGTGTTGGATGAGGCCATTTGGACATGTCCATGACAAACTAATTCTCAGAGAAGATGTGATTGTTACACTCAATTGGTTTTCTGCTAGGAGAAATGACTCTGCTGTTAAGAAGTGTGTGTGCCCAGGGATCCCTTCAGGCTGTTTCCCAGCAGGTTCCCCTGTAGCCCTATGTGCAGGGAGCCTTGTGGGGGGCAGAGCAAGGGAGCCCTTGGGCTGGGCCGCTGCTGCTGAGCTGGGCCAGGCTCCTGGGCCCAAGGGGAGCTCCTGGCAAGCGGGCAGCGCTGCAGAGAGACAGCTCTGCCCAGGAGCAGCTCCTCTGCACAGCGCAGCAGGGCTGGGGGCACTGCCTTCAGAGACACAGTGCTTAAAGGCAGGCAGAAGTGGCAGCATGCCCAGAGCTCCCTGCGGGAGAAGACTTCCCAGCCCTGCACCCGGTAAGTCTCTGGCTGGAGGGCAATGCAGCCGCAGTTCGTGGAGGCAGGAGAAGCCGGGGGTGCAGGCAGGGGTGTCCAGGGCTGTGGTGCAGAGCAGGGTCCCTGCTGTGCCCCAGGGGCTGTGTGCCGGGGCAGGGCCTCTGCCGCCTGCCAGGCTCAGCACTCAGCCTGCCCGGGGAGCTGCCCAGGGCGCTGCGGGGAGAAGCTGCGGGTGGAAGGAGCCCCCCCAGCAGGGCAAGGTCCTGCTGCTGGTGGGAGGCTGCTGCCTGGGGCAGCCTGCTCACAGATCCACAGAACACCAAGATAATTTCACTCTCATCTTTCCTTAGCTTCTCTTTTCAATTTCTCTTTTAGGCTCAGTGGAAATAGATATATATGGTGTTATTTTCTAGAAAAGCCTAACATTCCTAAGGCATCCTGAGGACATTACAAGGACCCTCAGTAAGTCCCTTTCCTTCCCTTCAGCCCCTAGAAAGCTCCACCATCACCCCTTGCATAGTGTCAGCAGGGTCGTTGTGATCTGGTCTCTTGGACCTGCCCCCAGCGAACTGCCCCTGGGTAGACACCTGCTGCCAGGAGGTGTCTGCAGGGCAGAGCTGAGCACCCAGCGGGTGGGATGGGGGCTGTGAGCTGCAGGCAAGAGGTGTGGAGACAGAGACCCAGCTGCAGGCAGGGACAGCTGCAGGCAGCAGAGCCATGGGCAGGGGGTGGGATGGAGCTGCTCCCAGTATCTCCATGGCAGAGGCGATTTGGGCACCTCCCTGCCATCCCTGCACTGCTGATGCCTTCATAATATAGCCCCCTGGACTCTTCCCCTCCCCAAGTATAGAGGTCTATACGTAATTGCATGGGAACTTGTTCATGAGTCGCCTTTGGAGTCAGCAATGTAATTCAGGTGCAGCTCAGACACGGAGCCTGCACGTTCTGCCATGCAGATATGTTAATGGAGGGAAAGGATCCATGTCCCCTCCTGATGTGTAGGGTTGTGGAAATGGTGTGTGTGGGGCTGTGAATGAGCTGTCTCTGTGTTCGGGTCACCCCATGTTTAGGGCATTCCACTATTTTCCTGCAAGGGTTCTGCTGGGCTGCAGGCTGTCCTCCACTAGGGCACAGCTCTGCCATAGAAGCTCTGTGCTATCCATGGAGAAGACGTGAGAGATAAGGGCATGGAAATGCTACTGGACATCTCAACCAGGTCAGCTGCAATGATCTGTCTGTCTGTTGATACATGGGGAGAACTGAGACAACCCCCAATATCTGAGGAGTTTGGAGATATGCACATTGAAATTGGATTATTTTGACCTCAGCACACTCTTCCGAGGTTTGTACAAGAAATCGAGTTTTCCTCAAAGAATCTGGCATAATATATTGCTATATTTTCCTCCCCAGACAGGTCCCCATGCCCAAAGGACTCAAATGTCCAACAGCAGCTCCATCACTGAGTTCCTCCTCCTGCCATTCGCAGACATGCGTGAGCTGCAGATCCTGCACTTCGCATTCTTCCTGGGCATCTACCTGGCTGCCCTCTTGGGCAATGGCCTCATCCTCACTGCCGTAGCCTGCGACCACCACCTCCACACCCCCATGTACTTCTTCCTCCTCAACCTCGCCCTCCTTGACCTGGGCTGCATCTCCACCACTGTCCCCAAAGCCATGGCCAATTCCCTCTGGGACACCAGGGCCATTTCCTACTCGGGGTGTGTTGCACAGGTCTTTCTCATTGTGTTTTTGTTTTCAGCAGAGTATTCTCTTCTCACCATCATGGCCTATGACCGCTACATTGCCATCTGCAAGCCCCTGCACTACGGGAGCCTCCTGGACAACAGAGCTTGTGCCCAGATGGCAGCAGCTGCCTGGGGCAGTGGGGTTCTCTATGCTATCCTGCACACTGCCAATACATTTTCCCTGCCCCTCTGCCAAGGCAATGCTGTGGACCAGTTCTTCTGTGAAATCCCACAGATTCTCAAGCTTTCCTGTTCACAGTCCTTCCTCAGTGAAGTTTGGGTTCTTGTGGGTAATGTTTTCGTCGACTTTGGATTTTTTGTATTCATTGTGCTCTCCTATGTTCAGATCATCAAGGCCGTGCTGAGGATGCCCTCTGAGCAGGGGCGGCACAAAGCCTTTTCCACATGCCTCCCTCACCTGGCTGTGGTCTCCCTGTTTCTCAGCACTTCCATGTTTGCATACCTGAAGCCTTTTTCCATCTCCTCCCCATCTCTGGACCTGGTTGTGGCAGTTCTGTACTCAGTGGTGCCCTCAACAGTCAACCCCTTTATCTACAGCATGAGAAACCAGGAGCTGAAAGTTGCACTGAACAAAGTGATTTCATTGACATTTTTCACTGATGGTAAACTTCTCATTTGTCTCCACAACTGACTGACAGTATACTCATGACACTCCTGTGCATTTCTTCTCCTTCTTCTTCTCCTTCTTCTTCTCCTTCTTCTTCTCCTTCTTCTTCTTCTTCTTCTTCTTCTTCTTCTTCTTCTTCTTCTTCTTCTTCTTCTTCTTCTTCTTCTTCTTCTTCTTCTTCTTCTTCTTCTTCTTCTTCTTCTTCTTCTTCTTCTCCTTCTCCTTCTTCTTTTTCTTCTTCTCCTTCTCCTTCTCCTTCTCCTTCTCCTTCTCCTTCTCCTTCTCCTTCTCCTTCTCCTTCTCCTTCTCCTTCTCCTTCTCCTTCTCCTTCTCCTTCTCCTTCTCCTTCTCCTTCTCCTTCTCCTTCTCCTTCTCCTTCTCCTTCTCCTTCTCCTTCTCCTTCTCCTTCTCCTTCTCCTTCTCCTTCTCCTTCTTCTTTTATTTTTTTAACATTATATTGTTGTTGTTTTTTTTTAAGTACCATTGTAATGTTCCTACAGACGTTTGGCTTTGTCTCATTTCATCTGAAACATCAACCTGCTCTCTTTCTCTGTAGCCCCGATAAAATATGTGTGCCACTGGGACTGAGCTGACTCTCTCATAGTGTCTTTTTGGTATGTTGGCTTCTACAGGCAAATGAGATGTCTGCAGTCTCCATGGAGGTAATGCGGACCCAGCAGGCACAGGGAAGGTGGGTCTGGAAAAGGATTCAAGTCATCCTCAGGCACAAGTGATTGGCACAAAGCTGCACCAGGGGTGGTTCAATCTGGACATTAGGAAAAATTTCTTTAACATGAGGGTGGTCAGACAATAAAGACTATCTCCACACCCACAGTGTCTTCGAGCAGGGTGTCCCAGGGCACAGATTCAGCCCAGCTTGTAGCACGAACAAAAAGGAGAAAGTGCCCGAGAAAGCTACCACCAGCCCCCATCTCTCATGGTTCCCAGCACCAGCCTTCCACCTCAGTCTGGGGAGGGCCAATCACTGAAATGTGAGCACTCCCATCCTCCTGCTGGGCTCAGGGCCTGTACCAGGGGAACGGCCAGCCCAGCCTGGTCCCTCTCCAGGCCCAGAGCCCAGCCAGCCCCAGGGCAGGGCTGTCTGTGAACCCCTGTGAGGGACATGATGGGGCTGAGGCAAGGCTGGGTGAAGGGGGGAGGCTGTTAAAGCAGGAGGGCAGTGAGGGCCAGGGCAGTGAGGGCTGGCAGGGGGCTGTGCTGGGGGAACATTTCCTTATGGACAGGGTGAGAGAATACAAGTAAACATCTCATGGCTTGAGGTAAGGGGCAGGAAATCATTCACAATTACTGTCACAGCAAGACAGACTTAGCTTGGGGAGAATTAATGTCATTTAATGCGAATTAATAAGAATCTAGAGCAGTAACAAAAGCCAAAAAAAACGTCCTCCACCCCACTTCCTCAACCTCCTCCCCACCGAGCGATGTGTGGGGCTGGGCAATGAGGGGTGTTTTCCATCCATAGCACTTCATCTCCATGTTCACCCTCCTGCACCCTCTCTCCCATGGGATGCATGAATTCTCTTCCCAAAATGATCCACCATGAGTTTTCCACAGACTGCAGTTCTTAAGATGTTATCCAACATGGATCTGTACAGGGCTGGGGAAAGGCCTTTGGAAGTGGTCTGCTCCAGTGTCAACTCCTCCCTATGGGCTGCAGATCCCACCAGAAAACTTGGTCCCATGTGGGCTCCTCTCTAGTGGCTGCAGCCTACTTCAGGCCACATCTACCTGCTCCACATGGGCTCCTCCACAGGCTTCAGGGGAACTTCTGCTCTGGCACCTGGAGCACATCCTGCCCTCCTTCTGCACTGAACTTGGTGTCTACAGGGCTGCTTCTCTCACATTTTCTCACTCCTCTGCCAGGAAATTATGACAAAGAGACACAACCAGCATTGCTCATTGGCTCAGGTTTGGCCAGCAGCTGACAGGTTCCTTTTCCAGCTGGAGGAACTGGCTCTGATCTGAAATGGGGCAGCTCATCCTTAAATACGGGAAATGCCCTTGCAGGATAGGCTGCTTTGAAGTAGCAGGTCTACCATTGCAGCCTGGGAACAGTACATTGCTAGTTATAATTAGAAAAGAGAAAAGGCAGTAAGATGGAAGCTTGTGCCATTTGAACCACGTGGTCTGCCTGATGTGATTCACAGGATCACCTAGAGAAACAGATGAGAAGGTAAAGAATGCACAGAAGTGTGTGCCTTGTGCACACATCTCTGTGTGTGTGAGATTGTGTGTTTGTGTGCTTGTGCATACACTTGTGTGTATTTGTCTGAGTCCACAAGAGGGCTGAGACTTCTGGGGCAATTTCTCCAGGCTCCTGATGCTTGCAAGAGCTGGGCTGGACCTTAGGACTGAGGCACATTCTTTGAGGACCCCACAGACATTGGGAAAGTGAAAGGGGCGTTAGCATGTCATCAATATGCTCCCTTTTCCAGTGCAGCATGCAGAGGCATCTAGTCATGGACAAGATCAAGGGGAGGACTCGTCCTTCCTGCAGTCACAGCTGCACTCCCAGAGTCCACAAAAACATCATCCACAAGCACCCACCTATGGGAGCTCAGTTTGGAAGCCTGTGGTATCTGCTAGTCACAAAAATAAAGTAGCTAATAGAAAAATGCAAGATAAGGTACAAGACAAGTAGCACAAGGTCGAAGAAGAAGCATCAATTGAGGAGTTGAGAAAACAACCAGCACAAGCGGTCCGCATGACAACAAATCAACGAGTGGAATAAGAGTGTGATAGTTGCATGAACACTAGTATAGCCACCAATGAGCGAGCTTGCCTGGTAGCATAACTGGCATGTGCAGTGATGCTAAGAGTATAAATGCAAGAATGTATACTCAATAAATGCTTCAGTTGCACGCCAGCCTGGAGTCATGTGATAAATTCCCTTCGCCCACCAAGGAAGGACTGTGAGCAGGAGAGTTTAAGGATTGTTCTGGTTTCAGCTAGGATAGAGTTAGTTTTCCTCCTTGTAGCTGGTATGGTGCTGTGTTTTGTATTTAGGATGAGAATAATGTTCTAATTGTTGCAGGGCACTGCTTACACCAGGCCAAGGACTTTTCAGCTTCTTGCTCTGTCCTGCCAGCGGGCAAGCTGGAAGTGCAGCAGGAGCTGGGAGGGGACAGAACCAGGACAGATGACCCAAAGTGGCCACAGGGGTATTCCATACCATATGATGTCATTCTCAACAATTATGGGGGGGGGGGGGGGGGGGGGGGAAGGAATGGCCAGAGTGGGGGGTGGGCTGCTCAGGGATAGGCTTAGCATTGGTCAGCAGGTGGTGAGCAATTTCATTGTGCATCTCTTCGTTTGTACATATAAGTATTTTCCTTTATTTTCTGTCCTAATAAACTGTCTTTATCTCAACCCATAGGCTTCATTTTTTTTCTGATTCTCTCCCCCATCTCAGAGAGGGAGGGTGGAAGGTGAGTGAATTGCTGTGTGGTGCTTAGCTGCTGGCTGGGTTAAACCACAACAAGGATCTGTGGGATTTCACAGAAAAACTGGTTCACAGCATTGCCTTGGGGTGGACCCAAGCTGAGGGCTTGCTGATGACTTCTGGGCTATTGTTCAGCACATAGGCTGGGGGAGACTCTCACATGGACATGCGATGGACTTAGACTGAGGAACAGAAGCAAACTGGTATGGCTGCTGTGTCATGCTTCCATCAGTGGAAGCTCTGGCACAGGGCCCCAGACTTGGCTTTCGATGCCACCCTTCAGGAAAGATTATGGAGTTATGAGATGCAGAATAGAGGGCACCAGTCTTTTTTCAGCCACTTCCCAACCTAGTGCAGCACCAGGAAACTGCGGACTTCTGGCTCATCTTCTATTCTAACTCATGAGCACTCATTAGGGTACTCACAGTCCAGACCTAGTCTTGGGATTAGGTTAACAGTAACTTCCAGCCAAGGCCAACTCCCATTTGATTTCTCCCCATGTGTCCTCTGATCCGTCCAGCTCTTCCTGGCCACCTCCCATGCTCGCCACATGTCCCTGGGCTGGTGGCACTATTAGCAGACCAAGCAGGCTGTGGTGCCCCAGAGATGACTGCACACGGGCTGAGCTGCACAGCGTGGGAAGTAAATCCAGCTGGGTTGGGATCAGTGCTGCTAATCCCACTTACTATGGTCTGTCGTTCTGGCAGGTGCTCAGAAAGAGCAGGGAACATTGCCAAGGACACTAGCGGTTTCCCGGTGTCTTTCTAGATCCAGCTGGTGATAACTTTGTAAGGGTGACATTAATCTCTCTCCAACCTCCCTTCCCTGTGTATGCTGGTACTCCACAGAATCCCACAGGAATTATAACATTCTTCTTTGGTGACAAGATCTTGGGCATTTTCTCTCTTTTTTGGCCTCCAGTCACTGCCTGCCCTGGGCACATGCTGCCCATGGAGAACACCTGGGCTCTCCACACAGCTCAACGTTCGTGTCCTGGAGGCTGTCCTCTGCCCTGCCACATTTGGGACGGTCATGGCTCTGTATCTCAGTGACCTTTCACCATCTCCACTGTCATCAGACACAAACAGGCTGCTCCTAAATCCTACCTGTGGTCTCTCACAGCTCACACAATGACCTATTTCTCTCCCAGATCCATGCAGCAACAGGCCTTCCAGGGAGCAGCTACACAGCCCTGATCTTGGCACCAGCTTTGAAAGACTAGCCAAATCTTCAGGCAGTGCACTGGGGACACCCCATTTTATTACACAGATGAGTCAGTGATGATGTGCTTTTAGACAGACTTTTACAGAACCTCAACAGTAAACAGAGCAGTGTTTACTGTACATCCTCAGTAAAGGGATGTACAAAAAGGAAGTACCTCCTCAGTAAAAGGATGATGAATAAATGACTTTTTTTTTTTTTTAGAACATTATAAATGCAAGTGGCACTGAAGATAACAATAGCTATAATGATAACAATACAAGGATCAAGACTGCAAGAGGATATGCAGAAAGTCATTTCTGGAGAAAGAAGGGAAAATAATCATTCTTAAGAAACATCTGTGAAATTGCTCTCCTAACAGCAACCTTGAGCTCCTGGTTCCTCATGCTATAGATTAGAGGGTTCACTGCTGGAGGAATCACTGAGTACAGAACTGCCACCAACACATTCAAGGATGGGGAGGAGATGGAGGGAGGCTTCAGGTAGGCAAACATGGCAGTACTGAGAAAAAGGGAGACCACAAACAGGTGGGGGAGGCATGTGGAAAAGGCTTTGTGCCGGCTATGCTCAGAAGGCATCCTCAGCACGGCCCTGAAGATCTGCAGATAGGAAAGCATGATGAAAAAAAAACACCCGGATGCTAAAGAGAAACCAACCAGAAGAACCCAAACTTTCCTGAAGTAGGAGTGTGAGCAAGAGATTTTGAGGATCTGGGGGATTTCACAGAAGAACTGGTCCACAGCATTGCCTTGGCAGAGGGGCAGGGAAAATGTATTGGCAGTGTGCAGCAGAGCACAGAGAACCCCACTGCCCCAGGCAGCTGCTGCCATCTGGGCACAAGCTCTGCTGCTCAGGAGGCTCCCGTAGTGCAGGGGCTTGCAGATGGCAACATAGCGGTCATAGGACATGATGGTGAGAATTGAAAACTCTGCTGATATCAGGAAGGGATAAAGAAAGACCTGTGCAGCACATCCTGCATAGGAAATGGTCCTGGTGTCCCAGAGGGAATTGGCCATGGCTTTGGGTAGGGTGGTGGAAATGCAGCCCAGGTCGAGGAGGGCGAGGTTGAGGAGGAAGAAGTACATGGGGGTGTGGAGGCGGTGGTCACAGGCTACAGCGGTGAGGATGAGGCCGTTGCCCAGGAGGGCAGCCAGGTAGATGCCCAGGAAGAGCACAAAATGCAGGAGCTGCAGCTCCCGCGTATCTGCAAATGGCAGGAGGAGGAACTCGGTGATGGAGCTGCTGTTGGTCATCTGATCCTCCTGGACAAATGGGACTACCTAAGGAAGAAAAGACAGTGATAATTAGGAGAGACAACTCTGAAACAAAATAAAACAAATCAAAAGAAAAAATAAATATCTTCCCATCCAAACTCCCCTACAGTGACTTTCCCCTTTCTGAGACTTTTGTGCTGCTCCCTTGTTTGAGGTCTGGTTGGTTCTGGAGGAATGTGCCCCTGGGAGCAGCGGTCTCTGCTGTGGGTGCTGGAGGATTCAGACCTGTCCTACAGCTCTACATGAAAAGAAACCAGGAGTGATCTCTGATTAAATCTACCTCTGATATATTGGACTTCACAGCATTACCACTGTCAACACTCTTTACTGATGAACAGTACTTGTGATTTACTTTGTTCTGGTTGTTTCTCCCTCAGAAGCATTTTTAGAGGGTAGAAAACACTGGCATTTGTAAAGGTGTACCAGGTGAGCTCTTGACAAGCAAAGTGACTGTCCTTAGTGCAGTGAGGATAGCCAGTCTGCCATCTACCCTCGTCTCAGACAGACTCACCTAGTGCTCAGCCAAATTTCCGACACTGAGCTGCTCAATGTTTGTGAAATTGGAAAAAAAATCCCTGGAAGGAGATGCAGCTCTCTCCCTGCCTCATTGCCCAGAGCCCCACAGGTTAGAAGGGGAACTCTGGGCACCTTCCTCCTACAGACACATCTGCGTGGTGGGACCCAAAGGGTCAGTTCTTGAGCTGCAACTGAAAGCCCCATCTCCTCATCTGCAGGGAGCCATAAAGCAAGAACAGCAGCTGCAGGTCTAAGAAGAGAGAGGAATAGCACAGGGCTTCTGCCAGGGAAGGCAAGGCGAGGGACCAACAGGAACTCAGAAGGGCCTGCTGTGAGTGAGGTCCTGGTACTGAGGTTATGAGTCACGTCCTGAATCCTGTGAGCTAGAGGGCAGACAGAGAGGTGCCAGACTACTCCGTTAGCACTGTCCTACAATTCCCTGCCCATTGCTCTGCTGCCTGCAGCTGTCCCTGCCTGCAGCTGGGTCTCTGTCCCCACGCCTCCTGCCTGCAGCTCACAGCCCCCATCCCACCCGCTGGGTGCTCAGCTCTGCCCTGCAGACACCTCCTGGCAGCAGAGCTCTGCCCAGGGGCAGCTCGCTGGGGGCATGTCCTAGAGACTAGTTCCCACAGAACCTGCTGACACTGTGCAAGGGGTGGTGGAGATTTCTGGATAGAGATTTACTGGGGGTCCTTGTAACCTCCTTAGGATGCCTTAGGACTGTCAGGCTTTTCTAGAAAATAACATCATATATTTCTGTTTCCACTGAGCCTAAAACAGAAACTGAAAGGAGAGGCTAAGGAAAGATGAGAGTGAAATTCTCTTGGTATTCTGTGGAGCTGTGAGCAGGCTGCTGAAGGGAGCAGCCTCCTGCCAGCAGCAGGACCCTGCCCTACTGGAAGGGCTCCTTCCACCCGCAGCTTCTCCCCGCAGTGCCCTGGGCAGCTCCCCGGGCAGGCTGAGTGCTGAGCCTGGCAGGCGGCAGAGGCCCTGCCCCGGCACACAGACCCTGGGGCACAGCAGGGACCCTGCTCTGCACCACAGCCCTGGACACCCCTGCCTGCACCCCCGGCTTCTCCTGCCTCCAGGAACTGCGGCTGCATTGCCCTCCAGCCAGAGACTTACCATGGTCAGGGCTGGGAAGTCTTCTCCCCCGGTGAGCTCTGGGCATGCTGCCACTGCTGCCTGCCTTTAAGCACTGTGTCTCTGCAGGCAGTGCCCCCAGCCCTGCTGCGCTGTGCACAGGAGCTGCTCCTGGGCAGAGCTGTCTCTCTGCAGCGCTGCCCGCTTGCCAGGAGCTCCCCTTGGGCCCAGGAGCCCGGCCCAGCTCAGCAGCAGAGGCCCAGCCCAAGGCCTCCCTTGCTTTGCCCCCCACCAGGCTCCCTGCACATGGCCCTGGAGCTGCAGGGGAACCTGCTGGGAAACAGCCTGAAGGGATCCCTGGGCTTCCCTCCCTCCCCTGGGCACACACACTTCTTGACAGCAGAATCACCTCTCCTAAAATAAAAATAAAGTTAATAAAATCTGTATAAGATTCACCTTCCTTTGTCCTGTCCACGGAATTGGCAGCAGGCTGCGGAAGCTCTTTTGGGTGAAGGTCAGAGGAGAGACAGTCAGGGTGAAAGTGTGGTCGTGCTGAATGGGTGCAGATTGTTCAGAAGAGACAAGCGAGGATGATCAACAAGAGGTTGCTCCATTTGAAGAATCTGTCTGGATGCATGGATCTCTTCTATGGACTGGGCAGCAGACTGGGGGAGCCCTTATGGTTTAGGGACAAAAGCCAGTCAGGGTGACAGCATGACAGGAGGTAAATGTCTGCAGCCAGGCTGAAGAAGTGGCTAAAGTCTTGTGGAAACCATTGGAGTAAGTTGAGTTCAATGACTCCATGTCACTGTGAGGGACTTTATTCACTCTGACAACCACAGGAAAGGGACACTGTTGGGTTCAAACATTCCCCATGGTTTCTATGGGTTCTTGGAGAGAGCTTCTGTGCACAGCTGCCAGATGGGCCAACCTAGGTGATGTTCACCAGGATCTGGCACTTGCAAACAGGAAAACCCGTGTCTTGACACTCCTCTTGCACAAGGCATGATGTAGTCCAGCTGCTTTTCAGCACCTGGAAAGAGATGAGCTTTCATGGACAGACCTACACCCAGCGCTGCACATGGTCGCTCTTGTCTTTCTCTGCAGCCCACTTGACATGGTCCAGCTGACACGGGACCAGTACATCTGTGTGCAGTACGGTCAGGGGCTGTAGTCCTGCCTTCAGCATGCCACAGGTCTCCTGAAATGAGAGATTTTAGATCCTAAATCAGGATGGGTTCCTCCTCCATTGTGGACACAGACACAAGTGGTCTCCTGCAGGCAGATCTGGCAGCCCAGCTGCAAGGGGCAGGCTGCCCCCCCACCTCAGCCTCTTCTGTGGTCTCCACCTCCTCTGAAGGTCCAAAGCCGTGGGCCATGGGGAGGCTGTGGCAGCCTACAGGGGAGCATGGCATCCATCCTAGACCATTCACCCCACTCCCCTTTTTGTCTGCAGTGCTGCCCTACTCCTCTCTCTCATCATGACATGTTGAGGGTACGTCTGCCCTTCCCTCGTGTACCACCTCTGCCTCCTGCATGGCAGACTGGGGGATGGTGCTGAGGCCCTGGCATGTACCCCAATTCACTCTGTAAAACACATCCTTCTTTCAGAAGTGAGTTACATGCAGTGAAGAGTTCAGTCACTCCGAGGGGCTGTTCCATCCCAGGTGCCTTTGCTCCCATCTTTTGAAAAATCCAGGCCCCAGGACAAGCCTCAAACCCAACCAGTGTGGGAGGGCTCCCAACAGCAGAAGCATGTTGGTAAAAGGGGGCAGTAGTGGTATCTCCAGGGCTCCACTGCCTTTATTCCATGGCCTTTGCCACTATTTGGAGATGTCCCTGATCTGTTCCTGATCCCGAAAGAACTGGGCAGAAGGGAAGTGCATCTCTTATCTCTCTCCTGAGCTGTGCCATCTCCATGCTGCTGACCTCACAGGCCTTCAAATGTCACAGGCTGATGTCACAGAGGGGGCACTGCATCAGCAGGATATAAGCATTGGTGCAGCGGCAGTGCCGGCACTTCCCTGCAAGGCCTGGTCCCTGCTGGGCACTGCTTGGGTGCTCCCCAGCGCTGTCCTTCTGTGGCCAGGAGTGGGGTCAGCAGGCAGCAAGCTTGCACTGGGCGACCCTCGCTGACGGGCGGAGGAGCAGCGGCACCTTGCAGAGGAGCTGTGGTTGAGGAGCCAGGGCGGGCATCCCTTGTCCTGAGCTGAGAGCCAACAGCAAGTGAGATGGAGGGCTGCTGGAGGGTGACCATCACCTCTGTCCTGACTTCCCTGTTCCCAGTGCTCCTGCTGCTCTCCCCCAAAGGTAAAGGTGTCAGGAGCCCCTTTCCAAGATGTGTCAAATGGGCTGTCAGCTGTCCAAAGCTGCAATTTCTGGGCACTGGGGGGAGGCTGGACAAGGCTGGTGGCTGCTGTGAGAGCCCTGCCTGAGTGTTCCTCTGAGCTCAGTGGATAATGTGGCAGTAAGGACTCCTGTGTCCTGATGCTAGGGATGCCCTTATCCCTAGGGCTTCTCTAGGCATGCCTCCTTGCTATGGGGGACAATCCAGGGCCAGGTGTCCCTGGAAGCTGACGCCTCTCTGGGATGTGACGCTGGGAGGAAAAACATTATAGAATCATGGGATGTCCTGGGTTGAAAAGAGCCTTAAAAGCCATCTACTTTCAATCCCCCTGCTCTGGGCAGGGTTGCCAACCATCAGAGCAGGATGCCCAGAGCTGCATCCAGGTGGCCTTGAATGCCTCCAGGGATGGGGCATCCACAACCTCTCTGGGCAACATGTTCCAGTGCCTCACCACCCACTGAGTGAAAAAAGGTCTCCTAATTTCTAGTCTAAACCTCCCCTGTCTTACTTTAATACCATTCCCCCTTGTCCTATCACTACCAACACATATGAACAGGCATTTGCCCCTCCTGTTTATACACTCCTTTCAAGTACTGGAAGGCTACAATGAGGTCTCGGCGGAGCCTTCTCTTCTTCAAGCTAAACAAGACCAGTTCCCTCAAGCTTTCTGCATAGGAGAGGTGCTCCAGCCCTCTGATCATCTGGGTGGCCCTCCTCTGGATCCGTTCCAAGTGCTCCACATCCTTCTTGTGCTGGGGGCCTATGGCTTGTATGCAGTATTCTAGGTGGGATCTCACAAGAGGGTGACAATCACCTCCCTCTTCCTGCTGGCCATTTTTAATGCGGCCCAGGACACAGTTGGCCTTCTGGGCTGCAAGTGCACACTGCTGGCTCATGTGCAGCTTCTTGTCCAGCAGGGCCCTCGAGTTCTTCTCCACAGGCCTGCTCTCAAGTTCTTCTTTGCCCAGTCTATATAAAGACCTGGGATTGCCCAAGCCAAATGCAGCGTCTTACACTTGGTCTTGTTGAACCTCATTAGGTTCTCATTGGCCCAGTACTCCAGTCTGTCCAGGTCCTTCTAGATGGCATCCGTTCCCTCTATTGTATCGACTGCACCACTCAGCTTGGTGCCATCTGCAAACTTGCTGAGGATTCACTGGATTCCATCACCTATGTAATTAATAAAGATGTTGAAGAGTACCCGTCCAAATACTGACCCCTGAGGGACACCACTTGTGACCGGCCTCCACCCAGACATAGAACCATTGACCACAAGACTTCGGCTGCAACCAGCCAACCAATTCTTGATCCACCTAACAGTCCATCCTTCAAATCCATACTTCTCCAATTTAGAGAGACAAATGTGGTGAGGGACCATATCAAAGGCTTTGCTCAAGTCCAGGTAGATGATATTCGTAGCCCTTCCTTTGTCCACTGATGCCATCACTCCATCGCAGAAGGCCACCAGATTGGTTAGGCAAGATCTGCCTTTGGTGAAGCCATGCTGGCTGTTTCGAATCACCTCTTTATCTCATGCATGCCTGGTCGGCAGCTAAACACCACGCAGCCATTCGCTCACCCTCCCCCCTCCCTCTCTGGGACGGGGGAGAGAAATGGAAAGTGAAGCCTGTGAGATGAGATAAAGACAGTTTAATAAGACAGGAAAATAATAATAATAATAATAATAATAATAATAATAATAATAATAATAATAATAATAATAATAATAATAATAATAATAATAATATAATACAGTGGTGATAATAGGTAAGTAATAATAGTATGTACAGACAAATGATGCACAGTGCAATTGCTCACCACTCGCTGACCGATGCCCAGCCTAACCCCGAGCAGTCCGGCCCCCACCCCCCAGCTAGCCACCCCTATATATTGTTTAGCATGACGTCAGATGGTATGGAATACCCCTTTGGCTAGTTTGGGTCACCTGTCCTGGGTCTGTCCCCTCCCAGCTCTTACTGCACCCCCAGCCTGCCTGTTGGCAGGACAGAGCAAAAGGCTGAGATGTCCTTGGCTTGGTATAAGCACTGCTCTGCAATGATTAAAACATCGGGGTGTTATCAGCACTCTTCTCATCCTAAGCCAAAACACAGCATTCCACCAGCTACTAGGAAGAAAATTAATTCTGTTCTAACTGAAACCAAGACAATGCCTTAAGATGTGTTCCAGGAGGGACTGCTCCGTGATCATCTCAGGCACAGAGGTGAGGATCACCATCCTTTAGTTCCCCAGCTCTTCCTTTCTCCCTTTCTTAAAAATGAGAGTCATGTTTCCCTTTTTCCAGTCACTGGGGGCTTCACCCAACAGCCATGATTTTTCGAATGTGATGGAGAGTGGCTCAGCAACCACATCAGCCATCTCTCTCAGCACCCTGGGATGTATACCCTCTGGCCCCATGGACTTGTACACATCCAATTTCATTAGGCAGTCCCAGACTTGTTCCACTGTCACAGTGGGACAGAATCCACTCCTCTCACCCTCTCCTCGAGGTTCAGGGTCCTGACAGACACAGGAAACTTGACCATGAGTGATGACTGAGGCAAAGCACTTATTGAGTACCTCAGCTTTTTCCATGTCTGAGGAAGCCAGTTCTTCCATCTCATTTACCAGAGGGGGAACACTCTCCTTGGGCTGTCTCCTGCCTATGTATCCGTAGAACCCCTTCTTGTTATTCTTCATGTCCCTTGCCAAGTTCAGCTCCGTCTGTGCCTTGGCTTTCCTGATCCCATCTCTACACATCTAGATGACACCCCTGTATTCCTCCCAGGCTATACAACCCTGCTTCTGCTTCTGTACATTTTCCTATTTTTCCCTCAGTTTAAGCAGCAGGTCCTTGCTCAGCCATGCCGGTCACCCAGCTCTTCTGCTCGAAGTGTCCTTCACTCTGCTCACAGTGTTTGTCTTAGCTCAGCTGGATTACATCTGCTGGGTCTTCTGAGGCCCAATCCAAGGCCTATTGCCTGCTGTACCTACAGCACAATAACTATTACTTTCCCTTACTGTGCAGATTGACCTGATGATTCTGGTCATACTAATCCTTTTTAATTCCCCTAGGTAGAAGGGGACATATTCCCAGACTGGGGCAAGCTGCTGAGCTTTGCAACAGCCACTCAAAGTCACCTGCTCTTGAGTCTTTCCACCTGAGTTTATCACACGTGACCCAACACGAATATCTTCATGGCAATTTCAAGTGTAGTGAACTCCAGCAATCCACTGGCAAGTCTTCCAGGATGTGTGGTGCCAGCCCACAGGAATCCCTTGCAGAACCTATAGTCTTGTCCAGGCCATAGTCTTGAGTTCCCAGACTGCAGTGGCTGCCTTCCAATGATTGTGACTTTCGTTAGACTCATAGAAGCATAGAACCATAGAGCCATGTAGATTGGAAAAAACATCGCAAATCATCAAGTCCGTTAACCTAACACTGTCACATTTACCACTCAACCATGTCCCTAGGCTCCGCATCTACATGTCTTGGGAATACCTCCAGGGATGACCACTCCACCACATCCCTGTGCAGCCTGTTCCAATGCATCACAACCCTTTCAGGGAAGACATTTTCCCCAATATCCAACCTAAACTTCCCCTGGTGCCACTTGAGGCCATTTCCTCTTGTTACTTTTGCTGGCTCCTGTTCTGAGCCATGGGGGACTCCACTTGTGACCTGCTGCCAATTGGAAGTCTGGGAAACAGTCAGAACCTTTTCTAAACCTTAGGCAGACAACATCCACAGCCTTTCCCTCATCCGCTAAATGCATCACCTTTTCATAGGAGAACAGGTTCATCAAGCAGGACCTGCCTTTCCTAAATGCAGGCTGACTGATCACCTGGTTATCCTGTATGTGCTGCATGATGGCACTCAAGATAATCTGCACCATATCCATCCCCGGCACCAAAGTCAGATTGACAGGCCTGTAGTTCCCTGGGTCCTCCTTCTGGC
The DNA here is from genome assembly GCF_963932015.1 of Anas acuta. NCBI lineage: Eukaryota > Metazoa > Chordata > Aves > Anseriformes > Anatidae > Anas > Anas acuta. The sequence goes on along the minus strand of NC_089016.1, from coordinate 5,229,092 downwards.
CTTTGCTGTAGATGGGCATCACATTTGCTAGGGGAGAGTTGACTGGGACCTCCCCTGGCAGCCAGAACTGCTGATAAATGTTGGAAAGTTACTTGTAAGTACTTCTGCCGTCTCTTTCATTACCCTTGGGTGGATCCCATCTGGCCCCATTGTGTATGTGTAAGTGGAGTAGCAAGTCGCTAAACATCTCCTCTTGGATTAGGAGGGCTTCATTCTGCTCCTCACCCCTGTCTACTAGCTCTGGGGGCTGGACAGCCAGAGAACAACTGGACTTCCTACTAAAGAAGACAAAGGCGGCATTAAGCACCTCTGCCTTTTCCTCATCTCTTCTCAACTGTGTTTGCCCCCACATATTATTAAGGATGGAGATTCTCCTTAGTCCTCCTTTTGTTGCTAAGTCATTTAGAAAATCATTTTTCCTTCTCCTTTATGTCCAGACTGAGTTCCAGTTGGGCTTTGGCCCATCGAATTTTCTCCCTGCACAACCTCACAACATCTTTGTAGTTAATCCTCCTGAGTGTCCTGCTCCTCCTTCCAAAGGTTATAAACTCTCTTTTTCTTACTGAGCTTCAGCCAAAGCTCTCTGTTCAGCCAGGACGATCTCCTCTGCTGGCTCATCTTTCAGCACATGGGGATGACCTTTTCCTGTGCCTTTAGGATTTCGTTCTTGAAGTGTGTCCAGCCTTCCTGGACTCCTTTGCCCTTCTGGACTGCCTCCCGAGGGACTCTGCCAAACAGTCTCCTTAACAAGCCAAATTCAACCCTCCAGAAATACAGGGGTTGCCCAGGTGACATGTGACAGCAATAGCTTCTGCTGAGAGGCAAAACCCATCTCTCAACGGAAGAGACAAGGAAGAAAGCCTTCATCCCATGGCTGATCTCACAGTAATACGCAGGCACAAAGCTGCCAGGCTGTCACCATGACTATGGCAGTGTGCCACTCTGTCAAGCAACAAGCAGCGTTTCAGGAGAATTCAGCCCTATTACTTATTCTCCAACTAAATGTCCACTTTTCTGACCCTGTCAGGATTCTCATGCATTTGACATCACAAAGAAAAGGTGGTGTCTCCTTCCCAGCGAGGAATAACCCCAAGCACTAGTACAGGCTGAGTAGAGGGGGAGGATCACCTCCCTTGGCCTCCTGGCAACACTCTTCCGAATGCACCGAAGGATCCCGTTGGCCTTCTTGGCCACAAGGGCACACTGCTGACTTGTGATCAGCCTGATGTCCCCCAGGAATCCCAGGTCCTTCTCTGCAAAACTGCTCTCCAGCAGGTCGTTCCCAGCCTGTACTGGTGCTGGGGGTTATTACTCCCTAGGAAGGAGACAGGACCCTGCACTTGCCTTTGTTGAACTTCATGGGGTTCCTCTCAGCCTGTCTCTCCAGCCTGTCAAGATCCCTCTGAATGCCAGCACAGCCCTCTGGGGTATCAGCCTCTCCTCCCAGCTTTGTGTCATCAGCAAAGCTGCTGAAGGTACACTCTGTTACATCATCCACTTCACTGATAAATAAGTTGAACAACAGAGAGGAACTTTGGCACGTCCCTTAGCCCTGCACACAGGTAGAGCAATTCCTGCTGCAGGAATCAGTCAGCACAGTGTTTAGAGAGGGCCAGTCAGTGTTTGCTTTGTCTGCTTCCAAGTGTTTTCCCCAGGAGAGACCCTGCTGCCTTCCAGTAGCCGTGAGCCTGGAGCCCCAGGGCCATGTGCAGGGAGCCTGGTGGGGGGCAGAGCAAGGGAGGCCTTGGGCTGGGCCTCTGCTGCTGAGCTGGGCCGGGCTCCTGGGCCCAAGGGGAGCTCCTGGCAAGCGGGCAGCGCTGCAGAGAGACAGCTCTGCCCAGGAGCAGCTCCTGTGCACAGCGCAGCAGGGCTGGGGGCACTGCCTGCAGAGACACAGTGCTTAAAGGCAGGCAGAAGTGGCAGCATGCCCAGAGCTCCCTGCGGGAGAAGACTTCCCAGCCCTGCACCTGGTAAGTCTCTGGCTGGAGGGCAATGCAGCCGCAGTTCGTGGAGGCAGGAGAAGCCGGGGGTGCAGGCAGGGGTGTCCAGGGCTGTGGTGCAGAGCAGGGTCCCTGCTGTGCCCCAGGGGCTGTGTGCCGGGGCAGGGCCTCTGCCGCTTGCCAGGCTCAGCACTCAGCCTGCCCGGGGAGCTGTCCAGGGCGCTGCGGGGAGAAGCTGTGGGTGGAAGGAGCCCCCCCGGCAGGGCAGGGTCCTGCTGCTGGTGGGAGGCTGCTGCCTGGGGCAGCTTGCTCACAGCTCCATTGTACATGAAGGGCATTTCCCAAACAATTTTTCTAAGCAAGCAAGGTCAAAATAGGGATTTTCTGCCCTCTTTTCAGTTACCTACTCTACTGGAAGGGATGGGAAGCAGGAAGAAATCGAAGAGGAGCTGTAAATATGAACGCATTGCTGAGACTCCTGAACTGGAACTTTGATGATTGGTATGTTTGTGAGCTGCCCCAAATGTACCTCCAGTCTCTCCTCTTCATATTGAAAGAAACAGCATCAACTTTGCTGACCCCATCTGGGCTTTCTGACATGTCCTTTTCCACCTGCAAAGATGCACAAGCAGCTAAGCAGTCTCTTGCATATTGGTAAGTTTCTGAAGGGCAAAGATTACTGTGCACAAATTTGGATGAGGCTGTGAGCAGAAACAGGAATAAGACAGGGAATCAGCTCCCAGAAAGAAAACCTTTAGGTATCAGGGATATGATCAGGGAATGAGGGGACGGTTAATAAGAAGTCTTGAGAATTCATCAGAATACTCCATATTTTTTTTCCACTCAGTGCAGACCCCTTCCTCTGAGCATGCCCCCTTGCCTCCTCTGCCACCCAGAAAAGGCTCTGCCCTCACAGCCATGAGTCCCAGACATGGAGCATGTCTTCTGCAGACAGAGCTCCAGCAGAGCAGAGGTGCATTTCTCCAGCCACTTGCCCATTTCCACCTGTGCTGCAACTGCAGAGGGGGTCAGCTGCCTGGGGGTTGTGGGCAATGCAATCTGTGAGGCTGGGGAGAGAGTTGACTTTCCCTTCATGAAAGACCATCACCAGGTCATTTGGATATCTCCTTGGGTGTCCTTTCAATCTGTGAGCTGTCCTGCAGGCTGCAAATCTTTTCCATAGCATCTCTGTGTTATGTGAAACCCGGGGAAGAAGCAGAGAGATGCTACAGGCAACAGTTGGGTTGGTGAAATGAATGATTGGTGTCCTTGACTAGAGGTGTGGTGCTGGTGGTTCAGGTACCTTGAGAAAGGCTGGGCATTGACAGATTGGCCGTGGATTCATCTGGTCTCAGCAGCATTTGGCTTCTTTTCAGGGTAACATAAATGTGATTGCCCTCCATCTACAAAAGCTCAGGCAGCTGGGGACAAGTCCAGCCAGCTCCCTCGCTCTGCTCTGAGCCACAGGGAATCCCTTTGCCTCTCAGGTCTCACAGGCATTCACTGTGAGTGCAGCAGAAATGCTTAGGATTTCTGACTTCAGAGAACACTGTTTGGGCATGAAGAGTGGGAAGAGAATGTGTATTAAAAATAGTCCCTAAAACTCCTTTCTGCCAACTACATTATGTAGCACTGGAATGCAGATGTTAACATGCTGACATGAAGATGATCAGCATACCTCTCCTTCGAAGAACGGCTGAGAGAGCTGGGGCTGAGCAGGGTGACCTTGCTGCAGCTTTTCCGTACTTAAAGGGGTCTTATGAAAAAAGATGGAGATCTACTTTTTGATCAATCAGATAATGACAGGTTCAGGGGAATGGCTTTAAACTAAAAGAGGGGAGATTTATATTAGAGATTCGGAGGAAATTTTTCACTCAGAGGGAGGCAAGGTACTGAAACATATTGCCCAGATAGGCTGTGAATGTCCTGTTCCTAGAGGTGTTCAGGACCAGGCTGGATGAGGTCCTGGGCATCGTGATCTAGTGGGTAGCATCCCTGCCCACGGCAAGGTGTCTGGAACTAGATTATCTGTAAGGTCTTCCAACCCGAGCCATTCTGTGATTCTATTCCTTTTTGTGTAAGAAGGGATTTCATATGACAAAATCTGACAGTAAAATCTTGCCCTCCTGCCATGTTCCTTTGTACTCCCTGCACTGGTCAGGACTGATTCCCTTGCGAGAGCAGAACTAGAGCCCCCTGTTCCTCATTGGAGACTGAACCTTAAAAAGGAAGCTCATGTCATGGAGCTAAACCAAAGATTCCAGCAGAGCAGCAAAAAGCATTTGAGTATGGCAGGGGAGGTCTAAAAGGAATGGCATAGGCTTCACTCAGAGAAACCTGTCCTAACATGTCGTTGTCTTTTACTACCTGTACAGATCTCCATACCCAACAGGCAGCACATGTCCAACAGCAGCTCCATCACCGAGTTCCTCCTCCTGCCATTTGCAGACACACGAGAGCTGCAACTCCTGCACTTCGTGCTCTTCCTGGGCATCTACTTGGCTGCCATCCTGGGCAACAGCCTCGTCCTTACAGCCATAGCCTGCGACCACCGCCTCCACACTCCCATGTACTTCTTTCTCCTCAACCTTGCCCTTCTCGACCTGGGCTGCATCTCCACCACTGTCCCCAAAGCCATGGCCAATTCCCTCTGGGACACCAGGACCATTTCCTATGCAGGATGTGTTGCACAGGAATTTCTGTTTGTCTTTTTGATGTCATCGGACTGTTCCCTTCTTACCATCATGGCCTATGACCGCTACGTTGCCATCTGCAAGCCCCTGCACTACGGGACCCTCCTGGACAGGAGAGCTTGTGCCCAGATGGCAGCAGCTGCCTGGGGCAGTGGCTTTCTCAATGCTGTACTGTACACTGCCAATACATTTTCACTGCCCCTCTGCGGAGAAAATGCTGTGGACCAGTTCTTCTGTGAAATCCCCCAGATCCTCAAGCTCTCCTGCTCACATTCCTACCATAGGGATCTTGGACTTCTCACATTTAGTAGTTTTCTGTTCTTGGGTTGTTTTGTTTTCATTGTTCTCTCCTATGTTCAGATCTTCAGGACTGTGCAGAAGATGCCCTCTGAGCAGGGACGGCACAAAGCCTTTTCCACATGTGTCCCTCATTTGGTCGTGGTCTCTTTGTTAATCACCACTGGTGTGTTTGCCTACCTGAAGCCCCCTTCTATCTTTTCTCCAGCCCTGGATCTGGTTGTGGCAGTTCTTTACTCTGTGGTTCCCCCAGCACTGAACCCCCTCATCTACAGCCTGAGGATGCAAGCACTAAAGGATTCTATTTTGAAAGTGCTTTTATGGACATTTTTCAGGAATCATAAATGTCCCATATCTCTCCACAGGTGACCCTCTGTATCCATTCAAACCTTGTGTTGCCTTCTTTTCCATTATTATATTTTGTCTTGTTTTCATCTTTCATTATTTTTAACTGTTGGTGCTTCTGCTTTTCATCCCCCCTCCCCCCCCCCCCCCCAAATCCTTTCACTCCTACCACTGATATTAAGGAATGAACATGCATTGTGTCAGATGAAGCCCGTCCAAGCCTGTTTAAAAGTGTGTATCAATGTGGACTTTCTTGTAGCAAAGTAATAGCTGTATATGAATTAAATGGGACTTTTTCACTTCTTGATGGCTGAGCTTTCTGTTTAAAGCTCAGTATTGGTGGCATCAGCCAAAGGGAAAGTACAAAATCCCAAGTGGGAGCTGGTCTTGGAGATGTCTGGCTCCTTCCTCCTGTTGGGATGTGCGGCTGTGTGTGGGGCAGTGGTGCTGGGCCAGCCCAGAGTCAGGCCTCTGGACAGGAGCCACAGCACTGCGGCAAGTTCCCACAAGGCCACCACCCCAAAACTACTGCCAGGCCCCAGCCAGGCCGGCCTCTCCCCTCAGTCACAGCAATGATCCCAGGGACCAAGAGACACCTGGGGCAGGATGTGAGGGTGGGCAGCACCAGCCCCAGCGCTCCTGGCAGCCCCTCTGCAGCCAGAGCAGCTCCCATAGGTCAGGACCGGACCCAGTGCCGCCCACAGGGCTGGGGGACTCTGGTGGCTGCAGGCACTGGCAGCACCTGCTGGGAGACCCCAAAGCCAGGGCTCAGCATCAGTGCCTGGAACTGCAGCTCACATTGCCTCCTGTCCTGTGTCCCGACCTCTCTCAGGAGCACTGCTGGGTGCACTATTACCTTCCTGGGTGTGGAAAGGAGCTTATGGAGCGCTTCTCTGCTCACCACTGGAAATTTTAAATTTCAAATGATATTAAGGAAAAAAATCACCTCTGAACATGAGAGCTGAACCAAGCACAGTCCAATGTGATCTAACCGTCAAGTTACTCCATCTGAGGGCAGGCCAAGACCTCAAAAGGTTCCTTCCAACTCATAATCCTCAAGGAATAAGGTGCTACACAGTGGACCCAGTGGCTGGGGACACTGCTGTGGGTTGAGACATTGCCTGCTTTTGTAACCTCTGCTCATCAGGGTTACCTAGTGAGTGAAGTCATCCTAAAAGCAAGCTCTGTTCCATGGACACGAGGACTCAGACTGATTTAAGGTACCACAGAAAAGTTCTCAGAAATACTGCCAGGTATCACATAACTACAGAACATTTGAGGTTGGAAGGGAGCTCTGGAGGTTTCCTAGGCCAACCCCAAGCAGGATCAGCCTGAGCAGGTTGTCCAACTCCATGTCCAAATGGGTTCTGACTGCCCCCAGGGATGTAGCTTCCACAGTTTCTCTGAGCAACCCGTGCCACTCATCAACCAAAGTCACAGTACAGAAGTGCTTTCCTGTGTTCACATGGTATTACCAATGTTTCATTTGGTGCCCACTGTCTCACTGGGTGCCAGAGAAAAGACTTGGGCTGCCTTGTCTTTATCTAATATGGATAAGACCCCTCTCACGGATCTCATGGGCTTGCCATTCCAGAAGGCAAGGTTGGAAAGAGTGCAGCAAAGAGGGCAGTGAGCAGTGCCTCAGCTCTCCCTATTGCCTTTGCCACCAGGGCCCTCCCTTCATTTAGCAGTGGGTCTGCCTTTTCTCTAGCCTTGCTTTCACTCCTGATGTACTGATTCATTTCCTGTAGAAGTCTTTCTTGTTGTTCTTCATGTCCCTTGCCAGATTCAACTCCAGGAGCCTTTGGCTGGCCTAAGAATAACAGTGCTCATAAATTTAACATTGATGACCTAGAGAAACCCGTTACATGGCTTGTTCCCTGCTGTGCTGGTATTCTAGCAGAAATCTGGTTGTTTCAACTTCCCCTGTGAGGAATGGCACCTGCAAACATTTTCCAGTTTTCTGAGGAAGGCCATAGCTGCTGCTTCTTCCTTACAGGAGGTCTCTAGGTGACAGCAACTACAAGGTCACCCATGTTGGTGTGCCTGCTCATTCAAAGCCATGAACTCATCAACAACACCATGGCAGAGCTCTTTGCATTGCTCCTGCTCTCCTATAGAAATGTCTGCTCCCCCTCCGTGCCTTACAATCCTGTCCACTCCTGTCTGCACTCCTCTTGTGGGCTGTCACACCATCTCTGCTATCCAAAATGAGACCTCTGTAACCACACACAGAACTCTGGTTACTCCTTCTCTTCTACACACTGTACACATCAGTGCCCTGGCACTTCAGGGAGATGCCCAGCAATTCTGATTTGCCAGAAAAGATATCACAGAATCACAAAATTACAAAATGGTTGAGGTCTGGAAGGATGCAATATTGACTCCACATTGCTCTGCTCGTGACTGACCTCCACCTACACTGTGTGCCCCAGGGCTGTGAGCCCAACTGTCCAGGCACTTTTCAGTTCACCTCACTGCCTCCTCATTCTACTCAGACGTCATCAGCTTCTCTATCAAGATCTTATGAGAGACATCTCAAGAGCCTTTTTGAAGACAAGGCAGACAATATCCCCTTCTCTCACCTCACTTACCAAGGCAGTCTTTTCATTGGAGAAGGCTATCAAGTTGGTAAGTCATAAGAAACCCTTGGTGAATCCATGTTGACCACTCCTGATCACTTTATTGTCCTCCATGTGCTTGGAAATGTTTTCCAGGATTATCTGCTCCATCACCTTCCCAGGAACTGAGGAGGGGCTGTCTGGCCTCTAGTTTCCCATGTCCTCCTTCTTGCCTTCCTTGAAGACAGGGGTCGTATTTGCCTTCCTCGGCTCTGCTCTGGGCTTAAAAGGGAGGTTCAGGGGAGACCTTATCATACTCTACAATCACTGTAAATGGGGCTATAGTGAAGTTGGGGTGGGTCTGTTTTCCCAAGCATCAAGTGATAAGACAAAAGTGATAAGACCTAAGTTCTGCCAGAGGAGGTTTAGATTGGATATTAGGGACAATTTCTTCTCTGAAAGAGTTGTGAAGTATTGGAACAGGCTGCCAAGGGAAGTAGTTGAGTCATCGTCCTTGGAGGTCTTTAAAAAACATGAAGATGTAGGGCTTCATGACATGTTTTAATGGTGGACTGGGCAGTGCTAGGTTAAAGGTAGGACTGGATAAACTTAAAACCTAAATGATTCTATGATTCACTGACAAGTCTGTGCTCTGGCCTTTTGGGTATTGGTTGGAGTCTGCCACTTGTGCCATAAAGATTTGGCTGGCTCATAAACAGGAAGCATGTGTGAGGGAATTCCTAGCACAGGACTGGCCATTGCTTGACAGCAAAGAGATAAAAGCAGGATGTATCCAACTTCTTTAACCTTGCTCTCTGCTCTGCTTAGACCTGAGATGTAAAGGTGAAATGTGCCAATATGTGCATGTCCTGGGAACATAATCTCCCTTCCAAGTGCTGGGAAGAAATATATTTTTGGAAAGAGTTGCCTTTTTTTTTCTTTACATATAGGGGGATGTTATCATCTTGCTGGTACATGTACATGACCTATTTAAAAAAAAAAAAAAAAAAGGTGAGAATTTGTGGACAATCATAAAAAGTTCTGAAACTGAAGTCTTCTTACAAATTTATTACATTAAATTAAGGAATTTTCCACATACATTCAATTTGGCCTACAATGTCCTTCAGGACTTGATTCAGTTGCCCACAAAGATGTTGCTGCTGCCTCAAGGATGTCGTGGAACAGCTGAAGCACCCATTTGGGACTAGGAGATACACAGGACCTTCTGTCTTTAAAAAAACATGTTCAAAGTCCCTTAGAAGACATTCAGAATTAATATCAGTTTGAGGTTGCTGGTATCATTTTATCTGTAGGTAGACAACTAAAAAAATAACACACAGCAGAAAGAAGGGATTCTTAGATTCTCTCCTATAAGTGTTGTTATTATTATTATTATTATTATTATTATTATTATTGAAGTCAGTCCCTTTAAGGAGATTCCTGGCATCTCCCTAATGAACCCCATAGGAATTGAGGACTTCGGGAGAATTATGCCCAAAGCCTTGGCTTGTGAGGGAGTTTTGCATGTTGATTCGCCCTCTGCTGCCAAGTTCCTGAACTGCAGATCCTGAAGCAAGTCTCTGAAGAAGTAAAGGACAGAAGCAAGCCCCCAAATGTTTGAGGGTGTTGGCCAACCCTGATGAGGGCCATCCCAGAAGAGACCACGAGGGAAATAACCAGACAAGGTGCCTGTCCATGGGAGATGGGGGGAGGAGGAAATCAGAAGCACTGGTTACAGGTGGAAAATCAAATGGAGAAGTTACTCTGAAAGCCCTTGATGTGTTTCACCAAGGGGGATGGCCAAGGCCTGAGCACATCCCCTGGGAAGGGGGATCCTGCACTTCCTGGGCTGCTCGGGGCTCTGGCAAGGGCAGTGTGATGTGGGGGTGTGTAATTCCGAGTGTAGGACACTGGTAGGACACTTGCCAGGCTCTGTGGGGTTGAGGAGGTAACAAGGCCCTGGGGCAGTAAGGGACCAGTGTCCGCTGGTAAGCCTCAGTGGAAGAGGCTGCAGCTGTAGCCCTAAGGACATCAGTTACACTGGGGGCCCCAGCCCCACAATGGCCCTCTGCCATCCCCCTCCACAGCCTGCCCCAAATTTTCCTCTACCTGTGCTTTAATCCCTGCATCCTATTACCGCACATTCACTTTCCCAGCTCACTCTGACACCATGATTGTCAAAGCTGTCCTAATTTCTCTCCATCCTTTCTGGCTTTATCTTGAAATAGAACCCTTTATTTTTCTGAGGATTTACCAATACCCGTGGTTTCCTCACAACACATCAGGCTTCTTCCAAAGCCTGACCCTGTTGGTCCTCTGTCAGCCAATATGTCCCAGACCCACATTTGCCTGAATCATCTCTGCACTGAATCTCTACATTGCAGCCCAGAACTCCTCATCATCCTTCTGCAATGGAAAAGGCCACACTAGAGCAGGTACACCTCTGAAGAGAGTGTGGCACATGGATAAGTGTACAACACAGAAGGTATACCTGCAAGCATCCGTGACCGCTGGTAATTCCATGACACAGTAGGTAAAGCTCTGAAGGGAATAAGACTCCTGAATAAGGCTGTGTTGGAACAGGTACACCTCTAAAGGACTGTGGCCGGTGGATGAGCCCAGTCTGGAGCAGGGGTGAGGGGAGGAGCTCATTGCAATGTCAGATTTTGCGGCCTGGTCTGTGATGTGGTTTAACCCAGCAGGCAGATAAGCACCACACAGCCATGTTCCACAGCAGGAAACACTCGAACCAATAGCAGAGGAGCCTCACAAGGAGCAGTGCAAGTGCAGCAGTGACCTAACCTGAGCTGGCATTGGTGCCCTCTCACTCCATGTAACATATGTCTTCTCCTGTCCTTTGGGGTCACAACAACAGATAGAACCCAATTCATGGACTAAATGGAATCATTGAACATTTTATGGACATTTCATTAAGTAGGCCCATAGACTAAGGGAATGATATCTGTGTCTTAATTGCAGGGTGTTGATTAATGAAGACTTACTGGAAAGTCTTGAACCTGTCATTGTATATGCGGTAGAGAATAAGAGGTGGATATTGTCCTGGTTACATCTTGGGTGACTTTTTAGGCTCTGAACCCAGCTCAGAGAGGTGGTTTGTCCCCCCCCAGAAGGACACTGAATGGCTAAGTCAGAAATCCGTATGTGTGCCCTGTATAGATGAGGCTTCAGTGTGTACATTTTGTTCATGTACTGAGGCAAACCTGAGTGAGCACAAATGCCTTCAGCCTGTGTCCATTCCTCATGCCATACAGTATCTCAGATGAGTGCAGAGCAGGGCAATGCACTGCAGGGCTGAGGTGCCTCCCAGCATCTGGGAGAGGCAGCAGGAGCCAGCGGGACACCAAAACCATTGCAAAACCATTGCCTTTGGGTCTGCAAGAGAAAGACTTGTGTGTTCTGGCCTGTCTCCTGCATCACCTTCCCCTGCCTTCATGGACTATGTCAGCAAATGTGCCAGAGGGATCAGAGAACTTTCTGGAGACTTAGAAGGACTTCAAATCTGTCTTCCAGAATAAGAGAAAATAGGGTGGGAAGAATTAAGGCTGGTCAGCCTCACCTCAGTCCCTGGGAAGGTGATGGGGCAAGCTTTTCCACAGCCACCTCCTGGTACTTGAAGGACAAAAACAGGATTGCTGAACCCATAGGGGAGGGGAATGAAAGGGACACTGTCTACCTGCACCTTGGCCTGTGTCTTTGTCTCCCAGAGACTCCTCATAGCCTGATTGGTGCTATGTGGACTTATCAAATGGATGAGGCTGTGGGTGGGAATTCTGCTGGACAATCTGGCCCACTTGTCATTTGTACTGCAAAGTTCTCCTGGAGGAGGAAATGTCACTGAAAGGATAGTGCTGTGGTGCCTGACATCACCCAGAAGGAGTCTGTGGTCAGCTCATACTAGTGTGTTTCAAGCAACTGCCATGGAGGGTGGGGAGACATCAGTGAAAGTAAGGAAATATCTGGATGAGAGCAAGGTGGAGAAGCAAGGTGGGTGCCTACAGCCTGCAGGGAAAAGTGGGAAGGGATAGGACAGTGCAGGACAGCCTTTAGTGGAGAAGACCGAGAGCACTGGCAAGGCTGGAAGGCCCCAGCAGCACCAAGGTCTTTGTCCCTTTGGCTATGGCAGTTGTCTCTGCTACTGAGGCTCATGAGGACACATGCTGTGCTCCTGACACTGGGGTCTTGTGGCCTCCTTGCAACCCAGTGGAGAGTCCAGCAGGTGTCATAGCATTGTCCTTCACACAGCATCACACACCCCACATCCCACTGCCCCAGAAAGAGCCCTGAGCCATGGGTGAGGAACAGGACCTCCCTGCCCAGGGGCTGGGGGCCATGGCTTGGCCTTTCTGCTTCACCAAACAAACCAAGGCCTTTACTCAGCATCAGAGTCTCCTGCCCAGTGCCTTTGTCTACCTGCAATCATGGCCTCCAATTGTGTGCTCTAACAAGTCCATGGGGAGGCTTTGTCAGTAATGACCCTCACTGGGGCCCATTAATACTCCTAGACACTTCAAAGTTTCCTTCTGACTTTAACTTCTCCTGCAGTTACATCATTCTCTTCTCACTACCTGAGGTCCATGGGCTCAGCAGCAAATGCACCATGGGGCTCATTGCAATTCAGCCATTTTCATCCAGTCTTCCAGACTTGTACAGTTAATTAATAAGTTTTCAAGAGTGTTGCTAAAGAGGAAGTTTTCAATGACCACTTTACAAAACAACATTTTCATATGTAAGCTTATTTAACTTAGTAGCATTCAGTAGTTGACGTGGATCCAAAGTGTCTCCTAAGGAGGTCTGGATGGATAGGAAAAGCAGTCCCTTGAAGTCCTAGACTGTATGGACAACCTTGCTGCTCAGCTCTCCATCCCCACCACTTCTCACATCAGCCAGCGTGACTTGCATCACTTTTAATTACATCAGACTTCTCCACTGACATCTGCAGGTGGATGTTACAGCCCCTTTCCACCAGCTGCTGCCTCCTTCTCTGAGAAAAGTAGATGCAAACAGTTTTTTCTTGTTATGTATGTGTGTGTCTTTGCTATTAATACTTAACAAAAAAATACAGCAAAGAAACACACGTTAAAAAAAAAAAAAAGTAAAAGAAGTCCACAGCAATGAGCCATTTCCAAGTTGAACCATGCACAGGGGATAAGCGTACAGAAAAACATCTGACCCAAATAGATGGGAAATGGTAAATGAGAAATACAGCTACAGAGTTGTCTACATGGATGATGAGAGAGGCTACCAAAGGACGGGCAAGTTGAATTCCCCTCAAGTCCCAAGAAGCAACTCGATTTATCAGAAGGATCTGAATGACCAAAGAGCAAGTGGAAGAAAACTCTGCAGAACAACAGAAACTGCACATGTCCAGATAGTCTGCTGGAAAGGTGACTTCTGATATGGTCTCTTTAATCAGACCAGCTGGAAATACCTGAAAGTCCTGCCAGACCAGCGTCATCTCCTTCTATGACCAGTGACCTGCCTGGGGGATGAGGGAAAGCCCGTTGATGTAGTCTACCTAGCCTTCAGCAAGGCCTTTGACACAGTCTCCCACAGTATTCTCCTGGAGAAGCTGGCAGCCCATGGCTTGGACAGGTACACTCTATGCTGGGTTAAAAGCTGGCTGGATGGCCAGGCCCAGAGAGTAGTGGTGAATGAAGTGAAATCCAGCTGACGAGCAGTCACCAGTGGTGTTCCCCAAGGGTTGGTGTTGGGGCCCATCGTCTTTAATATCTTTATGGATGATTTGGATGTGGGAATTGAGTGCGCCCTCAGTAAGTTTGCAGATGACACCAAGTTGGGGGGAAGTGTCAAACTGCCAGAGGGTAGGAAGGCCCAGTAGAGGGACCTGGACAGGTTGGTTCAATGGGCAGAGGCCAATGGGATGAGGTTCACCATGGCTAAGTGCCAGGTCCTGCCCTTTGTTCACAATAACTCCAATGCAAGGCTACAGGCTTGGGGCAGAGTGGCTCAAAAGCTGTGCAGAGGAAAGGGATCTGGGGGTGTGGTCAAAGCTTGCCTGAACATGAGCTGGCAGCGTGCCAAGGTAGCCAAAAAGGCCAGCAGCATCCTGGCTTGTATCAGTAGTGTAGCCAGCAGGACCAGGGAGATGTTCATCCCCTGTACTCTACTCTGGTGAGGCCGTACCTCATGTACTCTGTTTAGTTTTGGGCCCCTCACTTCCAGAAGGACGTCCAGGTGCTGGAGTGTGTCCAGAGAAGGGCTACAAACCTGGTGGAGGGCCTGGAAAGCAAGTGCTATGAGGAGCAGCTGAGGGAACTGAGGTTGTTTAGTCTGGTGAAGAGGAGGCTCAGAGGAGACCTTGTTGCTCTCTACAGCTAACTGAGAGGAAGTGGTGGGGAGCTGAGTGTTGGCCTCTTCTCACAGGAAACTAGTGATAGGACTAGAGGGAAGGGCCTCAAATTTTACTGGGGGTGGGGTTAGGTTAGAAATTAGGAGACATTTCTTCTCAGAAAGAGTAGTCAGGCATTGGGATGTCCCTGGAGGTGTTTAAGGAAAAGCTGGACATGGTGCTTAGGAACACGGTTTAGTGGGTGACATTGGCAGTAGGGCAACAGTTGGACCAGCTGATCTTGGAGGCATTTTCCAACCTTGACTTATGATTCTATGATTCTCTGATGGGGAAGATGAAATGCGGTGCTCAAGAGACAGAGTTCTGATAATGCGACTATAGGGGAAGATCAGTATTTTTTCTCATGCTTGTAATAATCATCATATGATCATTTTGATTTCATGGGGCACCTCAACTATTGTATTAGAAGTGTTCGATCATTTCAGCTAATTGAAGTGAAATTTTTGAAATTCTTAAAAAAAATGTAGGCAATCTTCAGTTTTACACCAATAAAACGACAATTTTCTGTTGTGCATGGAGCCCTGATGTGACAAAACCCTTGCTGCCCAACCCTCGCTGATGGGCAGAGGAGCAGGGGCACCTTGCAGAGGAGTTGTGGTTGAGGAGCCAGGGCGGGCATCCCTTGTCCTGAGCTGAGGGCCGGCAGCATGAAGGGTTCCTGGAGAGTGACCATTACTTCCACCCTTACTGCCATGTTCTCAGGGCTCCTGCAGCTCTCCTCGAAAGGTAAGGATGTCGGGAGCTGCTTCTCAAGGGTTGACACAGGGGCTGTCAGCTGTCCAAAGCTGCAAGTCCTGGGCTGTGGGGGAGGCTGGACAGGGCTGGTGGCTGCTGTGGGAGCCCAGCCTGAGAGTCCCGCTGGACTTAAGGAACAATGCGACAGTCAGGACTCCTGGGTCCTCATGCTAGGGCTGTCCTGAGCCCGAGGGCTTGTCTGGGCATGGCTCAGTGTGTCCTCATGATGGGGGACGAATCAGGGTCAGGTTTCCCTGGGAGCTGGTGCATCTTTGGGATCTGGATCTTGGTGGAAAGTTGTCTAGTGTCTCAGAGACTGGTGTGGCCTGCAGCTCCCACAGGCCTCTCAGGAGTGTGCCAGAAACCCTTTCCCTTGTACTGCTCTCCTTCAGGGGAACTCTGTTTCTTGGGTGACGAGACACTGGAGAGCAGCCTTGCAGAGAGGGATCTGGGGGTTTTGGTTGATAGCAAGCTGAATATGAGCCAGTAGTGTGCCCTGGCAGCCAGGAGGGCCAACCATATCCTGGGGTGCATCAAGCACGGCATTGCTAGTCAGTTGAGGGAGGTGATTGTCCCACTCTACCTTGCACTGTTGGGGCCTCACCTTGAGTAGTTGAGGGGAAGTGGTGGAGTCACCATCCCTGGAAGTCTTTAAAAGCCGTTTAGATGTAGAGCTTAGGGATATGGTTTAGTGGGGACTGTTAGTGTTAGGTCAGAAGTTGGACTCGATGATCTTGAGGTCTCTTCCAACCTAGAAATTCTGTGATTCTGTGATTCTGTGATCCTTATGAGTCCTGTCCAACTTGGGATATACTATGATTCTATGATTTTTGCACCAACTCCCACCTCCCTTCCTCAGACATCTGGCTGCACATAGTTTTTGTTGTTATTTTTGTGTGTGGGTGTCTTTTTCTTTTAATATTTACAAAAAATGTATATTAAAAAGAAACAAACACCAACAAAAATAAAAGAAGCAACCAAACAAAAACCACAGTCCACAACTGTGAGTCAACTCTAACTTGCCTCCAATGAGGTGCACCATCCACAAGGGATGACTGTACAAGAAATTTTTGACACAGAGCGATAGGAAATGGTAAAAGAGAAATACAGAATTGGCTACAGGGATGATGAAAGGGACTACTGAAATACAGGCAAGCCCAACCTCCCCGAAATCCCTAGAAACAACTGGGTGTATGAGAAGTATCTGAATGACCAAAGAGCAAGAGCAAGTGGAGGGCAACTCTGCAGAAGAGCGGAAAATGCACGTGCACACACTGCTGGAAAGGGGATTTCCAGCATGGTCTGTTTCGTAAGGCCAGGTGGAAATACCTCAAAGACTGAGGAGATGAAGTGCAGTGCATAAGAGAAATTCTGGCAATGCAAGTACGGGGGAAGATATATATATACATATATATCTATATACATATTCGTATTATCTGCCTTTCTTGGTGGGAATATTCACATCTTTCTGTCTGTATAGTGAAAAATATTTGTGTAGCTACAGCTATAACTAAAGTTATATGTGCTAGTAAAGGTAAATGTATATACAGAGTTACACGTGTACACATAGATAACTGGGAGAGAGACGGGCAAGTGGCTGGGATTCTAGGATTTTACATCACCTGAACTATCAGGAAACCAACCCAGCAGTGCTGGGAGCTGGGGAGAGGGGACATGTGGAGGAAGGTCCCAGTGACACGGCTGGGAGGTGGGTTGTGATGCCATTCCTACTGCAGTGACCTGACTGCCTGGTGGCAGGCAGGAAGACACGGCGATGTCATTGAGTGCATCACAAACCCCATGGGACACAGGGGGCAGCTCTGACAGGGGACAGCTCTGTTGAGCCACCATGGCTGGGCTGCTGCTGCTGAGGTCACCTCCTCACAACACTGTGATGGGCCAGGAGCAGGCAGGCCTCAGGAGGCCATCAAGAGCAGCAGCTGTGGAAGCTGCAGGCAGATGCCTGGGCCCTGGAGAGGGCTGCCCTGCAGTGATGCCAGCTGGACATGGGGTGGGAGCCTGTGGGACAAGGCCTGGGAAAGTGCTGGATGTGACAGAGCACAGTGTGAGAAGGGAGAGAGTACAGGCAGGGCTGTGAGGGACAGCAGCACTTCACGTGCCCTTGGTGGGCAGAGATGTGAGCAATGGTCAAACGGCCATTCCAGCCTTTCCCAGTTTCCCCCCAATTCTCCCAACTCCCTGCTCTCTGCCCACCTCCCTGCCCTCTGCCCAGCCCAGCCCAGCAGCCCAGGCTGGGGTGACCCCAAGACAGTGCCCTCCGCAGGTTGCTGCAGGGCTCTGGGCACTGCCACCACAGCCACAGCCCCTCCGAAGGCCACAGCAGCTCCTGGGGCACAGAGGGCTCAGTGCCACAGAGGGGAGAATCCGAGGCAGAAGCATACAGAGGTCAGTGTCCCCTGCTGTGTCCCCTGCTCTCTTCAGCAGCGGATCCTCAGAGGCCTGCAGCCCCTCCGTGCCATCCCTGGGGTTTCTTAGGCAGCTCCTGCTACATCAGGGCCAGGGCATCCTGCCCCAAGCTGCTGCAGCCAGAAAGGGTTTGCTCGTCCCATTACTTCCTGATCAGCTGAGAGTGGGTCTCAGGTAAAGAAGTTGTGGTTTCATTTATTTTGTTTAAATACACGGAGAGTCTGGCTCCTCGTTTATGCAAAGCCTCAGGGTCACAAAAGATATGTTGGTACAAGGGGATGAAGAACAGCATTTCTTTGTGGAAAACAATATCACAAGGGGAAATGAAAAAACAAATCAAATCCATCCGGAAGTTAAGACAGCTTGCCCTATCATTACATAAACTCTAATTCATCTGAGGAAGAAGAAAAGAAGCAGTTTATAGCTGAGGAAAGGTCCAGTCAGTTTCCTCGGCACATCCTTAAATATCTCTATGACATCACTTTCCTAATGGCATTCCTGAGCTCCTGGTTCTGCATGCTGTAGATGAGGGGGTTCACTGCTGGGGGCATCACCGAGTACAGGACAGTCATCACCAGGTTCAGGGATGTCAAGGAGATGGAGGGGGGCTTCAGGTAGGCAAACATGCCTGTGCTGAGAAACAGGAAAACCACAGCCAGGTGAGGGAGGCACGTGGAAAAGGTTTTGTGCTGTCCCTGCTCAGAGGGGATCCTCAGCACAGCCCTGAAAATCTGCACATAGGAAAAAAGAATGAAAACAAAACACCCCAGAAAGAGAAAACCACTAAATGTGAGAAGCCCAATTTCCCTGAGGTAGGAGTCTGAGCAGGAGTGCTTGAGGATGGAGGGGATTTCACAGAAGAATTGGTCCACAGCATTGCCTTGACAGAGGGGCAGGGAAAATGTATTGGCAGTGTACAGGACAGCATAGAGAACCCCACTGCCCCAGGCAGCTGCTGCCATCTGGGCACAAGCTCTGCTGCCCAGGAGGCTTCCGTAGTGCAGGGGCTTGCAGATGGCAACGTAGCGGTCATAGGACATGACAGTGAGAACATAATACTCTGTTGACAGTAAAAAGAAGAAGAAAAAGACCTGTGCAGCACATCCTGAGTATGAAATGGTGCTCATGTTCCAGAGGGCATTGGCCATGGCTTTGGGCAGAGTGGTGGAGATGCAGCCCAGGTCGAGGAGGGCGAGGTTGAGGAGGAAGAAGTACATGGGGGTGTGGAGGTGGTGGTCATAGGCTATGGCGGTGAGGATGAGGCCGTTGTCCAGGAGGGCAGCCAGGTAGATGCCCAGGAAGAGCGCGAAGTGCAGGAGCTGCAGCTCCCGTGTGTCTGCAAATGCCAGGAGGAGGAACCCGGTAATAGAGCTGCTGTTGGACATCTGATCCTCCTGGAAATAGGAATCTGCTCCTCTAGATAGGGAGGCCTGTTCAAGGAGGAAAGAGAATTGAAATGTTAGGGTGGACCTCTGTGAGGTAAACCTAGCCTATTGTTTTGTAGAAACCATAAAAAACTGCCTCTGCTTTTGGGAAGACTGGTCCTCTACTTGATCTCAAAGTGATGCTGCCTGATGGTTCTATGGGGGACAAGAGACTCTGCAGCAGACAAGTCTGTACTAGAACAGTAAGTAAATGGAACATGAGGTGGTCTCAAATGAACTGTGTTTGATGTAACAAGGAGTTTTGGAGCATTTTTCTCAAAATTCTCGCAACTGCAGAGCAGGGCTTTGTGTATAATGCTTTGGTTTTGTGAGGAATTTTTTAACAATTCGTGTCAATAGAGAGCTATTCGTGTTTGTATGTTCTTTCTTTGAAGTCTCTGATGTCTGGGGGTTTCAGAACAACTGTTAACAACTAGTAACTGTTATGACTTCTGAATGGGACACTGTGCAAGCCCCTGATATCTGGCCAGGAGATTAAGGGGAAGAGAGAAGCTGAAGGACGGCTAGGAAACAAAACTTGCAGGGGACGCTGTGTAAGCTTTTGACATGCCGCCAAGGAGTACAAAGGGGAAGGACAAGAAAAAAAACCTGAGAGGAAGACTATGAGCCTTCAGCATGAAAGACCCCCAGAGGCAAGTGTAAAGTAACAAACCAAAGCACAATGCACAAAGCCCTGCTCTGCAGTTGTAACTTGCAGTTGTACACTTGCCCCCGCCCTACACCTGAGGAGTGTATTTAAGGCACAAATGCTTGACGCTTGTACTGCTCACCAAGTAAAATCTTGGGGTCCTGCAAGGCAAAGGGACTGTCCCTCAGGGCAGAGTGAGAACAGCTGGGGTATCCATCAGTCCTATTCCCAGCTGCCCTGTGAGGGCACCTCTGGAGGATGGTCACAATCAGGTGTTTCCCTGAAAAGAACCTGGATGCTGCTGAGAGCAGAGGAATCCAGGTTCAAAGTGCAGATCTCTTAACCCCTCACCCATCTCATCGTACCTGAGGAGGATCTCAGCTCTCTGCTCTTCATGCCCGTCACAGAGAGATCATAGCAGCTGCCCATATACAATGATTCAGCGGCATTTGTATGGCCTTAGGACTGCCGTGTCTTCTCCATGGCGCTGCTAGAAAACACAGAACTGCTAGGGCAGAGCTGTGCTCTTGTGGAGGGCAGCCTGCAGCCCAGCAGAAGCCCCATGTAAAGAGTTAAATTTCCTTAGATGTGATGTCCTGAAAGGAGAGTCAGCTTCTTCTCCACACACAGCATTTCCCCCAAGACCCAACAGTTAGGAGGGAACATGGATGCCTTTTATTCATGGACGTATCTGAGAGAACATCATCATCAGTTTTTGAGCTGTATCTGAATTCTCATCCCCAAAACTCTAGTGAGTCCAAAGAAACTCATGACATTATTGTTAGATGAGAAAAAAAGCCAAGGAGTTTTTATGGGGAAGGCATCAGCAGGGCACGGATGGTAGGGAAGTGCCCCCCACCTCCTGCCTGCAGCTCACAGCCCCCACCCCATCAGAGCTGGGTGCTCAGATCTGCCCTGCAGACACCTCCTGGCAGCAGGGCTCTGCCCAGGGGCAGCTCGCTAGCTCCGGATCACACAGACCCTTTTGGCACTGCCCATGTGGTGGCGAAGCTTATTATGAGCAGTTGGATAGGAAGGGGACTTGTGCAGTCCGTGTAATGCTATTTTTGAAGGCTGAGGAGACTCAGATTTCTCTTGGAAATAGCAGAGTCTATTTCTACTCCCACTAAGCCAAAGAAGAAAAAAAGATGAAAGCAGTAACGCAGGAAAGCTGAGCCTGAAGCAGCTAACACCTGCCCTGACTCTCCTCTTGCAAAGTCCCCTCGGAAACCACTGGTGGTGCTGTGGAGCTGTGAGCAGCCTGCCACAGGCAGCAGTCTACCACAGGAACCGGACTTGCTGGGGGTCCATGTAACCCTCCTCGTGTTGGCTTAGGACCGCACGTCTCTCCTTGGCTTAGGACTCTCAGAATCTCCTTGGAAATATCAGATCTATTGCTCTTATCACTGAGCCAAAGAAAAGAAAACTGAAAGCTCAAAAGGCTCAGGAAATCTGAGAGGGAAGCCAAAAACCCCTCTCTGATCCTTCTTCTTGCAATATCCACTTGGATACATCCTGCTTGCGCTGTGGAGCAGGCTGCCCCAGGCAGCAGCCTCCCACCAGCAGCAGGACCCTGCCCTGCCGGGGGGGCTCCTTCCACCCGCAGCTTCTCCCCACAGCACCCTGGGCAGCTCCCCGGGCAGGCTGAGTGCTGAGCCTGGCAGGCGGCAGAGGCCCTGCCCCGGCACACAGCCCCTGGGGCACAGCAGGGACCCTGCTCTGCACCACAGCCCTGGACATCCCTGCCTGCACCCCCGGCTTCTCCTGCCTCCAGGAACTGCGGCTGCATTGCCCTCCAGCCAGAGACTTACCGGCTGCAGGGCTGGGAAGTCTTCTCCCGCAGGGAGCTCTGGGCATGCTGCCACTTCTGCCTGCCTTTAAGCACTGTGTCTCTGCAGGCAGTGCCCCCAGCCCTGCTGCGCTGTGCACAGGAGCTGCTCCTGGGCAGAGCTGTCTCTCTGCAGCGCTGCCCGCTTGCCAGGAGCTCCCCTTGGGCCCAGGAGCCCGGCCCAGCTCAGCAGCAGAGGCCCAGCCCAAGGCCTCCCTTGCTCTGCCCCCCACCAGGCTCCCTGCACATGGCCCTGGGGCTGCAGAGGAACCTGCTGGGAAACAGCCTAAAGGCATCCCTGGGCTTCCCTCCCTCCCCTGGGCACACACACTTCTCACCAGCAGTGTCGTTTCTCCTATTGGAAATAAGTGTGCAGAAGGAGAGAATCACCTCTCCATGTCCCATCGTTAGGCAGAACAGAGATGGATGGGAGGGGGAGAGCTGAGGTCCTCTATCCCTTCAGAAGGAAACCATTCAGATGAGCATTTTCATGCCCAGGCTCTTGGCACAAGGTCTGGGACAAGTCTGAGTTTGGCCCTTGTGCCACAGCTGAGGTGCTGCAGCCCAGATGTGCCCCAATGCCCTCAGCCTGGGGCAGAGGCAGGAGGAGCTGGATGCCCGCCTGCTGTCACAGGGCTGGGACATTGATGGCAGAGCTGCTGAGGCGTGGGGGGACAGGTCCCTCAGCTTGGGGTGCTGTGCTGGATGGGGGCAGATTCTTCAGAAGAGACAAGTGGGATGATAAACAGGGAGGACATTTGCCATTCCCTCGTGTACCACCTCTGCCTCCTGCATGGCAGACTGGGGGATGGTGCTGAGGCCTTCTCAAATCTCAGAGCCCTGTGAGATATCTGGGAAGGAAGGCCCTGGTATGCACTGCAATTCCCTCCATATAACGCATCCTTCTTCTGCAAGTGAGCGACATGCAGTGAAGAGGAATTCAAGCACACTGAGGGTCTGCTACATCCCAGGTGCCTTCGCTCCACTTCCTATATTCCATGGGCTTTGTCACCATTTGGACATGTTCCTGGTGGATTTGTACGGAAATGCTGGAAAAGAACTGGGCAGAATGGAGGTGACAGTTTCTCAGGACAAGAAGGGAAATCTCTCATCACTCTCCTGAGCTGTCCTGTCTCCTTGCTGCTGACCTCACAGGCCTTCTATTACACGTGCTGATGTCACAGGGGGATGCCCTGCATCAGCAGGATATCATCAGTGGAGCAGCAGCAGTGCCAGCACTTCCCTGCAAGGCCTGGTCCCTGCTGGGCACTGCTTGGGTGCTCCCCAGCGCTGTCCTTCTGTGGCCAGGAGTGGGGTCAGCAGGCAGCAAGCTTGCACTTGGTAACCCTCGCAGATGAGCAGGCGGAGGAGCAGCGGCACCTTGCAGAGGGGTTGTGATTAAGGCCAGGGCGGGCATCCCTTGTCCTGAGCTGAGGGCCATCAGCAAGCGAGATGGAGAGCTGCTGGAGGGTGACCATCGCCTCCGACATGATTTCCCAGTTCCCCGTGCTCCTGTAGCTTTCCTCCAAAATGAGAGTGTTAGGAGCCCCTTCCTAAGGGGTGGCCCAGTGGCTGTCAGCTGTCCAATACTTCAAGTCCTGGGCTTTGGGGGGAGGCTGGACATGGCTGGTGGCTGCTGCGAGATCCTTGCCTGAGTGTCCCTCTAGGCTCTGGGGACAATGTGGTAGCCGGGGTCCTGATGCTAGGGCTGCCCTGAGGCCCAGGGATCATCTTGGCATAGTTTGGTGTGTCCTCATGATGTGGGACAATCCAGGGCTAGGCGTCCCTGGGAGCTGATGCCTCTTTGGGATCTGGCTCTGGGAGGAAAGACGTCCAGTGTTCCAGGGCTTGGTGTGGCCTGCATCTCCCACAGGCTTCTCAGGAGTGCACCAGAAATGCCTGTGTTGGAAATCAAGCTTTCCTCTGCTATTGCTCTCATTCAGGGGAATCTCTCTTCATTCCCTTTTGTGTGGCCAAGTTGGCAGAGCATGTCCTGGAGCATGGGCTGTATGTGGACAGCCTGCTCCACCATGGGCCTATTCATGGGCTGCAGAGGAACTTCTGGTGTCTGGAGCACCTCCTGACCTTGGTGTCTGCAGGACTGGTTCTCACTCCTCTCTCTTCCAGCTGCTGTTTCCCAGCAGGTTTTTCCCTATTTAAATCTGCTCTCACAGAGGCACAACCAGCATCGCCCATTGGCTCGGCTCCGACCAGCAGCTGCCGTGGCCTGGAGTGGGCTGGACATTGGTCAGCAGGTGGTGAGCAATTACACTGTGCATCACATGCTTTGTGCTGTCTACTATTATCATCGACAACAACAACAACAACATCTTTATTATTTCCCTTTATTTGCTCTCCTATTAAACAGTCGTTATCTCAACCCATGAGATTTTACCTTTTTTCCCCTTCAATTCTCTCTCCCATCCCACTGGTATGGTGTGGAGCAAATGGCTATGCGGTGCTGAGCTGCCTGCCAAGTTAAACCACAACACTCACTTCGGCACATAAGGTAGGGCCCAAAGGGTAGAGATAATGACAGATATGCCCAGAGCATGTTAAAATTAAACTGTTATAAGCTTATTATTTGCTGAAAACAATGTTGATTTTTTGTGAATCTCGAGGTTGTAGTTGTGTTTGGTCTCTGAATTATGTTCTATAGCACATTACCAACTGTGTGTTCTTTGCAGTGTTGTTTATCACTTTCAGAGGCTGGTTTAAGGTTATTATTTTGCTGTAATGTGTAACACTGGCTTATGGTATGATAAAATTATTGGATGTGAGACTGATCTGGTAGTTGTACTCAGCGTTGCTGTCACCACCACACTACAGGAACCATCTATGAGAAACTATTCTGCTCTTGTGAGGCCCCATTTAGAGTACTGCATCCACGTCTGGGGTCCCCAGTACAAGAATGATACTGATCTGTTAGAATGGGTCCAGCGGAGAGCCACAAAGTTGGTCAAAAGGCTGGAAAACTTCTCCTATGAAGTAATGCTGAGAGAGCTGGGAATGTTGAGCCTGAAGAAGGGAAGGCTCTGTGGTGACCTCATTGCATCTTTTCAATTTTTAAAGGGGGCAATGAAAAAGATGGAGAGTGACCTTCTCCTCATGCAGCCAATGAGAGGACAAAGGGAGATGATTTTAAACTAAAAGAGGAGAGATTTAAAGTAGAGATTAGGAGGAAATTCTTCATGGTGAGGTACTGGAACAGGTTGTCCAAAGAAGTTGTGGATGCCCCATCCCTGGAGGTGTTCCAGACCAGGATGGATGAGGCCCTGAGCAACCTGTTCTAGTGGATGGCATCCCTGCCCATGGCAGGAGGGTTGGAACTAGGTGTTCTTTAAAGTCCCTTCCAACCCAAGCCATTCTATGATTCTGAGATTCTCTTCTGGGACTTCCTGTGGTCCTTCCCTTCAGTCCTCCAGGTGGACCTGAGCTGAGGAGCCTTGTCTGGGGGAGACATTTGGGGTAAGGGCCAGCACATGGGTTGGGAGAGACTGTCTCAAGGATATGTGCTGCATACAAGTACAGCAGGAAGCTCACATGCCTGCTGGGTCATCAATGCAAACCCTGACACAGGATCCCAGCCTTGCTTTCCAAGACTCTCTTCACACAGGGCAAGGGCATTAAGAGATTGGCAGGTTAGGGCACCAGTCCTTCTTCAGTCACTGTTCAGGCCAGGTGGTGCACCAGGAAGCCATGGACATGTGGTTCTGCATGAGGAGTACAAGTTAGGGTACCCATAGTCCAGACCTTGTCTTGGATGAGATGAACACCAGTATTTGAGGCAACTTCTAGACAAGGTCAGCTCCCATCTGATCTCTCTCCATCCCTCCTCTCACCTGTCCAGCTCTTCCTGGCCTAATGAGGTTGCTCAGCTTACTCAGCCTGGAGAAAAGAGAGCTTTGGAGAGGAGGAAAACAACAGCAGAGAATGGCCAGGGGACTGTCAAGGAGATAAAGCCACCAGTAGTGGTTCCAAGCAGGAGGATGAGATCCAACAGGCAGAAGTTGACCTCTGGAGGTCCTTTCCAACCTGAATTATCCTTTCATCCCATGACGTGTATCACTGGGACCATTTCTGATGGTCATGGGCCTTTGAAAGGACCAAGATGTTTGAAGGATAGAACACAGGGCTTTGAGGTGATTCTCAGCTTCCCAAAGGGGCAACTGGAAGCAGAGATAGTACTGTGAGAGTTGGGGTGCACACGGGAAGGACTGCCATGCACCAGCACTGCCAAAAGTATGAAGAGAAGCCCAGAGCACAGACTTTTCAGTGAATCATAGAAATATTTAGGTTGGAAACGACCTCTATGATTATCCAGTCCAATCTGTAACCTAGCACTGCCCAGTCCACCATTAAAACTTGTCATGAAGCCCTACATCTTCATGTTTTTTAAAGACCTCCAAGGATGATGACTCAACTACTTCCCTTGGCAGCCTGTTCCAATACTTCACAACTCTTTCAGAGAAGAAATTGTTCCTAATATCCAACCTAAGCCTCCTCTGGCACAACTTAAAGACATTTCCTCTTATAACTTGGTGCTTGGAGAAGAGACTGATCCCCACTTCACTAGAGCCCCCTTTACAGTGATTGCAGAGTGTGGTAAGGTCTCCCCTGAATCTCCTTTCTGAGGACCAGAGCAGAGCTGAGGAAGGCAAATGTGATCCCTGCCTTCAAAGAAGACCCAGGAAACTAGAGGCTAGACAGCCTTTCTTTGGTTCCTGGGAGGGTGATGGAGCAGTTAATCCTGGAAAACATTTCCAAGTACATGGAAGGTCAGGAGTCAGCATGGATTCACCAAGGCTTTGTAGTGACTTAACAACTTGATAGCCTTCTCCAGTGAAAAGACTGTGTTGGTAAATGAGGGGAGAGAAGGCAATATTGTCTGTCTTGTCTTCAGAAAAGCTTTTTGCCTGTCTCCCATAAGATTCTGACAGATGCTGATGAAGTCTAGGCAGAATGAGGAGCCAGTGAGGCGGAATGGAACATGCCCAGACAGCTGGGCTCACAGCCTTGTGGCTCACAGTCTACTTGGAGGTCTGTCACTGTATGGATCAATACTGTCTCCAAACCTGTCCTTTCAGACCTCAATCATTCTGTAATTTTGTGATCCTGTGATATCCTTTTTTGGGAAATCAGAATTCCTGGGCATTTCCCTGAAGTGCCAGTGCACTGATGTGTATAGTGCATAGAAGAGGAGTAACCAGAGGCCTGTGTGTGGTTACAGAGGTGTCATTTTGGATAGCTGAGATGGTGTGGCAGCCAGCAACAGGAGTGCAGCCAGGGTTGGACAAGCTTGTAAGGCACGGGGGGGAAGTAGACACTTCTGTGGGAGAGCAGCAGCACTGCAAGAAGCTCTGCCCTGGTGTTGGTGATGAGATCTCATGGGTGTGGGTTTAGCAGGCAGACCAATACACGTGACCTTGTGGTTGGTGTCACCTAGAGATGTCCTCTAATAAAAAAGCAGCAGCAGGCACGGCCTTCCTCAGACAACTGGAAAATGCCTCATGTTTAGGGGCAAAGGTCTTCATGGGGGAAACTGAAAGACACCAATTCTGCTAGAATACCCGTACAACAGAGCACAAGCCATTTAATGGTGTCCTGGTTTCAGTTAGGACAGAGTTAATCACAGAATCACAGAACTATAGTGGTTTGAATGGACCTTGAAAGATCATTGGGTCCAACCCCCTTGCCAAAGCAGGTTCCTCAGAGCAGGCTGCCCAGGTAGGCATCCAGACAGGCCTTGAATATCTCCAGAGAAGGGAACTCCACAAACTCCCTGGGCAGCCTGTCCCAGTGCTCTGTCACCCTCACCATGAAGAAGTCCTTCCGCATGTCAGTGCGGAACTTCCTGTGCTCTAACTTGCAGCCACTGCCCCTTGTCCTATCCCCACAAACCACTGAGAAGAGGTTGGCTACATCCTTCTGTCCTCCACCCCTCAGATATTTATATACACTGAAGAGATCCCCTCTCAGTCTTCTCTTCTCCAGGCTGAACAGACCCAGGTCTCTCAGCCTTTCCTCATAAGGAAGATGCTCCAGGCCCCGTATCATCTTTGTGGCCCTCCACTGGACTCCCTCCAGGAGATCCCTGTCTTTCGTGTACAGGGGAGCCCAGAACTGGACACAGTACTCCAGGTGAGGCCTGACCAGGGCAGAGTAGAGGGGGAGGATCACCTCCCTTGACCTGCTGGCCACGCTCCTTTTAATGCACGCCAGGATCCCATTAGCCCTCTTGGCCACAAGGGCACAGTGCTGGCTCATGGTCAACCTGTCGTCCACCAGGACCCCCAGGTCCTTCTCCTCAGAGCTCCTCTCCAGCAGGTTATCCCCCAGCTTGTACTGATACGTGTGGTTGTTCCTTCCCAGGTTCAGGACTCTACATTTGCTCTTATTAAACTTCATTTAGTTTCTTCCTGCCCATCTCTCCAGCTGGTCCAGGTCTCGCTGAATGGCAGCACAGCCTTCTGGTGTGCCAGCCACTCCTCCCAGCTTTGTGTCAGCGGCGTACTTGCTGAGGGCAGACACCACTCTCTCATCAATGAAGATGTTGAACAGGACTGGACCCAGCACCGACCTCTGGGGAACATCACTAGTTACATGCCTCCAGCAAGACTCTATGCCACAAATCACTGCCCTCTGAGCTTGGCCAGTCAGCCCGTTCTCAACCCACCTTACTGTCCACTCCTCTATCCCACACTTTCTCAGCTTTGCTAGCAGGATGTCATGGGAGACAGTATCGAAAGCCTTGCTAAAGTCAAGGTAGATGACACCCACTGCTCTCCCCTCATCTACCCAGCTGGTGATGCTGCCATAGAAGGCAATGAGGTTGGTCGAGCATGACTTCCCCTTGGTGAATCCATGCTGACTACTGCTCATAACCTTCTTTTCTTCCAATCGCTTGGAAATGGCTTCCAGAACAAACTGTTCCAACACCTTTCCAGGGACAGAGGTGAGACTGACTGACCTGTAGTTCCCCGGATCCTCCTCCTTGCCCTTTGCCCTTCCTGAAGATTGGAGTGACATTGGCTATCCTCCAGTCTTCAGGCACCTCTCCTGTTCTCCAGGACCTTTCAAAGATGATAGAGAGTGGTTCAGCGATCACTTCTGCCAACTCCCTTAGCACATGTGGATGCATCCCATCAGGACCCATTGATTTGTGTGCATTGAGCCCACTCAGATGCTCCCGAACCACTCTCTCATCAACCAGGGGGGAGCCCTCCATTTCCCAGACCCTTTCTCCTCCCTCCAGGGTCGAGGAGTCCCGGGGAGGAGTCCTTGAAGCAAAGACTGAAGCAAAGAAAGTATTCAGTATCTCTGCCTTCTCAGCGTCTCCTGTTACTAGGACTCCCCCTCATTCAGCAAGGGACACACATTATACCTACTCTTCCTTTTGCTGTTTACAGACTTTAAAAAAAACAAAACAAAACAAAACTTCTCATTATCTTTTATCTCTTTTGCAAGCCTCATCTCTAGGTGGGACTTAGCCTTCCTTGTCGCATCCCTGCAGGCCCTGACAACAGTTCTATACTCCTCCCAACAGGACAGGCCCTTTTTCCACATTTCATAGTCCTTCCTCTTCTTTATGATCCTATCGATGATCTCCTTGCTCATCCACACAGGTTTTCTGCCTGATTTCCTACTCGATCTGCACCAATCCTGAGCTTGGAAGAAGTGCTGTTTAAATGTAGCCCAACTCTCACATGCACCCTTGCCTTCTAGCAACCTAGCCCATGAGATACTCCCAGGCAGGTCCCGGAAGAGGTCAAAGTTGGCTCTCTAAAAGTCCAGGGTTGCAGTCCTGCTTTTAGCCTTACTTCTTCCACCAAGTTCCATCTTGAACTCCACCATCTGATGACTTCTGCATCCCAAGCTTCCCCCGACCTTCACATCCCTAACAAGCCCATCCCTGTTGGTAAGAACGAGGTCCAGGAGCACCCCCTGCCTCGTTGGCTCCTCCACCACCTGCATCAGAAAATTGTCCTCAACACATTGTAGGAACCATTTGGACTGCGCTTGCCTGGCTGAGTTGCTTACCCAACAGATGTCTGGATAATTGAAGTCCCCCATGAGAACCAGCACCTGGGAGCGTGAGGCTACTTCCAGCTGCTTGTAGAAGGCCTCATCGACCTCCTCCTCCTGATCTGGTGACCTGTAGTACACCCCCACAACAGTGTCACCCATACCAGCCCACCCCTTAATTCTCACCCACAAGCCCTCCACTTGTCTATCACCTGCTTCCAGGTGGAGCTGGGTACATTCTCATTGCTTCCTCACATAAAGGGCAACTCTTCCCCCTCACTTCCCCAGCCCGTCTTTCCTAAAAAGCACATAGCCCTCCATGACAGTGTTCCAGTCATGCAAGCTGTCCCACCACATCTCATTGATTGTAATGAGATCATGGCCCTGTGACCATACACATATCTCAAGCTCATCCTGTTTATTTCCCATGCTTCATGCATCAGCATTTTAGGGAAGTAGCAGGCACAGTTACCCCTAGAGGGATGCAAGAAGAAGATTCTGGATGGGGTATCGGGAACATTACCTTTTCTGAGGAGCCCTGGGGCGATCCTATGGGACAACTCAGAGGTTTTTCCCTACTATCTTCAACAGTGACAGCAGTGACAACATCCCCCAGCCCTTCTCTGTCACTTCTAACTCCCCACCCTTTCCCTATCAAACCT
The DNA here is from genome assembly GCF_963932015.1 of Anas acuta. Classification (NCBI taxonomy): domain Eukaryota; kingdom Metazoa; phylum Chordata; class Aves; order Anseriformes; family Anatidae; genus Anas; species Anas acuta. The sequence continues at coordinate 5,199,115 of NC_089016.1, read as the reverse complement.
AGTTTAAAGCCCTGGTAATAAGTCCAGAGAGTTCGCTCCCTGTTATAAATGAGGTCTCAACTCAATCTGAATTTTGTAATATTTATAAAACAAATATTTCTAAAAGGTATCAAAGGCAAGTAAACAGCTCTGGGTGTGCGGGGAGTCCACACCCCACCAAAACGCATACACAAACATCAAACATTCTAAATATACAGAACATTGCTTTACATACTAAACACAAGTATGCCTATACATACGTACAATCCAGAAAGGTAACAAACAATCCTTTAAGTTCCATAACTTACTAAAATCGAGTATGCCTATACATATGTAAAATCAGAAAAGGTAACAAACAATCCTCCAAGTTCCACGACTCAACAGTCTCCATTTTTTCACTCCTTTTCTTGATTACATACAAGTCTCCATTTTCCATTCCCTTTGAACAATATGTCTCACTTTAAGTTGTCAAGCAATTTGGTCTTCAGGCCTTATGTATCCCGTTCTTCCTGGATCGAAGAAAAGCATATCCATCTCGTTTTCAAAGCCAATAGGCCAGGGTCAAAAGGCACGTTCAGGTCAGCAGGGGGCGTAACAGCAAAAGCCTTCGATGGCTGTAGCAGCAGAGGGGCCCATGGCATAGCAGTCGGATCAGTAAAGGAGCCCGCGGCTCTTTCACTCTCTGGCAAGCCACACATTTGTGACTGTGGCTCCACAGGGCTCTTTAAGGCCTCAGAGATTGCTTGCCAGGTGCCGAGCAATCCCAATGCAACCTTGTCATTTTTAGTTGCAGACTCCCACACCTTGACCTCAGTTTGGTTCCATATTTCAGGCTCATAAACTGTCCAATTGTTAATAAGGAGAATAAGCTGTAAGGCTCCCAGGACAGTCTTTGTTCCTAAGGATGTATGATTTCCCATAATGCGCAACTGCTTACCAGCAAGAGGCAGTTGTGTGCATGGGTCCGCTTCTCTCAGCTTGAGCTTCTCTCCAGCTCCAGTGCACCTGCTTCCAGCGACTTTCTGTACGAGCTTCTCTGAGCAGTTTGCTGAGTTTGGCCGAACCTATCTTCATGAGGCAATCAATGTGCCTGTTCCTGTCCTGGTCTCCATTCTGCCAGCCTGTTCCTTGTCACTTCTTTTTCCTGCTTCTTTATTGATGTAACTTCATCATGTTGCCTTTTTTTTTTTTTTTTCTTGAGGGCAGGCTCCCCTCTTATACACTTCTCTCCACAGCAGTTCTTTTCAAAACAACTTTTTTATTGGTCAAACAACTTTGAATGTAACAACAACAGCAAACACCCAGAAACATCCATGCCTTAATGGCTGGAGAACAAGAGAACCAGCTGGAGAACAAGAAACCAGAGATTGCGTGGAGTCTCCTGAATCACCCTTCTTTGTTCCCTCTAAACTCTTTTATATTCCTGATGGCCTCGTCATTAAGAGTCTAATGTTATCTCAACCACGGGGCTTTCCAACCCCCATGGCCACATTCCCAAATCTCCCCCTTCTTTATTAATATCAACCATTTTCTCAACACGAATTACCACTCCATATATAACACTCCCCAAAATACTTGTACCCCACTTGCTGAGCTGAAGTCTGTCAGGAGCCCACATACCTGACTTCTCAAAGGCCTGCCCAAGATCAAAATCCCTAAAGCCTTGCTCCGGACACCATCCCCTCAGCTAGCCATTTACCTGTCCCGTTCTTCTCCTTCTTTTTGGGTCCCAGTCACCCATCGAGAAGACAGATGAGAACGCTGCCTTGAACGCCTGATCCCTTCAACATCCTTCACAAAGTCCTTTTTAATGTTATTCATTTTTCTTGTTGCAGCTTCCTGGGACCCAGCCTGAACGACAATAAGAGAATAGTAGTCCTCTGGTTTAATGAGTTGTGGCAGAGCCTTCCTAATGTCTCTGACACATGCTTCAGGCAGAAAACACACCTCTCTGGAGAGGTTATCCAGGCGGCAGACAGGAGCCTCAGTGCCCCCCAGCAAGGAGTCTCCAATCAGTAAGACTCTCCACCCTTTTTTTGTGGCACTGGTTTTTATGCAGCACCCCGTCCAGCCCCTCTCCCTCTGCTTGGTACTTCCCTCATCCTTGACATGCTTCTTGGGGCCCAGGTTATAGCTATTGTCCAGACCATCATCCTTTTCCTTTCTCTTGCCCAGGAGCCTCAAAGCTATCACCCAAGGACACTGCGGGAGTTGATGGCACCATGGGTGTTGGGGGCAGACGCCTCCTTCCACTTCGAGCTGAGATGAAGGTCCAGCCCCTTTCCTCTTGTGGGTGATTGAGCCCTCTGTCCTGCAGGTGAGCAGTTGGATCAACTACTACCCCTTGCAGGGACTTCGGAAGGGGCTGCTGGGCTTCAGAAGGGGCAGGTTGACTCCTCCTAGCCGTCTCCCTCAGACATTCCAAGGAGCCCCTCAGGCTGCTGCTTTCTCACTGCAGCCCAGCCATCTGCTCAAGCAGTTCCATGAGCAGGGCACATCTGCACCCATGACAGCCCTCTCTCCCCTCAGGACCCAGGGGCCTCCAGATTCTGGAGCTCCCTGCAGTCTCCAGTCTGGACTGCCACTTCACCCCTCAGGGGATCCATCTGGGTGCCCACATGATCCCAGAGAGTCTGTGTCCCCTCATTTTGTGTTGCTGCCCCGGCCCAGCCACTGTGATGGGTACCCACCATGGTGAATTATAAGTTTAAAAGGCAGAGATCCCCAAGGAGAGGAAAGGAAGATAAATGGAGGTGGGAAAGGGAGGAGAGGATCCTCCCCACGCTCCTCCCTGCCCTGCCTGAACTGCCCCACGCAAACTGACTGCACTAACTGCCAAAGTCTGTCCTGGGTCGCGGTGCTCCCTAGGGACTGCTTTTATACCATCAGGGGGTTGGCTGTTGTCACCCCTTGCTCTGCCTTCAGCACATCAGTGCCTGCTTTTCCAACCTTAATGATTCTATGGGGCTGCGGCCCATGGAGAGCCCCCACAGCAGCAGGCACCAGGCCAGAGCTGCAGCCTGCAGAGAGGGGCTCACACAGGAGCAGGGGCAGGACCCCACGCTGAAGGTGGGACAGAGAGTGACAGTGAAGGAGCATCATGAGAAAGCATCATGGTCTGACTGCAGCCCCCATTCCCTGTTTCCCTGCACTGCTCATTAGGAGGAGGTGGAAGAGGTAGATAGGGGGAAGGTGTTTTTACCTTGCTTTTAGTTTCTCATGGATCCAGCCTGTTAGCAATGCTCGATAAATCATCGTAATCTCTCTACAAAGTGTGTTAAGCCCGTAACAGCAATTGATGAGTGATCTGCCTGTTCCTTGAATCAACACTGGAGACCTCTTTGACTCTATTTTCTCTGTCTGTTATTTTCAGAAGCCAGAGTGAAAGAGTGGTATATTAGCTGCCCATCAGTGAGAAACCACCACACTGCTCATACCTATTGCTGGTACCAGCTTTGAAAGAAGAGGCAGGATTTCAGGCAGTGCATTGGAGAGATGCTGTTTAATTAAGGAGATGCTAAGACAGAGTCAGTGCTGATGTACAGTGCTGACACACAGGGAGGCAAAGGATGTGCAGAGTAAACAGAGCAGTTTAATACTCAGGAGATGCAGGATGAATAAAATACCTTTCTAGGAGTGTAATAAATGGAAATGACACTGAAGATATTATAACATAATGAGAATGTAAGTAATTATTAGGCCTGCAAGGGAAAATAAAAGGAAGTCATTTGTGGAGAAAGAGGAAAAAATTATGAATCTTAAAAAAAATCCACGTAATCAGTTTCCTAATAGCACTCCTGAGCTCATTGTTTCTCATGCTGTAGATGAGGGGGTTCACTGTTGGGGGTACCACTGAGTACAGAACTGCCACCACCAAGTCCAAGGATGGGGAGGAGATGGAGGGAGGCTTCAGGTAGGCAAACATGCCAGTGCTGAGAAACAGGGAGACCACAAACAGGTGAGGGAGGCACGTGGAAAAGGCTTTGTGCTGGCCCTGCTCAGAGGGCATCCTCAGCACGGCCCTGAAGATACGCACATAGGAAAGAACAATGAAACCAAAACAGCCAAATGCTAAACAAACACCAACCATGCCAACCCAAACTTCCCTGAGGTAGGAGTCTGTGCAGGAGAGCTTGAGGATCTGGGGAACTTCACAGAAGAACTGGTCCAGGGTATTTCCTCCACAGAGGGGCAGTGAAAATGAATTGGCAGTGTGCAGCAGAGCATAGAGAACCCCACTGCCCCAGGCAGCTGCTGCCATCTGGGCACAAGCACTGCTGCCCAGGAGGCTCCCGTAGTGCAGGGGCTTGCAGATGGCAACGTAGCGGTCATAGGCCATGATGGTTAAAACAAAATACTCTGCTGATATCAAGAATAGAAATAGAAAGACCTGTGCAACACATCCTGCATAGGAAATGACCCTGGTGTCCCACAGAGAATTGGCCATGGCTTTGGGCAGAGTGGTGGAGATGCAGCCCAGGTCGAGGAGGGCGAGGTTGAGGAGGAAGAAGTACATGGGGGTGTGGAGGCGGTGGTCGCAGGCTACGGCGGTGAGGATGAGGCCGTTGCCCAGGAGGGCAGCCAGGTAGATGCCCAGGAAGAGCGCGAAGTGCAGGAGCTGCAGCTCCCGTGTGTCTGCGAATGGCAGGAGGAGGAACTCGCTGATGGAGCTGCTGTTGGACATTTGATTCCTTTGGGCATGGGGACCTGTCCGAGGAGGAAAATACAGCAAGATATTATGCCAGATTCTGTGAGGAAAACTCAGTTTCTTGTATAAACCTCGGAAGAGTGTGCTGAGGTCAAAATAATCCAATTTCAATGTGCAGATCTCCAAAATCCTCAGATATTGGGGGTTGTCTCAGTTCTCCCCACGTAGCAAGAGACAGACAGATCATTGCAGCTGACCTAGTTGAGATGTCCAGTAGCATTTCCATGCCTTTATCTCTCACATGTCTTCTCCATGGATAGCACAGAGCTGCTATGGCAGAGCTGTGCCCTAGTGGAGGACAGCCTGCAGCCCAGCAGAACCAGTGAAGGAAAAGAGTGGAATGCCCTAAACATGGGGTGACCTGAACACAGAGACAGCTCATTCACAGCTCCACACACAACATTTCCACAACCCTACACATCAGGAGGGGACATGGATGCTTTTCCTCCATTAACATATCTGCATGGCAGAACGTGCAGGCTCCGTGTCTGAGCTGTACCTGAATTACATCGCTGACTCCAAAGGCGACTCGTTAATAAGTTCCATGCAATTATGTCTAGACATCTATGCTGGGGGAGGGGAAGAGTCCAGGGGGCTGTACTGTGGATGGCATAAGCAGTGCAGGGATGGCAGGGAGGTGCCCAAATCGCCTCTGCCATGGAGGTACTGGGAGCAGCTCGCTGCCCATGGCTCTGCTGCCTGCCGCTGTCCCTGCCTGCAGCTGGGTCTCTGTCCCCACGCCTCCTGCCTGCAGCTCACAGCCCCCATCCCACCCACTGGGTGCTCAGCTCTGCCTGAAGACACCTCCTGGCAGCAGGGCTCTGCCCAGGGGCAGCTCGCTGGGGGCACATCCTAGAGCCCAGGTCACACAGACCCTGCTGACATTGGGCAAGTGGTGGTGGAGCTTTCTGTGGTCTGAGGGGCAGGATAGGGACTTACTGGGGGTTCTTGAAATCTTCTCAGGATGCCTTAGGACTGTAAGGCTTTTCTAGAAAATAACATCATTTATTTCTATTTTCACTGAGCCTAAAAGAGAAACTGAAAAGAGAAGCTAAGGAAAGATGAGAGTGAAATTATCTTGGTGTTCTGTGGATCTGTGAGCAGGCTGCCCCAGGCAGCAGCCTCCCGCCAGCAGCAGGACCCTGCCCTGCCAGGGGGGCTCCTTCCACCCGCAGCTTCTCCCCGCAGCGCCCTGGGCAGCTCCCCGGGCAGGCTGAGTGCTGAGCCTGGCAGGCGGCAGAGGCCCTGCCCCAGCACACAGCCCCTGGGGCACAGCAGGGACCCTGCTCTGCACCACAGCCCTGGACACCCCTGCCTGCACCCCCGGCTTCTCCTGCCTCCAGGAACTGCGGCTGCATTGCCCTCCAGCCAGAGACTTACTGGGTGCAGGGCTGGGAAGTCTTCTCCCGCAGGGAGCTCTGGGCATGCTGCCACTTCTGCCTGCCTTTAAGCACTGTGTCTCTGCAGGCAGTGCCCCCAGCCCTGCTGCGCTGTGCACAGGAGCTGCTCCTGGGCAGAGCTGTCTCTCTGCAGCGCTGCCCGCTTGCCAGGAGCTCCCCTTGGGCCCAGGAGCCCAGCCCAGCTCAGCAGCAGAGGCCCAGCCCAAGGCCTCCCTTGCTCTGCCCCCCACCAGGCTCCCTGCACATGGTCCTGGGGCTCCAGGGCTCACGGCTCCAGGATGGCAGCAGGGTCTCCCCTGGGGAACACACTTGGAAGCAGACAAAGCAAACACTGACTGGCCCTCTCTAAACACTTTGCTGACTGATTCCTGCAGCAGGAATTGCCCTAACTGGGTGTGTAGGGGTACAAGACATGCCAAAGTTCCTCTCTGTATTTCAATTTATTCATCAATGAAGTGGATGATGTGCACCCCCAGCACCTTTGTTGATGACACAAAGCTGGGAGGAGTATCTGAGATCCCGGCCCCGAGTGCTCCCTTCTCATGGGCCAGCTGCAAGCTGTGAAGCCGGGGGTGCAGGCAGGGGTGTCCAGGGCTGTGGTGCAGAGCAGGGTCCCTGCTGTGCCCCAGGGGCTGTGTGGCGGGGCAGGGCCTCTGCCGCCTGCCAGGCTCAGCACTCAGCCTGCCCGGGGAGCTGCCCAGGGCGCTGCAGGGAGAAGCTGCGGGTGGGAGAAGCCCCCCCGGCAGGGCAGGGTCCTGCTGCTGGTGGGAGGCTGCTGCCTGGGGCAGCCTGCTCACAGCTCCACAGCACAACCAGGGTGTATGCAAGGGGTCTTTGTAAGAGGAGAGTCAGGGCATGGGTTAGGTGCTTTAGTCACAGATTTCCTCAGACTCTGCTTTCAGTTTTCTCTTCTCTGGCTCACTGGAAATCTAAGTAGAGGCTGTTATTTCCCAGAAGATTCAGAAACTCCTGAGCCCTCATAAGGAGGTTTATAAGGATACCCCATTAAGTCCCTTTCCTGCCCCTCAGCCCATAGAAAGCTCCACCATCACCCCTTGCACAGTGTCAGCAGGGTCTTTGTGCTCTGGGCTCTAGGACGTGCCCCAAGCGAGCTGCCACTGGGCAAAGCCCTGCTGCCAGGAGGTGTCTGCAGGGCAGAGCTGAGCACCCAGCGGGTGGGGTGGGGGCTGTGAGCTGCAGGCAGGAGGCGTGGGGACAGAGACCCAGCTGCAGGCAGGGACAGCTGCAGGCAGCAGAACCACAGGTAGGGAATGAGAGGGAGCTGCTCCCAGAAACTCCATGGCAGGGTAATTTGGGCACCTCAGTGCCATCCCAGCACTGCTGATGTTTTCCATTGCCTTGACTGCCATCCAGCAAAGCCTCTGCCCCCACAACTATGGGATCTCAGGCTGCGTTGTCCCCTTGGCAGCAGGACCCTCAGAACAAAGAACCCCTCCTCCCCCCCCAGAATCCATCTTTCACTCCATTTCCTGCATCCCTCACTAGGAACCCTGTGCCCTTCTTCTGTTTCCCCTCTCATCCATCTTGCCCTTGCTATTCCCCTCAGACTTCCTGGGGAGTGGGTTTAAAGATAGAGCTCAAACACCGGAATACTGAGTCCTGCTCTGGAGGTGAATCCCTGGGAGCAGAGTGCCCAAGCTGTTCTAGCCAAAATGGCTCTGGTCACTGCAGTGCCTAGTGCTGGGAAATAATCTGTCTCTGTTCAGGTCACTGTGGTTTATTTTCATCCAGCAGGGGTTTTCCTGGGGTTATCCTGCTGTAGGATGTTGAACACCCTCCCTGTATTACAGGTACACTGCATCTGAATGAAATTATGAGTTTCAGAATGGGTCACCGCCTTTCCCAGCAGTGCTGAATCCAATGGAGCTCATGTGCAGAGGTCGTGGCTCCAAACAGTGCTCAGCCAGCACAAACCAGAGCTTCATCCAGAAAGGAGAATGAAGATGCTGCTGAGAAAGTGAATAATTGTGGAGGTGGGTGAGAAAGAAAGAGTGGTGCTGAAAGTGGTTCTCTGAGATTTGCTCAGAGAACTCTGCCAAAGATCCTTGTGTCCTTTTGTCTTTGGACAGGCCCCAAGGCCAAGAGGCATCAGATGTCCAACAGTAGCTCCATCTCCGAGTTCCTCCTCCTGGCATTCGCAGACACACGGGAGCTGCAGCTCCTGCACTTTGCGCTCTTCCTGGGCATCTACCTGGCTGCCCTCCTGGGCAACGGCCTCATCCTCACCGCCGTAGCCTGCGACCACCGCCTCCACACCCCCATGTACTTCTTCCTCCTCAACCTTGCCCTCCTTGACCTGGGCTGCATCTCCACCACTGTCCCCAAAGCCATGGCCAATTCTCTGTGGGACACCAGGGCCATCTCCTATGAAGGATGTGTTGCCCAGGTCTTTCTGTTTGTCTTTTTGGTCTCAGCGGAATATTTTCTTCTCACTGTCATGTCCTATGACCGCTATGTTGCCATCTGCAAGCCCCTGCACTACGGGAGCCTCCTGGGCAGCAGAGCTTGTGTCCAGGTGGCAGCAGCTGCCTGGGGCAGTGGGGTTCTCAATGCTCTGCTGCACACTGCCAATACATTTTCCCTGCCCCTCTGCCAAGGCAATGCTGTGGACCAGTTCTTCTGTGAAATCCCCCAGATTATGAAGATATCCTGCACACATTCCTACCTGAAGATTTTTTGGGTAGTTGTGGTTGGGGTCTGTTTAGCGTTTGGCTGTTTTGTTTTCATTCTTTTTTCCTATGTGCAGATCTTCAGGGCTGTGCTGAGGATGCCCTCAGAACAGGGCCAGCACAAAGTCTTTTCCACATGCCTCCCTCACCTGTTTGTTGTCTCGCTGTTTATCAGCACCTGCTTTTTTGCTTACATGAAGCCCCCCTCCATCTCCTCTCCATCCCTGAACCTGGTAGTGGCAGTTCTATACTCGGTGATGCCTCCAACATTGAACCACCTCATCTACAGCATCAGGAATAAGGAGCTCAAGTGGGCTATTAGGAAAGTAGTTTCATGGATGTTTCTCAATAGTGACAAATTTCCCCTCTTTCCAGAAGTGACTTAACTTGGTACCTCCCCTCAGGCCTGGTCTTTCTTTCATTATCAATATTGTTATTGTTCTCTTTGGTATCATTTGATTTATTATGCTCTTAGAGCAATATCTCTTTTTCACCCTACTTCTGCGGAGGATTGAGACTCCCTGTTGCTCTTGAGGGTCTATAAATATGTGTCTAAGAGAAGGTCTGAGTAGTCTCTTACATAGCATTTGCAAAATAAAATGGGATCTCTGCAGTGCACTGTCTAAAGTCTTGGCTGTTTTTTCAAGGTTGTTACCAAGCTTTCCAGAAGCTTGTGCCACTTTCCATCACCTATCAGACACTTTCCATCATCTATCAGTGGTCATGGTCATCCAGAGAGTTTCTAGGTGAGTAGAGACTTGCAAATGTGATGCCAATCTTTAAGAAAGGTCATAAGATGGACCTGGAGAACTACAGGTCTGTCAGCCTGACCTGGGTGCCAGGAAAGGTGATGGGACAGGTCATCTTGAATGCAATCATGCAGCATATGCGGGACCACCAGGGGATCAGGCCCAGTCAGTATGGGTTCAAGAAAGGCAAGTCCAGCCTGACCAACCTCATCTCCTTCTATGACCAGTGACGTGTCTGGGGGATGAGGGAAAGCCTGTTGACATAGTCTACCTAGACGTCAGCAAGGTCTTTGACATGGTCTCTGACAGTATTGTCCTGGAGAAGCCAGCAGCCCATGGCTTGGACAGGCACACACTTTGCTGGGTTAAAAACTGGCTGGGTGGCTGGGCCCAGAGAGTAGTGGTGAATGGAGTGAAATCCAGCTGGTGACCAGTCACCAGTGGTGTTCCCCAAGGGTTGGTGTTGGGGCCCATCCTCTTTAACGTTTTATTGATGATTTGGATGAGGGAATTGAGTGCACCCCCAGTATGTTTGCTGATGACACCAAGGTGGAGGGAAGCGTCGATCTGCCAGAGGGTAGGAAGGCCAAGCAGAGGGACCTGGACAGGTTGGATTGATGGGCAGAGGCCAGTGGGATGAAGTTCACCATGGCTAAGTGCTGCGTCTTTCCCTTTGGCCACAACAACCCCATGCAATGCTACAGGCTTGGGGCAGACTGGCCTGAAAGCTGTGCAGAGGAAAAGGTTGGATGTAGTACTTAGGGACATGGTTTAGTGGGTGATATTGGTGGTAGGGGGATGGTTGGACCAGAAGATTTTGGAGGTCTTTTGCAACCTTAATAATTCTAAGATTCTGTGCTTCTTATTATGCACAAGTCCATGGTTTCCTGGTGCTTTGCCAAGCCTAGGAAGTGTCTGAGGAAGAACTGGTTGGTGCCCTATATTCTCCAGCCCTTAATGCAACCATCTTTCCAGTTGGGTGGCATCAAAACTATGCCTGTGCCCTGTGTCAGGGCTTTGACTGATGGAAACATGGCCCAGCAGCCGCAACAGTTTGCTGCTGTTCCTCTGGCTGTGTCCAGCACATGTCCATGAGACAGTCTTCCCCACCTGCGTGCTGAACCTCAGCCCAAAATTCATCAACAAGTCCTCATCTTGGGTCCACCCCAAGGACTGGAATGCAGCAGTGACCGCAGGAAGGACGAGCCCTCTCCTTGGGCCTGTCCATGGCTGGATGCCTTTGTATGCTCCACAGGCAAAGGGAGAATATCCATAGCATGCTAATGCCCCTTTCACTTTCCTGTGCCTTTGGGAGCCTCAAAAACTGTCCCTCAGACCGAAGATCTAGCCCAGCATCTTGCATAAGGAAGCTGGAGAAATTCTCTCAGAATTTCTAATACTCTCCTTGTTGCAGGAAGAATGGCCAAAAACACAACAGACACCCATGTGGTCAGATCACACTCTCTCTTTATTACCTGAATAGCCTGACTTTTATAGCAAACTTAACAGGGGTGGATAGTGTCTCACACAATATTATTGGTCAAAAGCAGTCAAAAAACTGCAAGAAAACAACCCCACCTGCAAGAAAACAACCCCCTTGTGATTAGCGGTCACGTAGATCCCGTCCTTGAAGCCAGCTGCTGGCAACAATATTTTTTAAATTCTTCAATCAGGCGATGTGGGAACACTGTCATGGGAACTTCTCATAGTCGTCCTGGCAACTCAGTTTGCTCAGCTGCAGCAAGTCATGGCCTCCTTGCTGTTTCAAAAATCCCTCAACACATCACCTTCGCAGGATCTGAGGAAAGGCTGTCTGACCTCTGTCTTGCCTTCGTGCAAGATAGGAGTCACATTTGCTTTCTTCAGTTGTGCTCTGGGCCTCTTTCTAAGGCTGTGCTCTGGGTTTCTGGGTATTGCTTGGAGTCTGGCACATGGAGAGCCATGGTGCTATGCAACTGTACACCCACAAAGATTTGGCCAGCTCATAAAGAGGAAGGACGAAAGGGAAGTCCTATCAGGTGTGGCCATTGGTGGACAGCAAAGAGCTAAAGGCAGGACCTATCCTGCCCCTCTAACCTTCATCGCTCTCTGCTCCATTTAGATCTGATGTGGAGATTTGCAATGTGCCAATACATGCATGTCCTGGGAACACAGTTTCACTATTTAAGGTTTTGGGAAGGAACGTGTTTGGGAAAATGTGTGCAAATTTGGATGAGAATTCATAGACAAGCCTAAAAATTCTGAAAATTAGTGCATTTCATTTGTTTTGTCTCTTGTCTTCCTTCTGTAAATCAAGAGAGCTCCAGATTTCAACATGTGACTCTCTGAGTACAAAAAAAGAATATCAGGAAATGAAGTCCTGGGAAAAGAGTGGTTTTAGTGGCCTTGAAATCTGTGCCTGACACAAAAATATATATAATTTCAATTTCTCTAAGGTTTTCCATTGTGGAAATTGAGCTAAGTGGAGGTAATATGGGTTTAATATGGAGCTGAAGAGTGTCTTTTATTTCTTACTGGACTGTGCCTTTTATTTTTCATTGCTGTCAGTTAAGACATTACCTTCAGTGCCTGCATGTAGCTCATTCTCTGAGGAAAGCAGCTGGGAATTGATGCCAAAGGGCTGGAAAACATTCCAATGCAATGCTAGTGGAAAAATATCAGAGCTTATCACAGCTGCTGTCAGTCCCAGGAGGCTGATGAGAGAAAGGGTGGGGCTGAGGAGTAGGGTTGAAGACTGTGCATAGAGTGCCTGACAGAAAGGGTCTTGGTTTCCCTACAGGCTGAGTCCGTTAGCAGACATTCAGGATCAATACCAGTTGGAGATTGTTGATATCACTTTAACTGTAGGCAGACAACTAAAGAAATAGCAGAAATAATAAATCCTTTTCTATATTTTGTATTATTCTTATTCTTGAAGTCTGTCCCTTTAAGGAGACTCCTGGCATCTCCCTAATGAACCCCATAAGAATTGAAGACTTAGAAGAATTATTCCTTGGTTTGTGAGGGAGTTTTGCATGTTGATTCGCCCTCTGCTGCCAGGTTCCTGAACTGCAGATCCTGAAAGCTTGAGCAAGGCTCTCAAGAAGTAAAGACAGAAGCAAGCCTGCAAATGTCTGAGGGTCTTGGCCAGCCCCACTGAGGGCCATCCCAGAAGAGGCCATGAGGGCAACAACGAGACAAGGTGCCCGTCCCTGGAGATGGTGAAGGAGAAAATCAGAGGCACTGGCTACAGGTGGAAAATCAAATGGGGAGGTGGATCTGAAAGCCCTTGATGTGTTCAACCAAGGGGGATGGCCAAGGCCTGAGCGCATCCCCTGGGAAGGGGGATCCTGCACTTCCTGGGCTCTGTAGGGCTCTGGCAGGGGCAGTGTGATGTGGGGGTGTGCAATTCCGAGTGTAGGACACTGGTAGGACACTTGCCAGGCTCTGTGGGGTTGAGGAGGTAACAAGGCCCTGGGGCTGTAAGGGACCAGTGTCCGCTGGTGGGCCTCAGTAGAAGAGGCTGCAGCTGTAGCCCTGAGGCCATCAGTTCCACTAGGGGGGCTCCAGCCCCACTATGGCCCTTTGTTATCCCCCTCCACAGCCTGTCCTAAATTTTCCTCTACCTGTGCTTGCATCCCTGCAGACTTTTACCATACACTCACATTCTCAGTTCAGTCTGGCCTGATGATTGCCGTAGCTGTCCTAACTTCTCTCCATCCTTACTGTCTGTGTCTTGAAATGCAACCATGTGTTCTTTCTGAGGATTTACCAATACCCATGGTTTCCCCACAACACATCAGGCTTCTTCCAAAGCCTGACCCTGTTGGTCCTCTGTCAGCCAATATGTCCCAGACCCACATTTGCCTGAATCATCTCTGCACTGAATCTCTACATTGCAGCCCTGAACTCCACATCATCCTTCTGGGATGGAAAAGGACACACTAGATAAGGTACAGCTGTGAAGACAGTGTGGCACATGGAGAAGTCCACAACACAGAAGGTACACCTGCAAGCATCCGTGGCCGCTGGTAATTCCATGACACAGTAGGTAAAGTTCTGAAGGGAATAACACTCATGAATAAGGCTGTGTTGGAACAGGTACACCTCTAAAGGGCTGTGGCCGGTGGACGAGCCCAGGCTGGAGCAGGGGTGAGGGGAGGAGCTCATTGCAATGTCAGATTCTGCGGCCTGGTCTGTGCTGTGGTTTAACCCAGCAGGCAGATAAGCACCACACAGCCATGTTCTGTAGGAGGTACCACTCGAACCAATAGCAGAGGAGCCTCACAAGGAGCAGTGCAAGTGCAGCAGTGACCTAACCTGAGCTGGCATTGGTGCCCTCTCACTCCATGTAACATAAGTCTTCTCCTGTCCTTTGGGGTCACAACAACAGATAGAACCCAATTCATGGACTAAATGGACTCCTTGAACATTTTATAAAGATTTCAGAGAGGTGGCCCATAGACTAAGGGAATGATATCTGTGTTTTAATTGTGGGGTGCTGATTAATTAAGATGTATTGGAAAGTCTGGGACCTGTCATGATATAAACGGTACAGAACAAGGGTTGGATATTGTCCTGGTTAGTTCCTGGGTGACTTTTTTGGCTCACAATTCATCTCAGAGAGGTTGTTTTTTGCCTCCACAGAAGGACACAGAATGGATCAGTCAGGAGTCCACCTGCATGCCTTGCACAGATGAGGCTTCAGTGTGTACATTTTGTGTGTGTACTTAGGCAAACCTGAGTGAGCACAAATGCCCTCAGCCTGTGTCCATTCCTCATGCTGTGGGGCATCTCAGATGAGTGCAGAGCAGGGCAATGCACTGCAGGGCTGAGGTGCCTCCCAGAATCTGGGAGAGGCAGCAGGTGCCAGAGGGACACCACAACCACTGCAATGCCCTGACTTTGGGTGTGCAAGGGAAAGACTTGTGTGCTCTTGCCTGTCTGCTGCATCACCTTCCCTTTCCTTCCTGGAATATGTCAGCAAATGTGCCAGAGGGACCAGAGAACTTTCTGGAGACTTGGAATGACATCAAACCTGTCTTCCAGAAGAGGAGAAAAGAGGGTGGGAAGAATTATGGTTGTTCAGCCTCACCTCAGTCCCTCAGAAGGTGACGGGGCAAGTTTTTCCACAGCCACCTCCAGGCACTTGAAGGACAAAAACAGGATTGCTGAACCCATAGGGGAGGGGAAAGAAAGGGACACTGTCTACCTGCACCTTGGCCTGTCACTTTGTCTCCCAGAGACTCCTCATAGCCTGATTGATGCTATGTGGACTTAACAAATGGATGAGGCTGTGGGTGAGAATTTGGCTGGACAATCAGGCCCAGGTGTCATCCGTGCTGCAAAGTTCTCCTGTCTGGCAGTTCCTAGCAGCATCCCTCAATGATCAGCACTTGGGCCAACACTGTTGAACGTCGTCGTCAACTCTCGGAATTACAGGATGGAGCACACTTTCAGATCCTTTCTGGGTGGTGCCATGCACAGAGGAGCACTTGACCAACCGCATCTATTTTAGACTCCCTTGAGCAGGAAATCTGAAGAGGATGCCATTCAGGGGTCTCTTCCAACATGAGTTATTTTGTGATTCGATGACTCTCTCTAATGGAGAGCTCTCTGAAATCCTGAAAGGTAGAGTAAGAAGAAAAGAGAGGCAAAGGGAGAGAAACATCGTGTATTACTATGAACACAGTAGATCCTGTGAAGATGGTTTCCATATTTGAAGCAATGGTATGGTAGAAAATTTATTGATAAAATCCATTAAAATTTTTCCTTTTAATTGGGTCAAGTTCTGGCCCACAACCGGGTTGCGATGTGGGTATATTATTTGGAGGTCTGTTGTGCCTCAGAAATTTCAAATCCATTAAAACCATCTGGTCACCTCTGACTCTGGAGCACACAGGCCAGTGGCAGTAACATGGCTGGGGACAGGGCCTTTGAGGTGGCTTCTTCCTGAAGTAGCTGATGTGTCAGCCCTTGCCTCCTGGCTGACATCTGTGCTTTTCAACTTACACCTGCCAGCATCCCTGATAAGGCACCTGCTTGGCACACTGATTGTGAGATGCCCTCTGTCTGAGAGCCTGACAGGCCCCATGCAGGAAGAGGCCTTGGGTGTGGGTTTTATATCTACCTGAGAAGCTAAAAGGCCAGCAGCAGTTATATGGCTTGGAAGATCCTGGTGAGGTTTCTTCTGTCTGGTCAGGCCATAGGGCTGCAGAAGGCTGATGGCTTCGGACACCTACTAAAAAAGGGGATTGTGAATTATGGAGCTTTCTCTGGTGCTGAGAAACAGCAGAAGAATGTCAAAACTGCTCCAAAGTGCTGTTTGGATGGTGAAGAGCGGGCATGAGGAGGAGGAAATGTCACTGAAAGGGTAGTGCCGTGGTGCTATAGGTCACGCAGAAGTCTGTGGTCACCTCATGCCATTGTGTTTCAAAGATGTGCCAGTGAGGGTGGGCAGACAACAGGGAAAATACGGAAATGCCAGGGTGAGAGCAAAGTGGAGAAGCAAGGCGGGTGCCTACAGCCTGCAGGGAAAAGTGGGAAGGGATAAGACAGTGCAGGGCAGCAACCCAGTGGGGAGGCCAGCAGGTGTCATAGCTTTGTCCTTCACACAGCATCACACACCCCACATCCCACTGCCCCAGGAAGAGCCCTGAGCCATGGGTGAGGTACAGGACCTCCCTGCCCAGGGGCTGGGGGCCAGGGCTTGGCCTTTCTGCTTCACCAAACAAACCAAGGCCTTTACTCAGCATCAGAGTCTCCTGCCCAGTGCCTTTGCCTACCTGCAATCATGGCCTCCAATTGTCTGCTCTAACAAGTCCATGGGGAGGCCTTGTCAGTAATGACCCTCACTGGGGCCTATTAATACTCCCAGACATTTCAAAGTCTCCTTCTGACTTTAACTTCTCCTGCAGTTACATCATTCTCTTCTTACTACCTGAGGTTTATGGACTCAGCACCAAATGCACCATGGGGCTCATTACCATTCAGCCATTTTCATCCAGTCTTCCAGACTTGTACAGTTAATTAGTGAGGTTTCAAGAATGCAGTTTAAAGAGGAAGTTTTCAATGACCACTTTACAAAACAACATTTTCATATGTAATCTTATTTCATTTAGCAGCATTCACCAGTTGACATGGATCCAAAGTGTCTCCTAAGGAGGTCTGGATGGATAGGAAACGCATTCCCTTGAAGTCCTAGACTGTATGGACAACCTTGCTGCTCAGCTCTCCATCCCCACCACTTCTCTCATCAGCCACCATGACTTCCATCACTTCTAATTACACCAGACTTCACTGCATGTGGATGTTACAGCTTCTTTGCACCAGCTGCTGCCGCCTTACCAGAGAAAAGTAGATGCAAACAGTTTTTTCTTGTTATTTACATGTGTGCCTCTATTATCAATACTTAACAAAAAATACAGCAAAGAAACACATGTTAAAAAAAAAAAAAAGTAAAAAATAAGTCCACAGCAATGAGCCATATCCAAGGTGAACCATGCACAGAGGATAAGTGTACAAAAAAACATCTGACTCAAATAGATGGGAAATGGTAAATGAGAAATACAGCTACAGAGTTGTCTACATGGATGATGAGAGAGGCTACCAAAGGACGGGCAAGTTGAATTCCTCTTAAGTCCCAAGAAGCAACTCGATGTATGAGAAGTATCTGAATGACCAAAGAGCAAGCGGAGGGAAACTCTGCAGAACAACGGAAACTGCACATGTCCAGATAGTCTGCTGGAAAGGTGAATTCTGATATGGTCTCTTTAATCAGACCAGCTGGAAATACCTGAAAGTCCTGCCTGACCAACCTCATCTCCTTCTATGACCAGTGACCTGCCTGGGGGATGAGGGAAAGCCTGCTGACATAGTCTACCTAAATTTCTGCAAAGCCTTTGACACAATCTCCCACAGTATTCTCCTGGAAAAGCTGGCAGCCCATGGCTTGGACAGGTACACTCTATGCTGGGTTAAAAGCTGGATGGATGGATAGGCCCAGAGAGTAGTGGTGAATGAAGTGAAATCCAGCTGACGAGCAATCACCAGTGGTGTTCCCCAAGGGTTGGTGTTGGGGCCCATCTTCTTTAATATCTTTATTGATGGTTTGGATGTGGGAATTGAGTGCACCCTCAGTAAGTTTGCAGGTGACACCAAGTTGGGGGAAGTGTCAAACTGCTGGAGTGTAGGAAGGCCCTGCAGGGGGACCTGGACAGGTTGGATTGATGGGCAGAAGCCAGTGGGATGAGGTTCACCATGGCTAATTGCCTGGTCCTGCCCTTTGTTCACAATAACCCCAATGCAAGGCTACAGGCTTGGGGCAGAGTGGCTCAAAAGCTGTGCAGAGGAAAGGGATCTGGGGGTGTGGTCAAAACTTGCCTGAAGATGAGCTGGCAGCATGCCAAGGTGTCCAAGAAGGCCAACAGCGTCCTGGCTTGTATCAGTAGCGTAAGCAGCAGGACCAGGGAGGTGATCATTCCCCTGTACTCTGCTCTGGTGAGGCCGTACCTCATGTACTCTGTTTAGTTTTGGGCCCCTCACTTCCAGAAGGACATCCAGGTGCTGGAGTGTGTCCAGAGAAGGGCTACAAACCTGGTGGAGGGCCTGGAAAATGAGTGCTATGAGGAGCAGGTGAGGGAACTGGGGTTGTTTAGTCTGGTGAAGAGGAGGCTCAGAGGAGACCTTGTTGCTCTCTACAGCTACCTGAAAGGAAGTGGTGGGGAGCTGAGTGTTGGCCTCTTCTCACAGGAAACTAGTGATAGGACTAGAGGGAAGGGCCTCAAATTTTACTGGGGGTGGGGTTAGGTTAGAAATTAGGAGACATTTCTTCCCAGAAAGAGTAGTCAGGCATTGGGATTGGTTTCCCAGGGAAGTGGTGGAGTCACTGTCCCTGGGGGTGTTTAAGGAAAAGCTGGACATGGTGCTTACGAACACGGTTTAGTGGGTGACATTGGCAGTAGGGCAACGGTTGGATGACCTGATCTTGGAGGCATTTTCCAACGTTGACTTATGATTCTATGATTCTCTGACGGGGAAGATGAAAGGCGGTGCTCAGGAGACAGAGTTCTGGCAATGGCACTACAGAGGAAGATCAGTATTTTTTCTCCTGCTGTAATAATCATCAATAAATATGATCATTTTGATTTCATGGGACACCTCAAATATTGTATTAGAAGTGTTCAATCATTTCAGCTGATTGCAGTGTGCTGATTGAAGTGAAATTTTTGAAATTCTTAAAATAACTGTAGGCAATCCTCATGGTTACAACAATAAATGACAGTTTTCTGTCATGCATGGAGCCCTGATGTCACAAAACCCTCCCTGCCCAACCCTTGCTGATGGGCAGAGGAGCAGGGGCACCTTACAGAGGAGCTGTGGTTGAGGAGCCAGGGCGGGCATCCCTTGTCCTGAGCTGAGGGCCAGCAGCATGAAGGGTTCCTGGAGAGTCACCATTACTTCCAGCCTTATTGCCATGTTCTCAGGGCTCCTGCAGCTCTCCTTGAAAGGTAAGGTTGTCAGGAACTCCTTCTGAAGGGGAGACACAGGGGCTGTCAGCTGTCCAAAGCTGCAAGTCGTGGGCTGTGGGGGAGGCTGGACAGGGCTGGTGGCTGCTGTGGGAGCCCAGCCTGAGAGTCCCGCTGGACTTAGGGAACAGTGCGGCAGTCAGGACTATCCCATCCCATGCTAGGGCTGTCCTGAGCCCTAGGGCTTGTCTGGGCATGGCTCAGTGTGTCCTCAGGAGTGTGCCAGAAACCCTTCCCCTTGTACTGCTCTGCTAAAGGGGAACTCTGTTCCTTGGGTGATGAGACACTGGAAAGCAGCCCTGCAGAGAGGGGTCTGGGGGTTTTGGTTGATAGCAATCTGAATATGAGCCAATAGTGTGCACTGGCAACCAGAAGGGCCAACCGTATCGTGGGGTGCATCAAGCATGGCGTTGCTAGTCAGTTGAGGGAGGTGATTGTCCCACTCTATCTTGCACTGTTGGGGCCTCACCTTGAGTAGTGGAGGGGAAGTGGTGGAGTCACCATCCCTGGAAGTCTTTAAAAGCCGTTTAGATGTAGAGCTTAGGGATATGATTTAGTGGGGACTGTTAGTGTTAGGTCAGAAGTTGGACTCGATGATCTTGAGGTCTCTTCCAACTTAGAAATTCTGTGATTCTGTGATTCTGTGATCCTTATGAGTCCTGCCCAACTTGGGATATACTATGATTCTATGATTTTTGCACCAACTCCCACCTCCCTTCCTCTGACATCTGGCTGCACATAGTTTTTTGTTGTTATTTTTGTGTGTGGGTGTCTTTTTCTTTTAATATTTACAAAAAATGTATATTAAAAAGAAACAAACACCAACAAAAATAAAAGAAGCAACCAAACAAAAACCACAGTCCACAACTGTGAGTCAACTCTAACTTGCCTCCAATGAGGTGCACCATCCACAAGGGATGACTGTACAAGAAATTTTTGACACAGATATAAGAAATGGTAAAAGAGAAATATAGAATTGGCTACAGGGATGATGAAAGGGACTACTGAAATACAGGCAAGCTCAACCTCCTCGAAATCCCTAGAAGCAACTGTGCATATGAGAAGTATCTGAATGACCAAAGAGCAAGAGCAAGTGGAGGGGAACTCTGCAGAAGAGCGGAAAATGCACGTGCACACACTCTGCTGGAAAGGTGATTTCCAGCATGGGCTGTTTCATAAGGCCAGATGGAAATACCTCAAAGACTGAGGAGATGAAGTGCAGTGCAGTGCAGGGGAAGATATATATATACATACATATATGTACATATCCGCATTATCTGCCTTTCTTGGTGGGAATATTCACATCTTTCTGTCTGTATAGTGAAAAATATTTGTGTAGCTACAGCTGTAACTACAGCTATATGTGCAAGTAAAGGTAAATGTATACGCAGAGTTACACGTGTACACATAGATAACTGGGAGAGAGACGGGCAAGTGTCTGGGATTCTAGGATTTTACATCACCTGAACTATCAGGAAACCAACCCAGAAGTGCTGGGAGCTGGGGAGAGGGGACATGTGGAGGAAGGTCCCAGTGACACGGCTGGGAGGTGGGTTGTGATGCCATTCCTACTGCAGTGACCTGACTGCCTGGTGGCAGGCAGGAAGACACGGCGATGTCATTGAGTGCATCACAAACCCCATGGGACATAGGGGGCACCTCAGGCAGGGGACAGCTCTGTTGAGCCACCATGGCTGGGCTGCTGCTGCTGAGGTCACCTCCTCACAACACTGTGATGGGCCAGGAGCAGGCAGGCCTCAGGAGGCCATCAGGAGCAGCAGCTGTGGAAGCTGCAGGCAGATGCCTGGGCCCTGGAGAGGGCTGCCCTGCAGTGATGCCAGCTGGACATGGGGTGGGAGCCTGTGGGACAAGGCCTGGGAAAGTGCTGGATATGACAGAGCACAGTGTGAGAAGGGAGAGAGTACAGGCAGGGCTGTGAGGGACAGCAGCACTTCACGTGCCCTTGGTGGGCATAGATATGAGCAATGGCCAAACAGCCATTCCAGCCTTTCCCAGCTTCCCCCCAATTCTCCCAACTCCCTGCTCTCTGCCCACCTCCCTGCCCTCTGCCCAGCCCAGCCCAGCAGCCCAGGCTGGGGTGACCCCAAGACAGTGCTCACCACAGGTTGCTGCAGGGCTCTGGGCACTGCCACCACAGCCACAGCCCCTCCGAAGGCCACAGCAGCTCCTGGGGCACAGAGGGCTCAGCGCCACAGAGGGGAGCATCCGAGGCAGAAGCATACAGAGGTCAGTGTCCCCTGCTGTGTCCCCTGCTCTCTTCAGCAGCGGATCCTCAGAGGCCTGCAGCCCCTCCGTGCCATCCCTGGGGTTTCTTAGGCAGCTCCTGCTACATCAGGGCCAGGGCATCCTGCCCCAAGCTGCTGCAGCCAGAAAGGGTTTGCTCGTCCCATTACTTCCTGATCAGCTGAGAGTGGGTCTCAGACAAAGAAGTTGTGGTTTCATTTATTTTGTTTAAATACACAGAGAGTCTGGCTCCTCGTTTATGCAAAGCCTCAGGGTCACAAAAGATATGTTGGTACAAGGGGATGAAGAACAGCATTTCTTTGTGGAAAACAATATCACAAGGGAAAATGAAAAAACAAATCAAATCCATCCGGAAGTTAAGACAGCTTGCCCTATCATTACATAAACTCTAATTCATCTGAGGAAGAAGAAAAGAAGCAGTTTATAGCTGAGGAAATGTCCAGTCAGTTTCCTCGGCACATCCTTAAATATCTCCATGACATCACTTTCCTAATGGCATTCATGAGCTCCTGGTTCCTCATGCTGTAGATGAGGGGGTTCACTGCTGGGGGCATCACCGAGTACAGGACAGTCATCACCAGGTTCAGGGATGTCAAGGAGATGGAGGGGGGCTTCAGGTAGGCAAACATGCCTGTGCTGAGAAACAGGAAAACCACAGCCAGGTGAGGGAGGCACGTGGAAAAGGTTTTGTGCTGTCCCTGCTCAGAGGGGATCCTCAGCACAGCCCTGAAAATCTGCACATAGGAAAAAAGAATGAAAACAAAACACCCCAGAAAGAGAAAACCACTAAATGTGAGAAGCCCAATTTCCCTGAGGTAGGAGTCTGAGCAGGAGAGCTTGAGGATGGAGGGGATTTCACAGAAGAACTGGTCCACAGCATTGCCTTGACAGAGGGGCAGGGAAAATGTATTGGCAGTGTGCAACAGAGAATAAAGAACCCCACTGCCCCAGGCAGCTGCTGCCATCTGGGCACAAGCTCTGCTGCCCAGGAGGCTTCCGTAGTGCAGGGGTTTGCAGATGGCAACGTAGCGGTCATAGGACATGACAGTGAGAACATAATACTCTGTTGACAGTAAAAAGAAGAAGAAAAAGACCTGTGCAGCACATCCTGAGTATGAAATGGTGCTCATGTTCCAGAGGGCATTGGCCATGGCTTTGGGCAGAGTGGTGGAGATGCAGCCCAGGTCAAGGAGGGCGAGGTTGAGGAGGAAGAAGTACATGGGGGTGTGGAGGTGGTGGTCATAGGCTATGGCGGTGAGGATGAGGCCGTTGTCCAGGAGGGCAGCCAGGTAGATGCCCAGGAAGAGCGCGAAGTGCAGGAGCTGCAGCTCCCGTGTGTCTGCAAATGCCAGGAGGAGGAACCCGGTAATAGAGCTGCTGTTGGACATCTGATCCTCCTGGAAATAGGAATCTGCTCCTCTAGATAGGGAGGCCTGTTCAAGGAGGAAAGAGAATTGAAATGTTAGGGTGGACCTCTGTGAGGTAAACCTAGCCTATTGTTTTGTAGAAACCATAAAAAACTGCCTCTGCTTTTGGGAAGACTGGTCCTCTACTTGATCTCAAAGTGATGCTGCCTGATGGTTCTATGGGGGACAAGAGACTCTGCAGCAGACAAGTCTGTACTAGAACAGTAAGTAAATGGAACATGAGGTGGTCTCAAATGAACTGTGTTTGATGTAAAAAGGAGTTTTGGAGCATTTTTCTTAAAATTCATGCAACTGCAGAGCAGGGCTTTGTGCATAATTCTTTGGTTTTGTGAGGAATGTTTTAACAATTTGTGTCAATAGAGAGCTATTCGTATTTGTATGTTCTTTCTTTGAAGTCTCTGATGTCTGGGGGTTTCAGAACAACTGTTAACAACTAGTAACTGTTATGACTTCTGAATGGGACACTGTGCAAGCCCCTGATATCTGGCCAGGAGATTAAGGAGAAGAGAGAAGCTGAAGGACGGCTAGGAGACAAAACTTGCAGGAGACGCTGTGTAAGCTTTTGACATGCAGCCAAGGAGTACAAAGGGGAAGGCCAAGAAACAAAAAACTGAGAGGAAGACTATGAGCCTTCAGCATGAAAGACCCCCAGAGGCAAGTGTAAAGTAACAAACCAAAGCACAATGCACAAAGCCCTGCTCTGCAGTTGTAACTTGCAGTTGTACACTTGCCCCCGCCCTACACCTGAGGAGTGTATTTAAGTCACAAATGCTTGGCGCTTGTACTGCTCACCAAGTAAAATCTTGGGGTCCTGCAAGGCAAAGGGACTGTCCCTCAGGGCAGAGTGAGAACAGCTGGGGTATCCATCAGTCCTATTCCCAGCTGCCCTGTGAAGGCACCTCTGGAGGATGGTCACAATCAGGTGTTTCCCTGAAAAGAACCTGGATGCTGCTGAGAGCAGAGGAATCCAGGTTCAAAGTGCAGATCTCTTAACCCCTCACCCATCTCATCGTACCTGAGGAGGATCTCAGCTCTCTGCTCTTCATGACTGTCACAGAAAGATCATAGCAGCTGCCCATATACAATGATTCAGCGGCATTTGTATGGCCTTAGGACTGCCGTGTCTTCTCCATGGGGCTGCTAGATAACACAGAGCTGCTAGGGCAGAGCTGTGCTCTTGTGGAGGGCAGCCTGCAGCCCGGCAGAAACCCCATGTAAAGAGTTAAATTTCCTTAGATTGATGTCCTGAAAGCAGAGTCAGCTTCTTCTCCACACACAGCATTTCCCCCAAGACCCAACAGTTAGGAGGGAACATGGATGCCTTTTATTCATGGACGTATCTAAGAGAACATCATCATCAGTTTTCGAGCTGTATCCTAAATTCTCATCCCCAAAACTCTAGTCAGTCCAAAGAAACTCATGACATTATTGTTAGATGAGAAAAAAAGCCAAGGAGTTTTTATGGGGAAGGCATCAGCAGGGCACGGATGGTAGGGAAGTGCCCCCCACCTCCTGCCTGCAGCTCACAGCCCCCACCCCATCAGAGCTGGGTGCTCAGATCTGCCCTGCAGACACCTCCTGGCAGCAGGGCTCTGCCCAGGGGCAGCTCGCTAGCTCCGGATCACACAGACCCTTTTGGCACTGCCCATGTGGTGGCGAAGCTTATTATGAGCAGTTGGATAGGAAGGGGACTTGTGCAGTCCGTGTAATGCTATTTTTGAAGGCTGAGGAGACTCAGATTTCTCTTGGAAATAGCAGAGTCTATTTCTACTCCCACTAAGCCAAAGAAGAAAAAAAGATGAAAGCAGTAACGCAGGAAAGCTGAGCCTGAAGCAGCTAACACCTGCCCTGACTCTCCTCTTGCAAAGTCCCCTCGGAAACCACTGGTGGTGCTGTGGAGCTGTGAGCAGCCTGCCACAGGCAGCAGTCTACCACAGGAACCGGACTTGCTGGGGGTCCATGTAACCCTCCTCGTGTTGGCTTAGGACTGCACGTCTCTCCTTGGCTTAGGACTCTCAGAATCTCCTTGGAAATATCAGATCTATTGCTCTTATCACTGAGCCAAAGAAAAGAAAACTGAAAGCTCAAAAGGCTCAGGAAATCTGAGAGGGAAGCCAAAAACACCTCTCTGATCCTTCTTCTTGAAATATCCACTTGGATACATCCTGCTTGCGCTGTGGAGCAGGCTGCCCCAGGCAGCAGCCTCCCACCAGCAGCAGGACCCTGCCCTGCCGGGGGGGCTCCTTCCACCCGCAGCTTCTCCCCGCAGCACCCTGGGCAGCTCCCCGGGCAGGCTGAGTGCTGAGCCTGGCAGGTGGCAGAGGCCCTGCCCCGCCACACAGCCCCTGGGGCACAGCAGGGACCCTGCTCTGCACCACAGCCCTGGACACCCCTGCCTGCACCCCCAGCTTCTCCTGCCTCCACGAACTGCAGCTGCATTGCCCTCCAGCCACAGACTTACCGGGTGCAGGGCTGGGAAGTCTTCTCCCGCAGGGAGCTCTGGGCATCCTGCCACTTCTGCCTGCCTTTAAGCACTGTGTCTCTGCAGGCAGTGCCCCCAGCCCTGCTGCGCTGTGCAGAGGAGCTGCTCCTGGGCAGAGCTGTCTCTGTGCAGCGCTGCCCGCTTGCCAGGAGCTCCCCTTGGGCCCAGGAGCCCGGCCCAGCTCAGCAGCAGAGGCCCAGCCCAAGGCCTCCCTTGCTCTGCCCCCCACCAGGCTCCCTGCACATGGCCCTGGGGCTGCAGGGGAACCTGCTGGGAAACAGCCTGAAGGAATCCCTGGGGCTCCCTCCCTCAGCTGGGCACGCACACTTCTTGACAACAAGTACATTTCTCCAAAAAGTTAGGCAGCAGAATCCGTTAAGACATCTCATGCTGGATTTTAATCCTGTTGCTAGGAGGGCACTCAGATCACACCCATGCCTGCCCAAGGCACACAGGAACTGGGATTCGCCTGCCCTCACTTCAGGGGTGCACCACATGGGCACCTGCAGGTGTGCTCCTTTTTTCATCTCCAGGATCATTAATGGAGATGGAGGAAATCAGGGGGCTGCAAACACCTGGTGACATGTCAGGGGGCAGAGGTACGTGCAGGCATCTGCAAGCTCTCATGGAGGTACCCTGAGGGACAGGGCAGCACATGGGGATATCCCCTTGGAGGCTGGTGGGGGATGCCTTTGGCCAGCTGAAATGACAGCAAATGCACCCATTTAGGACAACTAAACCTGTCCCTCCTTAGTAGGCTCAGGGCAGGCTGTAGAGGCATCCACCTGACCCAATGGAGAACTGTGCCACAGGGAGAGCTGAGTCTCTCTCTCCCTCTTCTCCATCTGGTTTTCCCTCCATCTCCAGGGACTGTAACGGCACTTGTCTCATGGACATCCCTACATTGCCTAATGAAATTCGGGGCAGCTGCTCTATTTAATAGCCAATTGCAAACCTGCAGTGCTACCTGAGATGCCAACGCTGCCCAGCACCACTGGAGCATGCAGCCGGCATGGGCAGCACAGGACCCACAGGACAGCTCTGGCCATTCACAGCTGGTACTTAGAGGGCACGCCTGAGGGCATCTCTGGTAGACCTGGTGCTTATGAGCAAGTGACTGCTTCCCAGAGAGCCAAGGTCTGTCCCACTTCTATCGGGTAGAGGCAGGCAGTGCACAGATATGAGGCACATCACACCAGAGTTTCCACTTGTGTCATTCAGCTCGCAAACACTGCTGCTGCTTCTCATCCCCACCCGTTAATCACTCTTATGGTACTATCCAGACACAGTGATTTTTTCTGTGTCCCTGGATCACAGGATGCCCATATCCAAAGACATTGTCAGCAGCCCATTCTCGTGCCTGGAGATCGGTCACAGCTCCAGCACTGGCCCTCAGGGCTGCACCAACACCACAAAGGCCCTCTGCTGTCAGGGCGGCACAGCCCAGGCCTGTTTCCTTCTGGCCTTGGGAACACCAAGGCTTGCCCTCCTTGGGGTCCCTCATTTCATCCTCCTATGGCCATCTGCCATCCACGGCAGCATAT
Source organism: Anas acuta (assembly GCF_963932015.1). Lineage (NCBI taxonomy): Eukaryota > Metazoa > Chordata > Aves > Anseriformes > Anatidae > Anas > Anas acuta. Next base: position 5,172,365 of record NC_089016.1, on the reverse strand, counting down.
CTGCCCTGCTGGAAAGCCTTTGCATGTCTTGGGTCTTGGGCAGAAGGTCTGGGACAAGTCTGAGTTTGGCCCTTGTGCCACAGCTGAGGTGCTGCAGCCCAGATGTGCCCCAATGCCCTCAGCCTGGGGCACAGACGGGAGGAGCTGGATCCCCACTGAAAGGAAGCTGTGTCAGCATTAAGGAGTGCACTGCATCTGTCCCAACCTGTTCTCCCTACTCTCCCCTTCATCTGCAGTGCTGCACTACCCCTCTCCCTTACCATGAGGTGCTGAAGGTAAGTTTGCCATTCCCTCGTGTGCCACCTCTGCCTGTGGCATGGCAGCGAGGATGTCCTGGGCGAGGGTGCTGAGGCCTTCTCTGAGCACAGAGCCTTGTGGGACATGAGGGGAGGAAGGCTCGGGAATGTGCTGCAATTCCCTCCATATAACATATCCTAATGCATCCTAACACATATAATGCATCCCAGGTGCCTTCGCTCCCATTGTTTGAAAAAAGCCCAGCCCCAGGACAAGACTCAAACACTACCTTCCTGGGAGAGCTCCCAAAAGCAGAGGTATCTTAGTACAAGAACACAGCAGGGACTACTCCAGTGCTCCACTTCCTTTATTCCGTGGGCTTTGCCACCATTTGGAGATGTTCCTGGTGGATTTGTCAAGAAATGCCGGAAAATATGTCTCCTTGCTACTGACCTCACAGGCCTTCAAATGACACGGTCTGATGTCACAGGGGGAAGCCCTGCATCACTGGGATATCATCACTGGAGCAGCGGCAGTGCCAGCACTTCCCTGCAAGGCCTGGTCCCTGCTGGGCACTGCTTGGGTGCTCCCCACCGCTGTCCTTCTGTGGCCAGGAGTGGGGTCAGCAGGCAGCAAGCTTGCACTGGGCGACCCTCGCTGACGGGCGGAGGAGCAGGGGCACCTTGCAGAGGAGCTGTGGTTGAGGAGCCAGGGCGGGCATCCCTTGTCCTGAGCTGAGGGCCAGCAGCAAGCGAGATGGAGGGCTGCTGGAGGGTGACCATCGCCTCTGACATGACTTCCCTGTTCCCAGTGCTCCTGCAGCTCTCCCCCAAAGGTAAGGGTGTCAGGAGCCCCTTCCCAAGATTTGTCACAGGGGCTGTCAGCTGTCCAAAGCTTTGCGGGGGGCTGGAAATGGCTGGTGGCTGCTGCAAGAGCCTTGCCTGAGTGTCCCTCTGGGCTCAGGGGAGTATGTGGTAGCCAGGATTCCTGGGTCCTGATGCTAGGGGTGCCCTAAGCCCCAGGGCTCCTCTGGGCATGGCTCAGCCTCCTTGTGATGGGGACAGTCCAGGGCCAGGTTTCCTTGGGAGCTGCTGCCTCTTCAGGATCTGGCTCTGGGAGGAAGGACGTCCGGTGTCCCAGAGACTGGTGTGTCCTGCAGCTCCACAGGCCTCTCAGGAATGTGCCAGAAATGCCTGTGTTGGAAATCAAGCCTTCCCCTTGTACTGATCTCCTTCAGGGGAACCAGCCCCTCCTGGGCCACCAGGCTGGCAGAGCGTGTTCTGGGTGCCGAGATGCCATCCCTGGATGGCCACAGCCCTGGTGCTGGACCCTTCCAATCTCCATACTGTGGTGGGTTTACACAGGTAAACAGGTGAACTCCATGGCCACCGCTCCTTTACTTCCCCACCTACAAGGAAAAGGGGGGAAAAATATAATGAAAAGAGCTCAAGGCTTGGGGTAGAACAGGAGGTCACCCACCAAATATCCTCATGGGTACCAATTATCATCACAGGCAAGACAGACTTAGCATAGGCAAATTGATATATTTTATTGCTTACCCGTGACGGACTACAACCTTGAGGAAATACAAGCAAACTAAAAATACCATTCCCCCCATCCAGCCTCTTGTAACTCCTTCTCCTGGGTGGAACAGGAGAATTGGGAATTGCAGTCAGTCCCTGACATTGTTTCCACTGCTCCTTGATGGTCAGTCTCTGCCCTCTCTGGGTCCCTCCTGTGGGATGCCCTCCTTCACAAATGAATCCTGCGTGGGCCATAAACAGTTCAGATAATGACAGATATGACTGGATCATGATAAAATAAAGTTGTTATAAGCAATATATCAGCTTCATAGTTGCTGACCACAATGTTCATTTGTTGTTGGTGTAGTAGTTGTGTTTGGTCTCAGAACTGTGTTGGATAGCACATTACATATTGTGTGTGTTCCCTGTTGTGCTGTTTATCCTTTGTGGGGGCTGGTTTATGGTTATTAGTTTACTGCCTAACACTGCCTTATGTTGTGATAAAATTACTGGTTATGAGACAAATCTGGTAGTTGTACTCAGCATTGCTGTCACCTCCATGCTTGAGGAACTTTCTCTCAGAAGCTATTTATAATTAACAATCTTTACGTTTCTCCTCAGGGAGCCAATCTATGGAAGGGATGAGGGGGAACACTTCTTCCCACATCTAGTTACAATAGCTCTTCAAAATTTGGAATCCTTGGGATGTTCAAACCAGCCTGTACATATTGTTTTGTGTCCTGAATGTGTTTCCGGTTTTGTTTAAGGTCAGAGTAAACTATTTCAGAATGCCACACAATGATCTGCCCTGAGGCAGGATAATTATGAGGGGCAGGGTGTGTGGGAGGATATGGGCAGGCACCTAGAACTGTGGGCACCTCCAATGCTTTCTAACTTCACCCCTGAAGAAGTGCAAAATCATAAAAAATAAATAAAATAAAATAAAATAAAATAAAAATAGAATCCTGACAATTCCAGAGTGACAGAAATCACTGTGATGTGCTGGTGCTTAGATTGCTGAGTTGCAATCTACACAACTCCAATCCCTGTGACTGGGCTAGAGAACCAACCTGTGCCTGTATCAGTCAAATATATACATGTGAATAAAATCAAATCAGGAAAGAAGCTCCTACTCCTAGAGGGAAGGAGGAAGAAGAAGATGATGCAGGCTCCTCCCAAGTAAAGCCATGAGAGAAATGTGTGGATGAAGACAGAGATAACATAAAAGGAGCAGTAAGCATCTGATCACTATTCCTTGGGGAGCTGTGAGATGTGTGATTAGATTTCAGCCATCATCTAGGCCAGCACATTGTCACCTGGCTGCTCTGATACGTGGATAACAGGGCCGGTAGCCTGGACTTAGAGGGCAGGGAAGCCAAGCAGCTGGGATCCCTCCCCAGGGAAGGGGGCATTGACAAAGCAATTGCAAAGGGGGCATAAATCCTCCCTGTCTTGAGGTAACTCCTGTCAGGTGTAAAGGAAAGGTATCCCTTCAAGGAAGATGTTGTATGTCACCCAGGCAAATGGACAACCAGGGAGAGAGGCAGCCCATATCTGATGCAATTGGCCATGCTGGAGGTGATTTATGGTGATTTATGCACATTCAACAGTTTTCTACCTTGCCCGGTGCCTCACAGGATCCTTCAGTTGTGGGGTTGCTGAGGGTCAACGTGCCAGTAGCTACCCAAATGGTGCACCAGTGGCAATATGGCACCACCCAAGATTCCCTGATTCCCATATGTATGCTGATTCATCAACTGCAGAGCCAAGGACTGATCAGCAAAATTTGTTCACCTTTAATAATCCCATAGGGTCAGTGCAAACATGTAATGGAGATCTGAGACTAACGGTGGAGTATTGTGTCTAGAATGAAGTCACACCAAATTCAACAGATCATCTATAGTCTTCTCTCCTTATAGTCTTAGCTCTAAGAGCATTTAAATGATCTCTTACAGCACCTGAATGCTGCTGTCTGATCCCTTCCTGGGATCAAAAGGAGCCAGTACCTCCAGGCCAGAACACTCTCCCTGTACCCTTGGATGCAGGCCCCTAGGTCCCATGGACTGTTAAGGGTGCAGTTTGCAAAGTAACCATGGATTTTATCCCCACCCACCACCTCTTGTACCCCTGCAGAGTCCTGCCTCAAGGCACAAAGGACAGGGAGACCTGGCTGGTGAGAGCTGAGGCCCTGTGGAGATGACCGAGACACAACAGCCATTACAGCCAAGGGTCACGTAGAAGAGAAATGGAAAAAGAGAACATTTAAAAGAGAACAGAATAGGTTTAGCTCTCCCTGTGACACATGACTCCTTTTGCTCTGCTGACAGCCTCTGCATGCTGCTCTGAACATAAGGAGTACGGACAGGCTCAGTTGTCCTACATATGGCATCTGCTGCCATTTCAGCTGGCCCAAGGAATGCCCCATCAGACCAGAGGATCAACCTCAAATTTCAGCAGGTATTTCCATCTGAACAGCTCCTGCCTGTCCTCCATCTCCACTAAGGAGCTATTGTGGCTCAGTAATTCGCATTAAGGTGCCTATGTTGTGGACACCTGAACTGAGGCCTGAGGAATCCCAGCTCCTGTGGGTCTGTGGCAGATATGGGAGGGAGCTCAGATCCCTTTCTAGCCCCAGGAATAACAACCTGCATGAGATGCCTTGACTGACTGCTGAATTCTTTCCTTCAGTGGGGATGAAGGAGATCAGTCCCTGACCATGACTTCATGCCAAAGTAATACTGGGACAAGAAGATGTGATTGTAACACTTAATTGGTTTTCTGTAAGGAGAAATGACACTGGTGTGAAGAAGTGTGTGTGCCCAGGTGAGGGAGGGAGCCCAAGGGATTCCTTCAGGCTGTTTCCCTGGAAGGTTTCCCTGCAGCCCCAGGGCCATGTGCAGGGATCCTGGTTGGGGGCAGAGCAAGGGAGGCCTTGGGCTGGGCCTCTGCTGCTGAGCTGGGCCGGGCTCCTGGGCCCAAGGGGAGCTCCTGGCAAGCGGGCAGCGCTGCAGAGAGACAGCTCTGCCCAGGAGCAGCTCCTGTGCACAGCGCAGCAGGGCTGGGGGCACTGCCTGCAGAGACACAGTGCTTAAAGGCAGGCAGAAGTGGCAGCATGCCCACAGCTCCCTGCGGGAGAAGACTTCCCAGCCCTGCAGCCGGTAAGTGTCTGGCTGGAGGGCAATGCAGCCGCAGTTCGTGGAGGCAGGAGAAGCCGGGGGTGCAGGCAGGGGTGTCCAGGGCTGTGGTGCAGAGCAGGGTCCCTGCTGTGCCCCAGGGGCTGTGTGGTGGGGCAGGGCCTCTGCCGCCTGCCAGGCTCAGCACTCAGCCTGCCCGGGGAGCTGCCCAGGGCGCTGCGGGGAGAAGCTGCGGGTGGAAGGAGCCCCCTTGGCATGCTGCTGCTGCTGGGAGGCTTCTGCCTGGGGCAGCCTGCTCACAGCTCCACAGCACAACCAGCGTGTATCTAAAGGGTCTTTGCGAGAGCCGGGATAAAGTAGGGGATTTCAGCTTCAGTCACAGCTTTTCTGAGCCTCCTGAACTTCCAATCTTCTCTACTTGCCTCAGTTGTAATAGAAATATTTGCTGTTAATTCCAGGAAGTGCCTAAGACTCCATGATGGCTGAGAGGTTACAAGGATCTTTTCCTTCCCCTCAGCCCATAGAAAGCTCCACCACCACATGTGCAGTGTCAGCAGGGTCTGTGTGACCTGGGCTCTAGGACATGTCCCCAGCGAGCTGCCCCTGGGCAGAGCCCTGCTGCCAGGAGGTGTCTGCAGGGCAGAGCTGAGCTCCCAGCTCTGATGGGGTGGGGGCTGTGAGCTGCAGGCAGGAGGCGTGGGGACAGAGACCCAGCTGCAGGCAGGGACAGCTGCAGGCAGCAGAGCCATGGGCAGGGAATGACAGGGAGCTGTTCCCAGAAACTACATGGCAGAAGGGAATTTGGCCAAATCCGTTCCATCCCAGTACTGCTGATGCTTTCCATTGCCTTGACTGCCAACCAGCAAAGCCTCTGCCCCCACAGCTATGGGATCTCATGCTTTGTTGTCCCCTTGGCAGCAGGACCCTCAGAACAAAGAACACCCTCCCAAGTACCGATGTCTCACTCCATTTCCTGCATCCCTCACTAGGAACCCTGGGCCATTTTTCTGTTTCCCCTCCCATCCATCCTGCCCTTGCTGTTCCCCTCAGATTCCCTCGGGAGTGGGTTTAAAGATAGAGCTCAAACACCAGAATACTGAGTCCTGCTCTGGATGTGCATCCCTGGGAGCAGAGTGCCCAAGCTATTCTAGCCAAAATGGCTCTGGTCCCAGCCTAGTGCTGGGAAATAATCTGTCTCTGTTCAGGTCACTGTGGTTTATGAACGTCCAGCAGAGGTTTTCCTGGAGTTATCCTGCTGTAGGATGTTGAACAGCCCCTCTGAATTATAGGTACACTGCATCTGAATGAAACTATGAATTTAAGAATGGGTCACCACCTTTCCCAGCAGTGCTGAATCCGATGGAGCTCATGTGCAGAGGTCGTGGCTCCAAACAGTGCTCAGCCAGCACAAACCAGAGCTTCATCCAGAAAGGAGAATGAAGATGCTGCTGAGAAAGCGCATATTTGCGGAGGTGGGTGAGAAGGGAAGGGTGTTGCTGAAAGGACAGAGATTTGCTCAAAGAAGTCTGCCCAAAGTTTTCCATGTGCTTTTCTCTTTGGACAGGCCCCAAGGCCAAGAGGCATCAGATGTCCAACAACAGCTCCATCACCGAGTTCCTCCTCCTGCCATTCGCAGACACACGGGAGCTGCAGCTCCTGCACTTTGCACTCTTCCTGGGCATCTACCTGGCTGCCCTCCTGGGCAACGGCCTCATCCTCACTGCCGTAGCCTGCGACCACCACCTCCACACCCCCATGTACTTCTTCCTCCTCAACCTTGCCCTCCTTGACCTGGGCTGCATCTCCACCACTGTCCCCAAAGCCATGGCCAATTCCCTCTGGGACTCCAGGGCCATCTCCTACTCAGGATGTGTTATACAGGTCTTTCTCATTGTCGTCTTGTTTTCAACAGAGCTTTCTGTTCTCACCATCATGTCCTATGACCGCTATGTTGCCATCTGCAAGCCCCTGCACTATGGGACCCTCCTGGGCAGCAGAGCTTGTGCCCAGATGGCAGCAGCTGCCTGGGGCAGTGGGGTTCTCCATGCTGTGCTGCACACTGCCAATACATTTTCCCTGCCCCTCTGCCAAGGCAATGCCTTGGACCAATTCTTCTGTGAAATCCCCCAGATCCTCAAACTCTCCTGCTCACACTCATACCTCAGGGAAATTTGGGTACTTATGGTTGCTATCTGTTTAGCATTTGGCTGTTTTGTTTTCATTCTTTTTTCCTATGTGTGGATCTTCAGGGCTGTGCTGAGGATGCCCTCTAGGCAGGGTCAGCTCAAAGCCTTCTCCACGTGCCTCCCTCACCTGTTTGTGGTCTCCCTCTTTGTCATCTCTGGCTTTTTTGCCTATCTGAAGCCCCCTTCTATCTCCTCCCCAACCCTGGATCTTTTGGTGGCAGTTCTGTACTCGGTGGTGCCCCAAACATTCAATCCCCTCATTTACAGCATGAGAAACAAGGAGCTCAAGGGTGCTATTAGGAAAGGAATATCAAGGATATTTCTGAATGGTGATAAACTTCCCCTCTTTCTCCACAAATGACTTCCTGGATATAATTTGAATGCCTGGTACTTATTTTATTAAGAATATTGGTATTTTTATCTTTATCCTTAGTTTCATTTCCATTTACTTAGAAAAAAAAGGCTTATTATTCATCCAGCATCTCCTGAAGTATTAAACTGCTCTGTTTACTCTGCACAGTTTTTCCCTCCCTGCATGTCAGCATCAACTCTCCTTTAGCATCTGCTTAATAAAACAGCATCTCTCCAATGCACTGCCTGAAATCCTGCCTCTTCTTTCAAAGCTGGTGTCAGCAATAGGTCTGAGCATTGCAGTGGTTTCACACTGATGGACAGCTGAACTCCACCACACCACTCTTTCACCCCTGCTCCTGAAAGGTACAGACAAAGAAAATGGAGTTGGAAAGGGCTGCTGTGTTTATACAAGGGACAGGGAGATGACTCATCAATTGCAGTCATGGAAGCAGACCCTGTAGGGAGATTAAGGTAATATTTATTAACAGACTGAAGCAGTGAGAAAAAAAAACAAAAAAGAAAAATAAAAAGTGAACTAAAATGATTCAAAAGATATCCACCCTTCTCTCCTCCTCTATCTGCTGTCAGCTGTCAAAAACTGCAAGTCCTGGGCTTAGGGAGGGAGGAAGTGGGGGGCTGGAGAGGGCTGGTGGCTGCTGTGAGAGCCCTTCCTGAGTGTCCCACTGGGCTCAGGGGACAATGGGGTGGCCAGGGCTCTTGGGTCCTGATGCTAGGGCTGCTCTGAGCCCAAAGGCTGCTTTAATCACTGCTCTGTGTATCCTCATAAAGATGGAAAATCCAGGGCCAGATTTCCCTGGGAGATATCAGATCATGTCCTGGGTGCTGAGATGCCATCCTTGGATGGCCACAGCTCTGGTGCTGAACCCCTCCCATTTGCCTTCTATTGTGGTTTTACTCTGCTAAGCAGCTCAACTCCACCACAACCTCTCTCTAACTCCTTCTTCTCAAAGGAAAAGGGGGAGAAAATATGATGAAAAGAGCTCAGGGCTTGTTCTCCTAGTAAGATCAGGAGATCAGCCACCAAGTGTAACAAAACCATAGTGTAATAGAATCATTAAGGTTGGAAAAGACTTCCAAGATCATTTGGTCCAACTGCAACCCCCTGTATTGTCACAGTCACCAGTTATTGTCATGGGCAAAAATGAATGAGCGTAGGGAAACTAATATAATTTGTTGCCTATCACCAGCAAACTAGAATAATGAGGAGCTACAAGCAAACTAAAACCCACCTTGCCCTCCATACATCCTCTTCTCCTTACACCCCCAAATAGCTCAGGGGAATAGGGAATGGGGGCTGCGGTCAGTCCATGATGCTTCATCTCCACCGCTTCTTCAGGGTCACTATCTGCCCCTGCTCCAGCATGGGATCCCTCCCACGGGATGCTGTCCTATCCAAACTGATCCTGTGTGCGCTTCCCCCCAGGCAGCAGCTCTTACATGGGTGCGTAATGTTGGGGTCCATCTGTCAGGAGCAGACTGTTGTCCCCCACAGGCAGCAGCTCCCCCCAGATCCCCTGCTCCTATAGGGGCTCTCCATGGTCCGCAGCCTCCTCCAGACCAAAGCCACCTGCTCCACTGGGGGCTCCTCCACAGGCTGTGGTGTGGAGATCTATATAGAGTCAGAATGCACACAAAGGTCTTTGAATTAAATAATTAATTATAGAACTCTGCAGAGTCAGGTTTCTTGGTGAACGTTTGTAAAGCAAGCATACATCTAGCTTGAATCACCATTTTTTACACACAGCAAACTTGAGAAACTCTCTCTCTGGCTACTTCTAATTGGCTGTTTCAGCTTTTCCTAACTTACCTCTACTGAGTTTGTGCATTACAGAGGACCAGGGACAGGGGGAGGAAGGGTATTGGGAGGCAGGTGGGGAAAACACCATATTCCACATTAACATACATTACCATTTTTACTGGTGTGATTTTTAATAGGTTAATGACCCTTAATGAGCAAAAGGTCAGTCTGGAATCTTCCTGCAGTTGTTTTTCTCCTTTTTGTTTTTTATCTTCCATCCCTTATCTCCTTTGCTTCTGATATCTCAAGGCTACCTGTCTCCCTGTTTTCTTTAGGTTTCACAGAATCTTGGAATGGCCAAGGTTAGAAGGGACCTCTGAAGATCATCTAGTCCAACCCCCCTGCCAAGCAGGATCACCGAGAACGCATTGCACAGGATGGCATCCAGGTGAGTTTTGAATATCTCCAGAGAGGAAGACTCCACCACCTCTCTGTGAAAGTGTCACTCTCACAGTAAAGAAGTGCTCCCTCATATACAGTTGGAACCTCCTGTGCTTCAGTTTGTGCCCGTTGCCTCTTGTCCTGTCACTGGGTACAACTGAGAAGAGTATGGTTCCATCCTCCTGACGCCCTCCCCTCAGATATTTATACACATGGATGAGGTATCCCCTCAGTCTTCTCCTCTCCTAAACAGGCCCATTAATCTAATGCTCCAGTCCTCTAATCAGCTTAGTAGCCCTCCTCTGGACTCTCTCCAGTAGTTCCATGTCCCTCTTGTCCTGGGGAGCCCAGACCTGGACACAGGACTGCAGGTGTGGCCTCACCACAACTGAGTAGAGGGGGAGGATCACCTCCCTTACCTGCTGGCAACACTCTTCCGAATGCACCCCAGGATCCTGTTGGCCTTCTTGGCCACAAGGGCACACTGCTGGCTCGTGCTCAGCCTGCCGTCCCCCAGGACTCTCAGGTGCTTCCCTGCAGAGCTGCTCTCCAGCAGGTCACCCCCACAGCCTGTTCTGATACTTGGGGTTATTCCTCCCCAGGAACTTTCCATATGGAGTTTGCTTGTTCATTTGTTTGATTTTCCTTTCTGGCTTTTTGATAATGTTGCCTACACAGAAATGCCCTTCTCCATTCCCTTGTATCTAAGTATTCCCATCTGTGTGATCCATGGTTTCTCTAAACAATGAAACAGGCTCTCTGTGTATTTAAACCAAACAAATCTTGGTCTAAGACCCATTCTCAGCAGATCAGGAATGAATGGAAACTGGGGCTGTGGTGGCAATGCCCAAAGCCCTGCAGCAGCCTGCAGTGAGCACTGCCGTGGGGCCAGCCCAGCCTGGGAGGTGGACAGAGGACAAGGAGCTGGGAGAGCTGGGGGCCAGCTGGGCCAGGCTGGAAGCTGCCCAGCAGAGAGAAACATCTGTGTTGAGCTGGGATGTGCAGCCACGCAAGGGGAGGACACGCACTGCTGGCTTTGGGTCGTGTGGCAGGGATGGAAGACAGGCTGGTGCAGGAGGGAGGAGGCCGGGCTGTGCCCATCAGGCACAGACAGAGCAGGAAGGTGGCCCAGGGCTTTCGTCACCTCTTGTCATCCATGTCCAGACCTGGCTGCTCCCCCCAGGTTTAGGGGTGCATTTGGCTGCCAGGCCATCTCCATCCTTGTGCCAGGCTCAGGGCCTGTGTCAGGGGAACAGCCAGCCCTGCTGGCGTCTGTCCTGGCCCAGAGCCCTGAAGACTTGGAGCAGGGCTGTCTGCAGAGGCTCCCGTGGGATGTGGATGGGTCAGGGCAGGGGCCGGGTGTGGCATAATGACCACACGGACACCAGGGTTCTTTTAGGATCTGTAACTGCTACATCTTTATTGATGACATAACTTCAGCTATCCCTTATCGAGGACAGGCTCCCTTCTTATACCATTTGCCCCCCAGCAGTACTTTTCCACTAACTATTCATTGGTCAACAACTTTGCCCTGCAACAGCAAACACCCAGCAACTTCCATGCCTTAAGGGCTGGAGAACAAGCAACCCCAGACAACAAGGGGTCTCCTGAATCACCCTTCTTTGTTCCCTCTAAACTCTTCACATTCCTGATGGTCTCATCATTAAGAGTCCGATGTTATCACCAACCATGGGGCTTGTCGACCCCCATGGCCACACTCCCACAGCTGGGGGCTGGAGGGGGATGCAAACGCAGGAGGGCCATGGCAGGAGGGGACCCCAAGTGTGCCATTGGGATTGTAATAGCAGGACTTGACCCAACCCTGAATGTGCATTGCCATGTGCGTTGCCTTGGCAGCATGGCTGTGGGACCATTTGTGGAGCAGTGGGGCTGGGCCGCTGCAGGGATAGGGCACTGAGATGGGCCATGAAGGATCTGCCAGGGGGTGACAGCAAGGACAGGCTCCAAAAAAGAAACTTACTTATCTTACCTTTGTGGTGGACATATGCTTTTAGGAAAGGCAAAGCTCACCTAGAGTTGGTGTCTGCAGGAATATCCAGCCATGTGTACACAAAGACACAATCTTTTAAGCACACATGGATGTGCACACGCAGGCGGGTATGGCTGAGCACACCCAGACCAACTGCAACTGGAAGAAGGCAGGACAGAGAGATGCGATCAGGTACAGGGTATCTGGAGTCTCTAGAGCAAGGACCAGACCTCTGGTCTCCACTGCTCCTCTTCATCTCTCTGTGCCATTTGCCCATCACTCACATCTCTGCCCACCAAGGGCATGTGAGATACTGCTGTCTCTCACAGCCCTGCCTGTAATCTGCTCCTTTCTCGTGCTGTGCTTTGTCACACCCAGCACTTTCTTGTGCCTTTTCCCACAGGCTCCCCCCCCATGTCCAGCTGGCATCACTGCAGGGCAGCCCTCCCCAGGGCACAGGCATCAGCCTTCAACTTCCACAGCTGTTGCTCTTGATGGCCTCCTGAGGCCTGCCTGCTCCTGGCCCATCGCACTGTTGTGAGGAGGTGACCTCAGCAGCAGCAGCCCAGCCATGGTGGCTCGACAGAGCTGTCCCCTGTCAGAGCTGCCGCCTGTGTCCCATGGGGTTTGTGATGCACTCGATGACATCGCCGTGTCTGCCTGCCTGCCACCAGGCAGTCAGGTCACTGCAAGTAGGAATGGCATCACAACCCACCTCCCAGCCGTGTCACTGGGACTTTCCTCCATGTGTCCCCTTTCCCCAACTCCCAGCACTTCTGGGTTGGTTTCCTGATAGTTTGGGCGATATAAAACTCTAGAATCCCATCCACTTGCCTGTGAGTCTCCCAGTTATCTATATGTATGCAGTAACTGTGTATATACTTTTCCATTTACTTGCACATATATCTGTAGTTACAGATGGAGCTATACAAATATATATTTCTATGCATACAGAAAGATGTGAATATTCCCACCAAGAAAGGCAAATAATACAGTTATGATTGGAACAACTTTAGCCATCTGAAGCATTTCATGAAACATTTTCACTCTGGTTTCCTCTAACACGCAGGAGAGAGTGACATGCCATGGAAAAGATCCTCCTTGAAGCAATGTCAAGGTACATGCAAGACAAAGAGGTGATCCGAGAGAGCCAGCACGTTTTCATCAAGGGTAAATCGTGCCTGACCAATCTGGTGGCTTTCTACTATGGAGTGATTGCATCAGTTGAAAAAGGAAGATCAATCGATGTCATCTTCCTGGACTTCTGCAAGGCCTTTGACGTGATCCCACATTACATCCTGCTCTCCAAATCGGAGAGGTATGGATTTGATGGGTGCACCATTCAGTGGATAAGGAATTGGCTTAAACTCACACCCAGAGAATGGTGGTCAATGGCTCTATGTCCGAGTGCAGGCTGGTGATGAGTGGTGTCCCTCAGGGGTCTGTCCTGGGACCAGTACTGTTCAGTATCTTTATCTATGACATAGACAGTAGGACCGAGTGCACCCTCAGCAAATTTGCAGATGACACCAAACTGAATGGTGCTGTTGATATGACAGAAGGAAGGGATGACCTCCAAAGGGACTTGGACACACTTGAGAAGTGGGCCCATGTGAACCTAATGAGATTCAACACATCTAAGTGCAAGGTGCTGCACCTGGGCCGAGGCAATCCTGGGCATGAGTACAGGCTGGGAGAAGAACTCATTGAGAGTAGCCCTGCAGAGAAGGACTTGGGGGTTCTGTTAGATGAAAAGCTTGATGTGAGTCGGCAGTGTGTGCTTGTGGGCCAGAAGTCCAACTGTGTCCTGGGCTGTATCAAGAAATGAGCAGCCAGCAGGTGGAGGGAGGTGATTGTCCCCCTCTACTCTGTCCTTGTGAGGCCCAACTGTGTAATTGTACTTCTATTTGTCATTTCTATTCTATGTCAATCTTTTCTTGTATAGCCAACCCTTGGAAGGTGCACCTCATTGGAGGCAACTTGGATTTGGCTCACTGTTGAGGTCTGTGGGGTTTGTTTGTTAGCTTGGTTGGTGTTAGATGTTAACAACAAAACCAACAACAAAAACTGTGTCAGTGTGCAACCAGTTGAATGAGGAACAGAGGTGGGAATGGGTGCAAAGGAGCTGTAACAACAACCTGCAGAATACAGTATAGAAGTCTGGTGTAAGGAAAAGTGATGCAAGTCCCAGGTGGCTGATGAGAGAAGTGGTGGGGACGGGGAGGTGAGCAGCAAGGCTGACCACACAGTCTAGAACATCAAGGAACTGTTTTCTACCTCTCCAGACCTCCTTAGGAGGCAGATTGGATCCATTACAAATAAAGAATGATGGTATCCGTTCTTCTGAAAACTCTAAACTAATGGAAAATAATCTTAAAGAAGGAAAATGCACCTAGAAATCTGGTAATTGAATGCTTTCTCTTTAAATTGCATTCTTGAAACCTCACTAATTAACTGCACAAGTCTTGGAGACTGGATGAAAATGGCTGAATGGTAAGGAGCCCCATGGTGCATTTGATGCTGAGTCCATAAACTTCAGGTAGTGAGAGGAGAATGATGTAACTGCAGGAGAAGTAAAAGTCAGAAGGAAACTTTGAAGTGTCTAGGAGCATTAATGGGCCCCAGTGAGGGTCATTACTGACAAAGCCTCCCCATGGACTTGTTAGAGCAGACAATTGGAGGCCATGATTGCAGGTAGACAAAGGCACTGGGCAGGAGACTGCTGCTGAGTAAAGGCCTTGGTTTGTTTGGTGAAGCAGAAAGGCCAAGCCCTGGCCCCCAGCCCCTGGGCAGGGAGGTTCTGTCCCTCACCCATGGCTCAGGGCTCTTCCTGGGGCAGTGGGATGTGGGGTGTGTGATGCTGTGTTAAGGACAATGCTATGACACCTGCTGGCCTCCCCACTGGGTTGCAAGGAGGCAACAAGGCCCCAGTGTCATGAGCACAGCATGTGTCCTCGTTAGCCTCAGTAGCAGAGACAACTGCCATAACCAGGGGGACAAAGACCTTGGTGTTGCTGGGGCCTTGCAGCCTTGCCAGTGCTCTTGGTATTCTCCACCACAGGCTGTCCTGCACTGTCCTATCCCTGCCCCCAAATCGCCCTTCAAGCAGGTGTCCTAACCCATCAGCCTTCTGGTACACTGTGAGCTGATCAGACAGATGAAACCTTACCAGCATCTTCCAATCCACATACCTGCTGCTGGCCTTCCAGCTTCTCAGGGAGATGTGACCAAGCTGTGTGCCTGTTGCTGTCCCACCGTATAATTAGGCAGAAGGGACTTGAAAACCCACACTCAAGGCCTCTTCTTGAATGGGGCCTATCAAGCTCTGTTGTAGTTAGATTCCAGGGGCTGAAGCTGATTGGTTCAGTTTAGCAAAGAGCAGACTATATGTATATATATAATTACATTTATATATATATATATATATGTATAAACTAAGCAAGCTTTATTATGAGCTATTTGCATACATACAGACCCCAGGGCGATGACACTGGTACCGATGAGCACGGTCGTTTTCCCAGTCAATGATGTACTAGAGGAAGGAGTCAGTAGGCATACTGCTTGAACTGTTGTCCCCACTGAGGCAATGTTGTCCTTGATAGTGCATCACATCTCTCTCCTCTGGTGGAGTACTCATTTTATCCCCTCCTATCCAGTAGCTGTTCTGACATGTGGGGCCAAAACATGTTACAACGGCCATCATGCTCCTCCTTGATGTTGTATAATCACGACTACAAATGCACATGTGCACCATTTGAGTTGGTGTTGAACTGGCTCCATGAAAGTTGTTACTTCATCCATCATTATCTTCCCCTGCTGTCCTCTGGTCAGCTTTTCCAGCTGCAAGTGTCATGTGTACAAGCTAAGCTATAAACTTTCTCCAGCCTTGCCACAGTCTTGCCAGCATTGTCTCAATCATCTAATTGACACAAATTACTACGCCATGTATCACAAACTGCTTCAAATATACACTCTTCAGAGGATCTACTGTGTTCGTAGTAACACATGATGTACATGTATCTCTACCTCTGCTCTCTCCTAATTCCAAGATTTAATAAAGACATTCAACAGTGTTGACCCAAGTGCTGATCACTGAGGGATACTGCTAGGAACTGTCTGGCAGGAGAACTTTGCACCACAGATGACACCTGGACCTGATTGTCCAGCATGCTTCCCACCCACAGCCTCATCCATTTGTTAAGTCCACATAGCACCAACCAGGCTAGAAGAAGTCTCTGGAAGACAATGTCAAAAGCCTTCCTAAAGTGCACGTAGACAGCATCCCTTTCTTTCCCCTCACCTATGGGTTCAGCAATCCCGTTTTTGTCCAAGTGCCTGGAGGTGGCTGTAGCTTGGTCCATCACCTTCTGAGGGACTGAGGTGAGGCTGACCAGCCTGAATTCTCCCCACCCTCCTCTGTCCTCTTCCAGAAGAAAGGTTTGATGTCATTCCAAGTCTCCAGAAAGCTCTCTGGTCCCTCTGGCACATTTCCTGACACAGTCCAAAAAGGCAGGGGAGGGTGATGCAATAGACAGGGGCATTTGCAATGAACCTGTGTAGGGCAGGTGAGATGGATCTCATGGGGATGGTGGGGATTGTTCATGGCATCATACATGGAAGCATCAGGGCTTTGTGAGGCGTCCATGTTTGAGCTGGCCTTCTGCACTTCTCGTACACAGAACGGTATTCAGAGACACAAGTCCTTCCTTTGCACACCCAAAGGCAGGGCATTGCAATGATTGTGGTGTCTCTCTGGCTCCTTCTGCCTCTCCTAGAGTCTGGGGGGCATCTCAGCCCTGTGGTGCATTGCCCTTCTGGGTACTCGTTTGAGATACCCTATGGCATGAGGTATGGACACAGACTGAAGACATTAGTGCTCACTCAGGTTATCCTCAGCACATTACAGAATCATAGAATCATTAAAGTTGCAAAACACCTCCAAGACCATCTGGTCCAACCACAGCAAAATCAAATGATCGGGAGTAGAGCAAAAGCAAAAGCAAAAAGCAGCCAATGAGAAGTGATCTTGCAGAAGTTGCGCCCTTATGTGCCCAAGTGGCATGGACAGTGCTGGTTTCCCTCTCTAATGTGGAAAAGGCTGGGTCACCTTCTCAAGAGAGAATTTTTGCCAGGAAGAAGTGCTTTTCTGTGACTCCTCTTTCTGCACAGCAGAATGACAAAAAGACAAACATTTCATCAAAGCTTTTCATACAGGCCCTGCTGCAGACAGGAAGCCTCACCGTGAGCTCTGGAGGGAACCCAGAAGACTGTAACTAGCACCAGGAAGATCCAGCAAGCTCAAGATATCTTCTATAGAGTAGAAAATTTTTGAAATCATGAATTGGAAAGAATTCATGTCTGTGAGTGAAGGAGAAAGACATATGTTATGTCAACATGGCAGTGCTGAAGGCCCTTACAAAATCAGAGATGATGAAGTTTCGTTTTGGCATTTGTGCCTTGGCCTAGGAGGTGGGGAATGCCCAGTGCTGGGGCGTCTGTGCTCAGCTGTACCCTGTGAGTTGACCTTGCTCTCTTCCCCTCTGTCACTCTCCACACTTGGATGGACACATGAAACATCCACAATCCTGGAGGATGCATGAACCTCCTGGAGTGATGTCCCTTTATTGCAGGGGGACAGTGAAATACATGAGATGCAGGGAGAGAGCAGAGTGTGTGTAGCAGTGAGTGTGTATGAACGTAAATGATTCCATAATTCTATAGAGAGCATGGTCAATGGGGCATAGGGCACCCTCAGCAGGTTGCTGAGGACACAAAACTGGGAGAAGTGGTTGATAGAGAAGAAGGGTGTTCTTCCATCCAGACAGACCTCAGCATGCTGGGGAACTGGAACCTCAGGAATCCAGGGAAAAGGAAGTCCTTCCCATAGTGAGAAATAAGTCCTGCACCTGTACAGGCTGGGGAGGGACTGATGAAGAGACAAGGACCTTGGGGTACTGGTAGACAGCAAGCTGACCATGAGCCAGCAGGCTGCCCTTGTGTCAAGGGTGGCCAACAGCCTCCTGGACTGCATTAGACAGAGCATTGCCAGCAGGTCAAAGGAGGTGGTCCTTCCACTCTGCTCAGCACTCTAATGCCATTTTTGCAGTCCTATGTCTGTTGCTGGGCTTGGAAGTACAAGGACATGGGTTGAGAGAGCTGGTACTATTCAGCTTGGAGAAGAGACCGTTCCGAGGGTGTTCTTGTCAATGTATATACATGTCTGACAAAAGGACAGGATAAGGGAACCAGGATGTTCTCAGGGTGGCTGAGCAGCAGGACAAGAGGCAATGGCCACTAACTGACCCTAAGAAAACTTCTCTTTACTGTAGGTGACTGACGAACATTGCCCAGAGAGATACTGCAGCTTCCATCCTTGGGGATGTTCTAAACACTGCTGGACCCTGTCCTGGCCAACCTGCTCCAGCTGGCCATGCTTGAGTAGGAAGCGCTTGAACTAGACAGTCTCCATAGGCCTCTTCCAACCCCCATTATTTTGTGATTCTGTAATGCCCAACAGTGTTTCTGAGAAATTTTCTGTGGTACCCTCATCCTCAATGAGTCCTGCAGCCCATGGATCAGAGCTGCATTTTGAGGATGAACATGGTCACTGGGTAGTGCTGAGGACAGGGCCAGACAGGGATTACAAAAGCCAGCAACGTCACAACACACAGAAGTGCCCATTACCCCTGGCTCCACTGTCCAGCCCCTTCCCCTGACAAGACTTAGGGTCACAAAGGACCTCTGGAGCTCTCTCGCACCATGGTCTGCTCAGAGCAGGGATAACTTAACTAAGAGATCGGATTGGTCAGTACTTTCTCCTGACCAAGTGTTAATTCACATTCATGGTGATTTATTTTCTCCTTAAAACCATTATAAATTTCTTTCTGCCTTCTTCAAGCCTAACTCTATTAGGTGTGGCTGGGATTGAGTTAACATTCTTATAGCAGCTTAAATAGTGCTTTTCTTTACATTTCTTCAAGGGCAAGAAGAAGGACCAATGAGACTTATAGGCTGGTCAGCCTCACCTTCTTCCCTATGAAGATAAGAGAGCAGCTCATCCTGTCAACCATTTACAGGCAAAGAAAGGACATGAAAGTCATTGGCAGTAGTAATCTGGATTCACCAAAGGGAAGTCATGCTTTAACAACTTGAAAACGTTCTATGATAAAATGACCAATACCTCAAGCATTCTGTGAAATTGTGTGATCTTGGACTAAGGTTCCTGTGACAGCTTCCCCTATCTGTTCATGCAACAACAAGCCAATTGGGATCTTGGGCTGAGGGTCCCATGTGCACAGTGATGGTCAACAGTTTCCCAAGCTAATAGAGTATCCACATTTTTGTCTATCAGAAAATTTCCAGCCCAGGTCAGCTCCTGTCTGATCTCTCCCCATTCCTCTTCTGATCAGGCCTGGTGCTCCTGGCCTCCTCCAAGTGCTCCTCACAGGACCCTGAGTGCTGCTCCGCAGAGAGAAGGGACCGTGATGCCCAAGGTGCTGGAGTTACTTTGTACCGGCTAAAATGGTCAAAGTAGGAAACACCCACAAGTGCACAAGAGTCCAGTCCTCATTCTGCAACACACCTCCCTGTGACCCCCACCCCTGAACCTATGGAAAACGAAGCACAGCCAAGACAATGGAGACTGCAATTCCTGAAGCTAATTCCTGCTTTCATAAGGAAAAAGAGACCAGCCTTCTGTTCCTGCAGTGAGGAGGCACCCTTTTATTAGAGATGCTCCTCAGGAAGACAGAAATAATGCCTTGATGACAACTGTACAGAAGGCCTTTGGGTTAGCAGGCACAGCAGGTTCATGCCTTTGGAGATGAGGGGTGGATAAATACATTTGTGTATTAACATGATCATCAGAATTTAAAAGAAAAAACGCACAGACCTTCCCTGGGGTAAAAGAAGGAAAAACCTGTCAGGAAACGTGGGCATCTTCCTGCTCCTGACTGTGAACCCATTGAATCAGTTTCCTGAGGGCATATTTGAGTTCCTGGTTCCTCAAGCTGTAGATGAGGGGGTTCACTGCTGGAGGAATCACTGAGTACAGAGCTTCCACCAGCAGATCCAGAGATGGAGAGGAGATGGAGGAGGGCTTCAGGTAGAAAAACATACACGTGCTGATAACCATAAAGACCACGGCCAAGTGAGGGAGGCACGTGGAAAAGGCTTTGTGCTGTCCCTGCTCAGAGGGCATCTGAAACACAATAGTGAAGATTTTAATGTAAGACAGGATAATGAAAACAAAACATCCTAGAGCAAGGACAAAACTGCTGGCAAACACCCCAACTTCCCGGAGACAGAAATATGAGCAGGACAGTTTGAAGATCTGGGGGATTTCACAGAAGAATTGGTCCACAGAATTGCCTTGGCAGAGGAGCAGGGAAAATGTATTGGCAGTGTACAGGACAGCATAGAGAACCCCACTGCCCTAGGCAGCTTCTGCCATCTGGGCACAAGCTCTGCTGCCCAGGAGGCTCCCGTAGTGCAGGGGCTTGCAGATGGCAATGTAGCGGTCGTAGGACATGACAGTGAGAAGAGAATATTCTGCTGAGATGAAAAATAGAAAGAGAAAGACCTGTGCAATACACCCATCATAGGAAATGTCCCTGGTGTCCCAGAGGGAATTGGCCATGGCTTCGGGGACAGTGGTGGAGATGCAGCCCAGGTCGAGGAGGGCAAGGTTGAGGAGGAAGAAGTACATGGGGGTGTGGAGGTGGTGGTCACAGGCTATGGCGGTGAGACTGAGGCCGTTGCCCAGGAGGGCAGACAGGTAGATGCCCAGGAAGAGCGCGAAGTGCAGGAGCTGCAGCTCCCGTGTGTCTGCAAATGGCAGGAGGAGGAACTCGGTGATGGAGCTGCTGTTGGACATCTGATGCCTCTGGACATGGGTCCTGTTCATGGAAGGAATTACAAGTGAAAAGTCAAACATGTACAACACCTATTGCATATCTTGTAGGAAGTGCCCTCCACACAACATCAAAGACATACCACCTCCTGCTCGATTCTGGAAGAAATTTGTAGTGCTCCTTGGCCAGAACTCTGACTGAGCTCTGTTGGCTAAGGCTCGGTCTGTCAGCAGGAGTCTGTGAGCAGAGCCCTTGGGCACTGGGGCATAAATGAACTGGGTGCAACTTCAGATGCCCACTGTCCAGGGACATCCTTCTCATTGCAGATCTGGAGGAGTAGGTCAAATAATCCTTCAAGAAACAACAAAATTGATGTTGTTGCTGGCTGTAGGCTGAGGTATCTAAAAGGTCTTTGTAAAGTGCGTCACTGAGCTGTATGTCTTTTACAGAGGAATGTTCTTGGAGCCTCAGTCTCTGACACAAACACTATAATTTCATTACTAACTGCATGGCTCCCCAGCAGGGCATGAAAATGTTAACTGATACTAAGGACAGTCTCATCCTGGAAGTAGCCCCTACCTTGAACACTGCCTTGACAAATCTAGTACAAAGATATCTGAATTCTCCCCCAGCACAAGGGAATCCAGAGCTCATGACCAAGTTCCCTCTAAATTATGGATGGAGATCAATTCTGTAGGCAGGAAAGGGACTAGTTATGGTCCTTTTAAGCCTCTTGTGAACGCTTAGGTGTCACAACCTCTACTCTGAAAAAATAACCTCTATTTCTATTCCCAGTGAGCTGAAGAAGAGAAAATTGAAAGCAGAGAGTCTGGAAACCTAAGCCTGAAGCAGGAATTCCCCACCTTCTCTGTGTTCTTGCGAAGCCCCCTTGGATACACCCTGGTTGTGCTGTGGAGCTGAGAGCAGGCTGCCCCAGGCAGCAGCCTCCCACCAGCAGCAGGACCCTGCCCTGCCGGGGGGGCTCCTTCCACCCGCAGCTTCTCCCCGCAGCGCCCTGGGCAGCTCCCCGGGCAGGCTGAGTGCTGAGCCTGGCAGGCGGCAGAGGCCCTGCCCCGGCACACAGCCCCTGGGGCACAGCAGGGACCCTGCTCTGCACCACAGCCCTGGACACCCCTGCCTGCACCCCCGGCTTCTCCTGCCTCCAGGAACTGCGGCTGCATTGCCCTCCAGCCAGAGACTTACCGGGTGCAGGGCTGGGAAGTCTTCTCCCCCGGTGAGCTCTGGGCATGCTGCCACTTCTGCCTGCCTTTAAGCACTGTGTCTCTGCAGGCAGTGCCCCCAGCCCTGCTGCGCTGTGCAGAGGAGCTGCTCCTGGGCAGAGCTGTCTCTGTGCAGCGCTGCCCGCTTGCCAGGAGCTCCCCTTGGGCCCAGGAGCCCGGCCCAGCTCAGCAGCAGAGGCCCAGCCCAAGGCCTCCCTTGCTCTGCCCCCCACCAGGCTCCCTGCACATGGCCCTGGGGCTGCAGGGGAACCTGCTGGGAAACAGCCTGAAGGGATCCCTGGGCACACACACTTCTTAACAGCAGGCTCATTTCTCTGAGCAGAAAACCAATTGAGTGTAACAATCACATCTTCTCTGAGAATTAGTTTGTCATGGACATGTCCAAATGGCCTCATCCAACACCAGCAAGGTCTGTCTGCCTTTTATGCCCCGAGAGATGACTCTGCCTGGGTAGAAGAGGTGCTGGGTGGGAATAAAATCACTGGTGCTTTGCAAACTACATCCCTATAGTGCATGGGACAGTAGGGCTTTCATTGAAGAAATCTTGGTTGTGGCCAGGATGTTCTGGTTCATTATGATTCCAGGAGAAAGGCACAAGGCACTCTACATCTTGTGCGAGGATAGTTGGCACATTTTACACCCCCTTGCACTGCATTGACTGTGGCTCTACAACTCAGATGGGTGATGGAACACTTCATTGCTGTGCTGACACATCTGTGGCAGGATGTTCAGGGTCATTTTTGGAACTGTGCCTGAATCCCCCATCCCTCGGAGCCTGAACACTATAGCAGGAACAGGATGAACAGGTGGAGAAATGTGGGGAAATACCACAGTGTCTTCCTCACTCTGAGGAAGACAAAGAGTCAGAGAAAACCCTCAGAGCGCCTCATCCAGCTGTGCAGAGCCCCAGGGATGGGCACAGCTGGCCAGTCACTGGCAACCCCTCTGTCATGCAAGAGGCAAGGGGAGCATGCCCACAGAGATGCACCTCTCCTCTTCTGGGGCTTTGGTTGCAGACATGGCAGCTCATGCCCCGGACACCATGACCAGGTTGACATGACCCAGCAGTGTGCACTGGCAGCATAGACACAGGACCACGTGTATATGTGTGCAGCACAGTCCAGGGTGGTAGTCCGGCCTTCAGCATAGCACAGGCGCCAAAAATGAGAGACTTGGTCAAGCTACAAGAGAGAGCCCAGACTGGTGCAGAAGAGGAGTTCAGGCACCGTGAGGGGCTGCTGCATCCCAGGTGCCTTAATGCCCATCTTTTGAAAAAAGCCCAGCCCCAGGACAAGCCTCAAAACCAACCCTCCTGGAAGGGTTCCCAACAGAAGAAACATGTTGGAGCAGGGAGACAACGGTTCCTTCTGCATTGCTCCATTTCCTATATTCCATGGCCTTTGTCACCATTTGGAGATGTTCCTGGTAAATTTGTCAGGATCCTGTGGAAAAGAATTGGGCAGAAGGGAAGTGACTGTTTCTCAGGACAAGAAGGGAAATCTGTTGTCTCTCTCCTAGGCTGTGCCATCTCCATGCTGCTGACCTCATAGGCCTTCAAATGACTTGGGCTGATGTCACAGGGGGTGCACTGCATCACCAGGATATCGTCACTGCAGTGCCAGCACTTCCCTGCAAGGCCTGGTCCCTGCTGGGCACTGCTTGGGTGCTCCCCAGCGCTGTCCTTCTGTGGCCAGGAGTGGGGTCAGCAGGCTGCAAGCTTGCACTGGGCGACCCTCGCTGACGGGCGGAGGAGCAGGGGCACCTTGCAGAGGAGCTGTGCTTGAGGAGCCACGACGGGCATCCCTTGTCCTGAGCTGAGGGCCAGCAGCAAGCAAGATGGAGGGCTGCTGGAAGGTAACCATCACTTCTGGCCTGACTTCCATGTTCCAGGTGCTCCTGCAGCTCTCCTCCAAAGGTGAGGGTGTCAGGAGCCCCTTTCCAAGATGTGTCAAAGGGGTTGACAGCTGTCCAAAGCTGCAATTTCTGGGCTTTGGGGGGAGGCTGGACAAAGCTGGTGTCTGCTGCAAGAGCCCTGCCTGAGTGTCCATCTGGGCTCAGTGGACAATGTGGCAGTCAAGATTCCTGGGTCCCGATGCTAGGGCTGTCCTGAGCCCCATGGCTCCTCTGGGAATGGCTCAGCCTCCTTGTGATGGGGACAATCCAGGGCCAGGTTTCCCTGGGAGCTGGTGCCTCTTTGGGTTCTGCAGTCTCTGGGAGGAAGGACGTCCGGTGTCCCAGACACTGTTGTGGCCTGCAGCTCCCACAGGCCTCTCAGGAATGTGCCAGAAATGCCTCTGTTGGAAATCAAACCTTCCCCTTGTCCTCCTGTCCTTCAGGGGAACCTCTGCTCCTTCTCTTCTGTGCAGCCAGGCTGGCAGAGCATGTCCTGGATGCTGAGATGCCATCTGTGGACGGCCACAGCTCTGGTGCTGAACACTTCCCGTGCCCATACTGTGGCAGATTTACCCTGCTATGCGGGTGGGCTCCTCCACCACTATTCCCTCCCTCCCCCTTCAAAGAGAAAAAAGGGAAGAAGTTTTTTTTTGAGAGGTTATTTGGGGTCCCAGGATTTGGAGTTTTCTTCAGTGATAGCTCTCCGTGTGCTGTAGTCTCCTCCAGGCCATATCCACCTACTCCACTGGGAGCTCCTACACAGGCTGCAGCATCAAGATCTGCTCCACCATGGGACCCATGGGCTGCAGGGGAACAGCCCACTCCACCAGGGGAATCTCCATGGGCTTCAGAGGAATTTCTGGTGTCTGTAGTTTTGTTTGGTGTCAGAATTATGTTGGATAGCACATTACAAACTGTGAGTGTTCCTTGTGGTACTGTTTACCATTTCTGGGGGCTGGTTTAAGGTTATTGTTTACTGTCCTGTGTAACACTGTCTTATGGTATGATAAAATTATTGGATGTGAGACTGATCTGGTAGTTGTACTCAGCATTGCTGTCGCCACTGTACTTCAGGAACCATCTATGAGAAACTATTTTGCTCCTGTGAGGCCCCACTTGGAGTACTACATCCATGGCTGGGGACCTCAGTACAAAAAAAATGTTGAACTGTTAGAATGGGTCCACAGAAGAGCCACGAAGTTGGTCAGTAGGCTGGAGAACCTCTCCTATGAAGTAAGGCTGAGAGAGCTGGGAATGCTGAGCCTGAAGAAGGGAAGGCTCAGGGGTGACCTCACTGCAGCTTTTCAATTTTTAAAGGGGGCAATAAAAAAAAGAGTGACCTTCTCCTCATGC